>NC_041386.1:23265975-23289558 GCF_002162155.2 Triticum dicoccoides
CGGTATTTGTCCCCTCTCGATAGACGTGATACCGATGAGGTGATCGTTGACACTGATGAAGACCCAATGTTATCTTCAGAAGTGCCAGGCAAGCAAAACCCCCTTGTTCATTCCGATAAAATCCCACTCTCTCGCCCCTGCTCTCTTTTACTGCATTAGGACAACAACGACATATTTGTTACCTGCTGCGGTAGCTGAACCCCTTTATCCTTTGCATGACCTGTCATTGCCACAGTAAATAGATGAAACCCACTAGCATGAGTAGGAGTTGTTTGAGCCCTGATGTGCCTACTCATTCATGCTTGATTGTCAAGCCTGCTACTGCTTAGAGTTGAGTCAGGTCTGATTCATCGGGGATGAATCAGAGGCGTGTGAACATGTCCTACTGTGTGTGAGCTAAGTGTGTGAACACGATTTGGTAAAGGTAGCGGTGAGAGGCCATGTAGGAGTACATGGTGGGTTGTCTCATTGCAGCCGTCCTCAGGAACTGAGTTCTGTGTTTGTGATCCATGAACAGCTACTACCACACATTGGGTTCCGGTAACTCGACCCCTCTCGACTTATTAATCAACATGATCTCTGTCCAGGAGTTGCAACTAGTTTCTGGTGTTTGTAGGTAGTGTTAGTAGTCTACCAAGTGGCACCCGGTACAGGTGGGCTTGGGACAGACTAGGCACAGTGGCACGGTGTACCAAGTGGCACCCGGTTGGTGGGCTTGGGAACCCTGCACACATCGTTTGGGGCCGTGAGCGACACCCCGGCCGGATCTCCTTGCGGATGGAACCCGAATAGGCGATAAACCTGGACTAGAGACTTGTTCGGTTAGTCAGGTCGTGGCCGACTCCCTCGCCCGGCTTCCGCTTGAAGGTTGCCGAGGTACAAGACGTGTACAGGGCGGTAAGTGGCGAGAGCGTGTGTGAAGAAGTACACCCCTGCAGGGTTAACATCATCTATTCGAATAGCCGGATTCCTCGGATATGGAAACTTGGACCCCTTGTACAGTTCATAGACAAGTGAAAGTGGATACTCTAAAATACACAAGATAAGCGTGAGTGCTATGGATGGCATTCTCGTAGGGAGACGGGAGCGGATCCATAGTGGTGTATTGGTTGGTGAATATGTGGACTCGTGTGCGCCACTTCAAAAGAGTTACTTGCAGTCGTAGTCCAGGATAGCCACCGAGTCAAAGCTGGCTTGCTGCAGTTAAACTCCACCATCCCCTTTGTTGATAATGATGCATATGTAGTTAGTTCTGATGTAAGTCTTGCTGGGTACATTTGTACTCACGTTTGCCTATTTTATGTTTTTGCAGAGAGACTTCAGTCTCACTAGTAGTTCCGCTTGGACTTCGACGTTTAGCTTGTTACCTCAGCTACGATCTTGTGCCCTCGGCAGGATCTGATAGATAGTCAGGCTTCTCAGCCTTTTTCATTTATAGATGTCTGTACCCAGACATGATAGCTTCCGCTTGTGCTTTGACTTGTATGCTCTGAGTGTTGGGTCATGAGACCCATGTTTGTAATGTCTCGCTCCTCGGAGCCTATTGAATAAATTACTTGAGTCGTAGAGTCATTTTGTGATGCCATGTTGTATTGCACATATCAAGCATATTGTGTGTATGTTATTGAAATGCTTGGTATGTGTGGGATCTGACTATCTAGTTGTTTATCTTTAGTAGCCTCTCTTACCGGGAAATGTCTCCTAGTGTTTCCACCGAGCCATGGTAGCTTGCTACTGCTCCGGAACACTTAGGCTGGCCGGCATGTGTCCTTCTTCGTTCATGTGTCTGTCCCTTCGGGGAAATGTCACGCGATGAATACCGGAGTCCTGTTAGCCCGCTACAGCCCGGTTCACCGGAGTCCTGCTAGCCCAGTGCTACAGCCTGGATTCACTCGCTGATGACCGACACGTTCGATGCTGGGTCATGGATGCCTGTCCCTGTAAGTTTGTGCCACTTTGGGTTTACAACTAGCCATGTCAGCCCGGGCTCCTTATCATATGGATGCTAGCGACACTGTCATATACGTGTGCCAAAAGGCGCAAACGGTCCCGGGTAAAGGTAAGGCGACACCCGTGGGAATACCGTGCGTGAGGCCGCAAAGTGATATGAAGTGTTACATGCTAGATCTATGTGGCATTGAGTCGGGGTCCTGACAGCGTTGGTATCAGAGCTTGACTGCCTGTAGGATTACCAAGCCAAACTGGTCGAAGTTGAGTCTAGAAATTCTTTAGTTATATAAGGGAATTGATTGTGGGATGGAACGTAAGGCTCTTTTTACTCCTTATACCTCATGGCCTTCTGATCTGAGTCATCATCCTCTCTTCTACGGGGATTAAGAACTAGGCTATCTCTTCTTTCTATCAGGATCACGTGTTACTAATCCGTAGACTTATAGATTGTTGGATTAAGCCTCTGTTCAGTTTTTTACTGCTTCTGTATGTTAATTGTTGATCTCGAAACCGTGATATTGTGCTTCTGAGTGGTTATGCCACCCTTTTGTGAATGTCTCAAATCTTTTCTGAGCATTTACAGCCGTTATGCTGTCCGAGTCATCCCAGGTTTCTAAATAGTCTGATGCATTTGCAAAATCCTTTCCCTCTGGTTTCGATGTTCCTTCATGCCAGCTCAATCACACTAATTGTTGAGTTGAGGTATTCTATTGCCTTGACATTATGTTGGAGTTACTATTATGACCCTAGGTGTCTCAGGGGATCATCTAGTAGTTTAGCCATGATTTATGTTCCAGTGTGATGACTCTGGCCGTCATTATCGAAAGCATCCCGTGATGCCATTTAGTAGTAGGTATTCTATCCCTGGGTTTTGAACCCGAGATTCACCCTACTTGCTTCATGTTGATAGTTTTGCTCGTTCCTTTAGGTTATTAGTAACCTTTGCATTAGTCCTCGATGTTCGTGGTATTCCTTTCTTCCAAATACTATGAACCGTTTATGGCAGATGTTCCTCGCTGATCGAAAGATCACAATCAAAGTGCTCTCGATGGGTTCTCGATTCTACATTGTGACTCTGCCAATTCTACCTTTCTGCATGGGTTATCCGGAAGAAATATGTGGAATTCGTTCGACATGCTAAACCATGCATCCACAACTCAGAAAATCGTATGTCCTTTGAGTTGTCCCTCTTTAGTTGTCTTCTGACCCTCGTCTATCAATTGATAGTCAAGAGTATGCGTGCATTCGTTCGTCGATGCCTATTACCCTTGTGGTCCGCCAAGCCATTCTATTTCAGAATGAATAGGAGAAACAAACTCCAGTACCTCATCCATATTTAGGCTTGGGTCAAAGTAGTTGTGTTCCGCAGATCAAGTTACAATCCAGCTTCTGGTCTGCTCTACCCTGAAGTATTACCTTCTTTACGACAGGAATTTCATGAGAATTGCACCACCTTTTGTGAATTCTTGACATAGTGATACTTCTCGCCATCCTTTTTCATTCCTCGGTTCCGTGTTGTTGCAGCCGGAGTGCCGACAAGTGAATCATGATGTGTGAACTCAATACTCCTAGCAACCCCATTGCTTGGTAGTTAATGGACAATAATCTTATTCTTAGTATGTTGGTTATTGAATCACCATTCTAAGATTGATCGTGCTACCTAGTCCTTATTTCCTGGTGCACTCTTTGATTGATGAGTTAGGATTTTGTCAAGTCCTCGCTCATTTGATCATATCATCTTGCCCTGAAAAGCAAGATTGTTCTCGAGCTTAGTAACATATCGGTGGTTCGTGATTTCCGAAGATCTTCTCGGAAGTATTACCAGGTTGTCACCTGACCGCTATGTTGAGCTCGTGATCAAGTTGGTTTCTTGTGAACCACCTTCTCTCCAAGAATCGGTGTTAGATATCCCTGAGCTAGTTGGTTAAGCTAAACGACAACTTGGAGGGTTGGAAGATAAAAGCTTGCCTGACTTAGCTCATTCCAAAGGGATATTCTTGTGTAGTGTGTGTTGAAGAAAGATGATATCTTCATCAATTGGTCCCTGTGATCAGTTGCTGGACCTATCGTCTTATCAATCCTTTGATTTGAGTGTGGGCTATCGTCAAATCAAGTCAGAACCAACGATGTTCGTAATGTTGTCCTCCTCGTGGTTGATCCCTCGAGCATACACCATTATATTTTTTGGGTCTGATCAATGCTATCACCGTGTTCACATGATGGTGGAAGTCCAGTGATATGGAAATTCTGATGAGTTGTTGTTGAGCCCATTGACAACATTCTTATCTCCTCCATGATGTTGTTGAACATTAAGTTAGTGTTGGAAACTTTTGAAAGCATTTTCTTCATGCTAGCTCATGAAGTACTTGTTTGATGAAAGGAGTGACTTCCTTTGATTCACGTGCATTTTGATGTAAGTTGCCGTCGTGAATTCGAGAAAGTTTGTTTTTGCTCCTTTGGAATCATCCCAAGTCAGTCATGCACGTGCGAAGAATTCTGTGGTCTGTTAGACTGATCATCTTCATTCCATATGTATATCCTAGCACACCAAGCCACTGATTGACTTGTTCAAGGAAAAGAAGTCTATGCTTGGGATCTAATCCATGGACTTGCGTAAAGACTTCGATATCCTCGATGATGGCTCCCAAACAGAACTCGGTAGTGTTTTATTGTAAGACTACCATGTGGGCATGCTTGTCTGGGACAACGTGTTCACATGTTTGTAGCAGAACCAGCTCATGTTTTGGAGCTTGCTATTGTAGTTCATTTCCCGAGAATCTCGCAACGTCATCTCGTCAATTTGTGTTGCAAACTTTCATTTTTCTTCCTGGACTCGATGAGTTTGGAATAACCTGACACCAACCAGATCTGAATCTCAGGCAGATATGATGGTTGGAACATTTCCCAAGAACTATAATATTGGTCCCTCGATAACCGGTAAAGTGGATGTCGTGGCCAACACACCCAGCCGGAAGACCTATCATTGTAGTATCTTGTTTGAGGAAGTTGGCCACCTCCCCATAAGGATTTCGTAGGATTTACCTCCGTAACTGTTCCTTATGGATTCTATTGCTCCCGAAGTCCGACCTTTACTTGATGTTCTAGTTATCAAACTATATCTATGAATGGGTTACACTAGCATGTCAAGGAGAACATTAGAGGCGGAGTGCTAAATGTCTCTCGGTCGATCATCCAGATTTTCTTTCCTTGGCATTGCTAGGGTGAAATCTGAGAAAGGTTATCTTCCTTTGCTTCTGCATCATCCATCATCATTCATCATGGTAGTATGTTGTGTGGTCAGCACCCTTGACACGGATGTTGATAAAACCTTGATGATTGTGGAAATGCTCAAGTTCTTGAGAGCACGCACAAGCGCCACGTGTTATCATCGGCACTAACCGGGATTGCTCCTAGTCTCTTCGGTTATGCTATAACCACTCCAACAGTGAATTCACTCTTTATTGTTGGGTTCTTCCCCAGTTACCAGAATCATTCCCATCATTTGCATTTTGTTCCCAGCTTGCACCGCCAATGTGCCATTCTACCATGGGTCTCTTCCATTTCCGGTGATAAGCAAGTTCATCCATTACGTTGTCTTCAACAAGGTAATCCACATCATCCATTCTGGCCCGAGTATGCCATTCTACCGACCCCGCCAATCGATTGCTTGTGATTGCCTTAGGCTGGTATAAAGAGTTTCAATGATCTTTGAATCAAAGGTAATTCTTTTTGCCACTTAAGGGGATATATCTACGAGTCACCATCCCTAAGATGCCTCGTTGTGGTATCATGGCAATCCAACTCCTCGCTACCTTGACAACCGATCACCACATTCTTAAGTCTGGAATTGTTGTCTACCTAGTGAACCTCGTCATCTGCTCCACTCCATCCCTCTAGAGGTGTGCTTCGTCTCTCAGCTCAAGAGATGTTGCTATGCCTCATTCCGAGAGTTAATCCTAAGTTGTTCAACC
Organism: Triticum dicoccoides; assembly: GCF_002162155.2. NCBI lineage: Eukaryota > Viridiplantae > Streptophyta > Magnoliopsida > Poales > Poaceae > Triticum > Triticum dicoccoides. Next base: position 23,271,897 of record NC_041386.1, read on the forward strand.
TTCGAGTAGAACGATTCTTTTAGGGTCTTTCCTTTCCTCTCGTTGTCATGATTAGCTGGAGTTCTCAGAACAAGACATCAAGACAATGATGGTGAATGAATCAACGTTCAACTGAAGTGCACCCTGGATCGTGAAGATTGTACTAGTTTGCGTTTCCCCTTCATCCTACCCTACGCTTGAATCTCGAGACGAGATTCTTGTTTAGTGGGGGTGAGTTGTCACATCCCTAGCTTCTGGCATTGCTCTAGGTTAGCTTCATGTGTGCATCATGTCTATATTTTTGAAACTTGAATTGAGGAATATTGGAAGCCTCAAAACCCTAAATAAAAGAGGGGCAAAAACCCTAGAAATCTCATTCATTGCTCCAAAAGGCTCTTCTTAAATGTTTGATAATTTTTGGTAAGGGTTCTGGTCCCAACCAAAATATTGACCATTTTTGAGGATTTGTTTTTGGGACTTTGAATTTAAATCATTAGCTATTTGAATTTGAATTATATTCATATAATTAGAATATAATTTAAATACCCCTGAAATATTTTATAAGCTTTTGGAAAAGTCCATCTAGCATTATAAAATATTCAGAGGAGTTTTTGGCATTGTTTGAATTATTTTTAAAATTCAAAACAGTGGCAAAATAAATTAATAAAAACAAAACAGAAGGAAAAAAATAAAACAGAGCAGAAAATAAAAGAGAGAAGGCCACCTGGGCCACTTACCTGGCGCCACTTACCTGGCCCAGCTCCATCTGGCCGGCCCAGCCCACCTCCTCCCCCCCCCTTGTCCTCTTCTTCCTCTGCCAGTAGGCAGAGGCGAGGCGTGGCGCGCGCCCGAAGAGCTCCGGCCACCTCCTGCTTACCTGCTCGCCGCTGGAGGCACCCGAGGGAGCCACGCACTCCCCCCCTCGTTCCACACGACCTCTCTCACTCTCCCATAGCTCTCCCCCGCTCCTCCCTCTCCTCTGCTCTCTCTCCCTCACGCGCCCGAGCGGAGCCCATCGCCGCCGACGCCGTTTACCGGGGCCACAACCACCCCCTCGCTCCCACTATGCATCCCTGAGCTCCGCCCTGACCCCGTGGAGCTACACACGCGACGCACGTGACCAGAGGAGGCCGCAGTCGACCGGAGCGTCGTCGTCTTCATCTCCGGTGCCCGGAGATCGCCGTCGTCAATTCGCCGTTGCAGAGGCTTCCCCGAGCCCACCGAGCTTCTCTCCCGACCCCTCGTGAGCCCCTGTCCATTTCCCCTCTCTCCCCGTGCCCGTCCGTGCCTTCTAACCGCCCCGACTGTCGGAGCCGACAGTTCCTCGCCGCCGGCGATGTCGCTGACGGTGCTAGAGCCACCGCAGCTAACTTCCGAGCACGGCAATGTGCTCAGTACCCTTCCAGGAGCCGAGCGCGCCCACCCGTGCGACCGGCCGTGCCCCCTAGCGCCAACCCGCACCAACCCCGAGCTCCGGTCGCCGCCGCGAGCTCGATTCCGGCGAGCCCGTTCGACCTCAGCCCCTCCCGCTTGCCTAGATGGATGCGGCTCAGCGCCAGCTACGCGTAGATGATCGCTGCCGCTGTTTTGGTCGCCGGAGGAGGATTTCCGACCCCCTCCGCTGTCTCTGGCTCCGCCGGCGACGAGCCGCGGGTCAACTCCTGCGAGTTGACCCGGGGTTTGACCCCCTGACGTGTGGGCCCAGGCGCCTGCTTGATTAGGGTCAGATTAGTTAGCGTTAATTAAGTTAGCTAATTAGATAGGCCACTGACATGCGGGCCCCGCCCGGCTAACTAAGTTAGTTAGGGCTAAACTAACTTGGTTAGTTGACTGGGTCACTGACCAGTGGACCCCACTGGTCAGGTTTGACCTGGTCGACGCCTTTGACCTGCTGACGTCACTGTGACGTGGTGCTGACGCAATAAGTATTTTCTGGATTTATTAATATTCAGGAAATTCCAGAAAATAGCTAAAACTTCTAAAAATCATAGAAATTCAACCGTAACTCCAAATTAAATAATTTATATATGAAAAATTATCAGAAAAATTCAAGGAATCCATCTGTACCATTTTTATGCATGTTAGAACAACTTATAGCTGCTGTTTAGCACAAATCATATTAAATGGCATTTGAATAATCACATATGGAGTTTGAATTTGAATCTTGTATTCGAACCAACCCCATTTAACTTGTTGCTAGATGCATTAGCCCAGAACACATTCATTTTGCCATGTCATGATCATGCATCATATTGTGCATTGCATTGATTGTGTTCCCTTCTGTGTTGCCGGTATTTGTCCCCTCTCGATAGACGTGATACCGATGAGGTGATCGTTGACACTGATGAAGACCCAATGTTATCTTCAGAAGTGCCAGGCAAGCAAAACCCCCTTGTTCATTCCGATAAAATCCCACTCTCTCGCCCCTGCTCTCTTTTACTGCATTAGGACAACAACGACATATTTGTTACCTGCTGCGGTAGCTGAACCCCTTTATCCTTTGCATGACCTGTCATTGCCACAGTAAATAGATGAAACCCACTAGCATGAGTAGGAGTTGTTTGAGCCCTGATGTGCCTACTCATTCATGCTTGATTGTCAAGCCTGCTACTGCTTAGAGTTGAGTCAGGTCTGATTCATCGGGGATGAATCAGAGGCGTGTGAACATGTCCTACTGTGTGTGAGCTAAGTGTGTGAACACGATTTGGTAAAGGTAGCGGTGAGAGGCCATGTAGGAGTACATGGTGGGTTGTCTCATTGCAGCCGTCCTCAGGAACTGAGTTCTGTGTTTGTGATCCATGAACAGCTACTACCACACATTGGGTTCCGGTAACTCGACCCCTCTCGACTTATTAATCAACATGATCTCTGTCCAGGAGTTGCAACTAGTTTCTGGTGTTTGTAGGTAGTGTTAGTAGTCTACCAAGTGGCACCCGGTACAGGTGGGCTTGGGACAGACTAGGCACAGTGGCACGGTGTACCAAGTGGCACCCGGTTGGTGGGCTTGGGAACCCTGCACACATCGTTTGGGGCCGTGAGCGACACCCCGGCCGGATCTCCTTGCGGATGGAACCCGAATAGGCGATAAACCTGGACTAGAGACTTGTTCGGTTAGTCAGGTCGTGGCCGACTTCCTCGCCCGGCTTCCGCTTGAAGGTTGCCGAGGTACATGACGTGTACAGGGCGGTAAGTGGCGAGAGCGTGTGTGAAGAAGTACACCCCTGCAGGGTTAACATCATCTATTCGAATAGCCGGATTCCTCGGATATGGAAACGTGGACCCCTTATATCAGTTCATAGACAAGTGAAAGTGGATACTCTAAAATACGCAAGATAAGCGTGAGTGCTATGGATGGCGTTCTCGTAGGGAGACGGGAGCGGATCCATAGTGGTGTATTGGTTGGTGAATATGTGGACTCGTGTGCGCCACCTCAAAAGAGTTGCTTGCAGTCGTAGTTAGGATAGCCACCGAGTCAAAGCTGGCTTGCTGCAGTTAAACCCCACCACCCCTTTGTTGATAATGATGCATATGTAGTTAGTTCTGATGTAAGTCTTGCTGGGTACATTTGTACTCACGTTTGCCTATTTTATGTTTTTGCAGAGAGACTTCAGTCTCACTAGTAGTTCCGCTTGGACTTCGACGTTTAGCTTGATACCTCAGCTACGATCTTGTGCCCTCGGCAGGATCTGATAGATAGTCAGGCTTCTCAGCCTTTTTCATTTATAGATGTCTGTACTCAGACATGATAGCTTCCGCTTGTGCTTTGACTTGTATGCTCTGATTGTTGGGTCATGAGACCCATGTTTGTAATGTCTCGCTCCTCGGAGCCTATTGAATAAACTACTTGAGTCGTAGAGTCATTTTGTGATGCCATGTTGTATTGCACATATCGAGCATATTGTGTGTATGTTATTGAAATGCTTGGTATATGTGGGATCTGACTATCTAGTTGTTTATCTTTAGTAGCCTCTCTTACCGGGAAATGTCTCCTAGTGTTTCCACCGAGCCATGGTAGCTTGCTACTGCTCCGGAACACTTAGGCTGGCCGGCATGTGTCCTTCTTCGTTCCTGTGTCTGTCCCTTCGGGGAAATGTCACGCGATGAATACCGGAGTCCTGTTAGCCCGCTACAGCCCGGTTCACCGGAGTCCTGCTAGCCCAGTGCTACAGCCTGGATTCACTCGCTGATGACCGACACGTTCGATGCTGGGTCATGGATGCCTGTCCCTGTAAGTTTGTGCCACTTTGGGTTTACAACTAGCCATGTCAGCCCGGGCTCCTTATCATATGGATGCTAGCGACACTGTCATATACGTGTGCCAAAAGGCGCAAACGGTCCCGGGTAAAGGTAAGGCGACACCCGTGGGAATATCGTGCGTGAGGCCGCAAAGTGATATGAAGTGTTACATGCTAGATCTATGTGGCATTGAGTCGGGGTCCTGACAGCACTCGCCCTTCGGCGATATTCTGAATTCACTAAAGTCTCTCTCTTTGTCAGGAGAGCCCTGGCCGGACTATGGTCAGCAAGATTGGGATGCGGATGATGAAGAAATTCAAAGCCCACCCACCACCCACTTCGTAGCCACTATCGATGATTTAACCGACATGCTCGACTTCGACTCCGAAGACATCGACGGTATGGACGCCGATGCAGGAGACGATCAAGAACCAGCACCTATAGGGCACTGGAAAGCCACCTCGTCGTATGATATATACATGGTGGACACCCCAAAAGAAGGCCATGACGATGGAACAGCGGAGGATGACCCCTCCAAGAAGCAGCCTAAGCGCCGGCGTCAGCGGCGCCGCTCTAAATCCCGCCAAAGCAGAAATGGCGATTCCAGCACGGGAGATAATAACACCCCGGACAGTGCCGAAGACAACCACCTCTAGCAAGATTCAACACAGGAGGATAGAGAAGCCAACCCTCATGAGAGAGCGGCAGACAGAGAGGTCAAGAACGATAATTATATGCCTCCCTCCGAAGATGAGGCAAGCCTCGACGATGACGAATTTGTTGTGCCGGAGGATCCCGTCGAACAAGAGCGTTTCAAACGCAGGCTTATTGCCACGGCGAGCAGCCTCAAGAAAAAACAGCAACAACTTAGAGCTGACCAAGATTTGCTAGTCGACAGATGGACTGAAGTCCTTGCGGCCGAAGAGTATGAACTCGAACGCCCCTCCAAGAGCTACCCAAAGCGCAGGTTGCTACCCCAATTAGAGGAGGAAGCACCTAAACCTACATCACCAGCGCATGATGTGGCCGACCAGCCACCCCGTGGCCGCGACAGAGAGGCCTCTCGGCCCTCCACTCAAGCCGCACCCCGGAGCCGCCCAAAAAATACCAAGGCATGGGAAAATGCGCCAGACCTGCGAGATATATTGGACGACAAGGCAAGGCAAACAAGATCGATCTACGGATCACGTGGGCGCCCCACGGCACGAGACGGTACTCGTCACGCCGGATACAGTAAATCCGGCCGGGCTGAACACAGTAGACAAAGCTCGTTTGAGCTGCGTCATGATGTAGCCCAATACAGAGGCGCCGCACACCCACTATGCTTCACAGATGAAGTAATGGATCATCAAATCCCCGAGGGTTTCAAACCCGTGAACATCGAATCATACAATGGCACAACAGATCCTGCGGTATGGATCGAGGACTATCTCCTTCATATCCACATGGCCCGTGGTGATGACCTACTCGGCATTGGCTTAAAGGACCAGCTCAAGCTTAAAGGACCAGCTCGGCATTGGCTTAACAGCTTGCCAGCAGAATCAATTGGTTGTTGGGAGGACCTGGAAGCCGCATTCCTCGACAATTTCCAGGGCACTTATGTGCGACCACCAGACGCCGATGACCTAAGCCACATAATTCAGCAGCCAGAGGAATCGGCCAGACAATTCTGGACACGGTTCCTAACCAAGAAAAATCAAATTGTTGACTGTCCGGATGCAGAGGCCTTAGCAGCCTTCAAGCGTAACATCCGCGACGAGTGGCTTGCACAGCACCTAGGACAGGAAAAGCCGAAATCTATGGCAGCCCTCACGACACTTATGACCCACTTTTGCATGGGAGAAGACAGCTGGCTAGCTCACAGCAATAACATGACCAAGAGCCCTGGTAATTCGGATACCAAGGACAACTGTGGCAGGTCGCGTCGCAACAAGCAAAAGCGCCGCATTAACGGCGACAACGCTGAGGATACGGCAGTTAATGCCGGATTCAGAGGCTCTAAAGCCGGTCAGCGGAAAAAGCCATTCAAAACAAATACTCCGGGCCCATCCAGTTTGGACTGAATACTCGATCGCTCATGCCAGATACATGGCACCCCCGAAAAACCAGCCAATCACACCAACAGGGATTGTTGGGTGTTCAAGCAGGCAGGCAAGTTAAATGCCGAAAGCAGAGACAACGGGCTGCATAGCGATTACGAGGAGGAGCCCCGGCCGCCAAACAACAGTGGCAGAAAGGTTTTCCCCCACAAGTGCGGACGGTGAACGTGATATACGCAACCCACGTCCCCAAGAGGGAGCGGAAGCGTGTGCTAAGGGATGTATACACGATGGAGCCAGTCGCCCCAAAGTTCAACCCATGGTCTTCCTGCCCGATTACTTTTCATCGAAGGGACCACCCCACTAGCATCCGTCATGGCGGATTCGCCGCATTGCTTCTGGACCCAATTATTGATGGATTTCACCTCACTAGAGTCCTTATGGACGGCGGCAGCAGCCTGAACCTGCTTTACCAGGATACAGTATGGAAAATGGGCATCGATCCCTCGAGGATTAAACCCACTAAAACAACCTTTAAAGGCGTCATACCAGGTGTAGAGGCCAACTGTACAGGCTCAGTTACACTTGAAGTGGTCATCAGATCTCCGGATAATTTCCGAAGCAGGATTTAATCTTCGACATAGTCCCGTTACGCAGTGGCTATCATGCACTGCTTGGGCGAACCACATTTGCTAAGTTCAATGCAGTGCCGCACTACGCATACCTCAAGCTCAAGATGCCAGGCCCTAGAGGAGTCATCACGGTCAATGGAAACACCGAACGCTCTCTCCGAACGGAGGAGCATACGACGGCTATCGTAGTGGAAGTACAAAGCAGCCTCTCAAGGCAATTCTCCAGTCCGAACATTAAACGTCTGGACAACGTCAAGCGCGCCCGGAGTAACTGACAACAAGACCACCTAGCATGTTCCGAGCAAGCGTAGCAATGCGGCCCCAACCCCAGCCCTCGTGAACCTGCGAAACCAGTGTTGCGCGTACATAACTACACTCTGGAAATACCATGGGCACAGCGGGAGGGGCACCATCACGGCACGCCTGAATCGCGGCTTAAACCGCACTAGGGGCTGCCGATTTCTTAATTTTCTCTTATTTTCAGGACTCCATTCTTCGGAAGGCTTGTCCGGCAGTACAATTGCCGCACAAACGATACAACCAGGGAAGCAGAAAGTTACGCCGCACTATGGAACTTTGAGGTGGTCTCTATAACGAGCAGTATACCTATTTTACATACCATTCTGCAGCTCGCCCCTAGAAAGGACATGTTAAATAGTCCCATTTTTTGCTTATCACACTATTTGTATCATCCTGCTTTGATCGCAGCCCTTTTTAAATAAAAAATGCATAACTTCCGTCTATTATTGCATTACTCTTTTTTACGAATATATGTTCATTAATGACATGTTGCACCCGTACACTTTGGTACGGCCAATACGCCAGGGGCTTAAGTACCCCACAACACGGTCTGAGAAGTCCAAACACTTTCACAGGTGCGGCACCCCGAACTTATAGCATTATATGCATCGGCTCCGAATCATGTCTTGGGTCAATAGTTGGGTTTGCCCGGCTCCTATGTTTTGGTACCTTACGTTCCATTATATCGGCTAAGGTAGCACTAGGAGAACTACTGCGATTGTGCCCCAGTTGAGCTGGGCTAAGCACCTCAGTAGAGAAAGCTAAAACTGACCGTCATGATGAGGCGAGAGCTGGTTGCTGTTCGAGAGGTTTTCGAGTCCCTAAAGACTTATGTCGCTTAGAGCGAGGAGTCGGCTTTGTCCGGCCTAGGCGTGGATAGCGCCCCGAACTCGGTCTTTCGAACACTAGGGGCTTCACCGAAATTTAAAATTAAGAATTCTATGGCTAAGTGAGAGTGTTCAAGCATTATAGTCCGATTGCCTTGTTCGTTGTGTTGAGCGCCTCCCTCGAAGGACCCAATAATGGGAAAAAGAGCGCTCATGTTTATCCCGAACACCCCAGCACTCGTGCCATGGGGGCAGAAGCCGATGACTCGCCATCTCTCAAATTTGATAAACGGCCGCACAGAAGGTAATATTTTAAATTCAAAAAGCATTGCTTAGCGCACATGAACAAGTTTTCAGCGCACAGGACAAAACGAGCGAGTTTACTGAAAAATTACATTCATGGAACATTCATCCGCCACAAGGTGGGCACCCTTCAGAACGCCCTCATAATATATCTCGGGCTTGCGATGCTCCTTGCCCGACGGTGGCCCGTCCTTCACAAGCTTCTCAGCATCCAGCTTGCCCAGTGCACCTTGGCATGGGCAAGCGCCCTACGGGCACCCTCGATGCATACGGAGTGCTTGATGACTTCGAGCCTTGGACAGGCCTCCACTAGCCGCCTCACCAGCCCGAAGTAGCTCCCAGGCATGACCTCTCCAGGCCACAGCCGGACTATGAGGCCCTTCATGGCCTGTTCGGCCACCTTATGGAGCTCGACCAGCTGTTTTAGCTGGTCGCTTAAGGGCACCAGGTGTTCGGCCTCAGCATACTGAGACCAGAACACCTTCTCCGTCGAGCTTCCCTCCTTGGCTCGGTAGAAGGCGGCGGCATCCTACACGCTACGGGGCAAGTCTGCGAAAGCTCCTGGAGAGCTCCGGATTCGGGTAAGTGACAAGTAATTCACTTTTACGTGCTTGCTTTGCATAAAGAATGCCTTACCCGCCGCTATCTTTTTTATTGCCTCAACGTCCTGGAGGGCCTTCTGGGCTTTGGCCTTGGCAGACTTGGCATCTTCAATAGCCGCCGTGAGCTCAGACTCTCGCGTCTTCGAGTCAAGCTCCAAACTCTCATGTTTTTTCATGAGAGCCTAGAGCTCTTGCCACAACTCACCAACCTGCGTCTCATGCTTCTCCCGCTCGGTGCGCTCCGTGGCCGCCCTCTTCTCGGCCTCGGACAGTGCTTGCTTAAGGGTCGCCACCTCAGTTGTGGCCCCTACAATAGCCGCGCTAATCCTATCACTTTTTGCAATTGCACCTTTCACATATTTCAATAAGGTATTTCTTACCTTCCTTCTCCTCGAGCTGCTGCTTGGCCAGGCCGAGCTCTTGCTCGGACCGCTCGAGGTTCTGCTTCAGTGTGCCCACCTCCGCTGTCAGTGCGGCGGATGCTAGCAGCGAAGCCTACATACGCATATCGACTTCCTTTTGTTAGACTCCTGCGAATGTTATTAGATCCTCTATTTGGCTTTTCTTTCCGAACGCCGAACAGAGTATCAGGGGCTACTGTCTATGCGGTAATATTTCTACATATTCTTTACTTACCTCAAAGCCTATTAGAAGGCTGGCACAGGCTTCAGTCAGTCTGCTCTTGGCGGACTAAACCTTCTGGATCACTGCACTCATAATAGTGCGGTGCTCCTCGTCGACGGAGGCACCGTTAAGCACCTCCAGCAAATTGTCCGGTGCCTCCGGTTGGACGGAGGTCACCGGCTCGGTAGGCTTGCTCCTCTTGGAAGGAGGCTGCCTACCGGAGTCCAGAACCGTTGAAGGTTCCGGCGCAGTGTCCGGCTCAAAGCCGGACTTAGGGCCCTTGGGGGTTCTACCCCCTTCACGCCTGGAGTACGGGAGGTCGCCTTGCGGCGCCTCCCGGACTACCTCCTCCTGGCTTGGAACCTGTTGGGATAGCACCTCGGCGTCGTCCGTAGGGTGGGGGGAGGTAGTCGTCGGAAGCGAATTTACATCCGACGAATCCAGGGAACCGCTCGACGACACGTCGAGCCGGTCTTTGGGTGGACTGCATAAACATGTTCGACATAAGGAAAAGTTGTGCAATGGAGGAATACTATGAATCACTCTGGTATCCGGACAATTACGATCTCGCCAGGGGCTTGGCCCTGTGCGGCCACTCCTCTTCACCGTCGTCGGCGTTGGTGGAGCCGTCCGGAGGAAGGGTTTTCCCCTTCTTGGACCCTTCGACCTCCCCAGTTGGGGCGGCCTTCCTTTTCTTCTCCCCCCCCCCCGCTGGAGGGGGAGAGGTCTCTTCTTCCTCCTCCTCGTCTTCACGGGAGTGCGTCTTGGAGTCATCGGATGATGAATCCGACACCCCCAGGCGCCGGGCACTCTTTTGAGTCCCCGTGGCCTTCTTCTTGGCCTTCTTCTCCGGCACCACATAAGGTGCCGGAACCAGCAGCTTCGCTAAGCGAGCGTCCGCTGGGCCTTCGGGCAAAGGAGCTAGAAAGTTGATTTGTCCGGACGTCTCCTGCCAATCCTGTTAAAGGTAAGGGAGCTTAGATCCCGCATGGAGTCAAACTATGAAAAACTAATACCCAAAAGGTAAAAACATCTCACCGCACGAGCGCGACGTTGCATGCTGAATCCGCGATCCTCGGTAGCGGATGCGGGGGCCTCGGCGCCCTTGAAAAGCACCTTCCAGGCATCTTCGTACATCGTGTCGAAGAGCCTGCTCAGAGTTTGGTGCTGCGCCGGGTCGAACTCCCACAGGTTGAAAGCCCGTTGTTGACACGGCAGGATCCGGTGGATGAGCATAACCTGGACTATGTTGACAAGTTTGAGCTTCTTGTCCACCAGGGTTTGGACGCATGTTTGGAGTCCAGTCAGCTCTCCTTCTTTACCCCATGATAGGCCCGTCCCTTTCGAGGAGGTGAGCCACGTAGGGGGTCCGGATCGGAACTCGAGGGCTGCGACCCATTCAGGGTCGCGCGGCTCGGTAATGTAAAACCACCCCAATTGCCACCCCTTTAGGGACTCCACGAAGGAGCCCTCGGGCCATAGGACGTTGGGCATCTTGCCCACCATGGCGCCTCCGCACTCCGCCTGGGTGCCGCGCACCACCTTCGGCTTGACGTTGAAAGTCTTGAGCCATGGGCCGAAATGGGGGCAGATGCAGAAGAAAGCCTCGCACACGATGATAAACGCCGAGATGTTGAGGACAAAGTTCGGGGCCAGATCGTGGAAATCCGGGCCATAGTAGAACATGAGCCCCCGGATAAATGGGTGGAGAGGGAAGCCCAGTCCGTGGAGGAAATGGGGGAGGAACACCACCCTCTCATGGGGCCTAGGGTTGGGGATGAGCTGCCCCTCTTCGGGAAGCCGGTGCGCAATGTCATTAGACAAGTATCCGGGCTTCCTCAATCTTTTGATGTGTCCCTCCATGACGGAGGAGACCATCCACTTGCCTCCCGCTCCGGACATGGCTGGAGAAGGTTGAGGTGGGGTGTGCAGACTTGGGCGCTGGAGCTTGAGTGCGCGGAAATGGATAGGCAAAGGAGGAAGAAGGCGTGGATGAAAAGGTGGATCCTTATCCCCTTATATGGGTGGACGCGACTATGCGCCCCCACCAGCCTGGTAAAACTCGCTTATCTCCTAAGCGCCGTCATCAATGGTGCGGTTGGGTTACCCACACCCGTATTGATGAGAATCCCGGAATAAGGGGACACGATCTCTGCTTTGACAAGACGTGCCAAGGAAACCGCCTCGCTAAACGCGCTGAGGTGGGACAGTAAAACAATTCGAATAAAGACTTGGCCGTAGTGTGATGTCACGCTACGGAATACGTCAGCGGATTAGATTTGTGTAAATATTATTCTCTCTATGGCAATATGTGGAAACTTATTTTGCAGAGCCGGACACTACCTTTGTGTTCAAAATCTTCTATGAAGTACTTGGAGGAGGAACCCGCCATGCAATGCCGAAGACAATCTGCGCGCCGGACTCGTCGTCATTGAAGCCTGGTTCAGGGGCTACTAAGGGAGTCCTGGATTAGGGGGTGTCTGGATAGCCGGGCTATACCTTCGGCCGGACTCCTGGACTATGAAGATACAAGATTGAAGACTTCGTCCCGTGTCCGAAAGGGACTTTCCTTGGCGTGGAAGGCAAGCTTGGCGTTACGGATATGTAGATCTCCTACCATTGTAACCGACTCTGTGTAACCCTAGCCTTCTCCGGTGTCTATATAAATCGGAGGATTTTAGTCCATACGACGAACAACAATCATACCATAGGCTAGCTTCTAGGGTTTAGCCTCCTTGATCTCGTGGTAGATCTACTCTTGTACTACCCATATCATCAATATTAATCAAGCAGGATGTAGGGTTTTACCTCCATCAAGAGGGCCCAAACCTGGGTAAAACATCATGTCCCCTGCCTCTTTTTACCATCTGCCTAGACGCACAGTTCGGGACCCCCTACCCGAGATCCGCCGGTTTTGACACCGACAAAGGGTTTAATCTTGGGGGAGTTGATATGTCTCCGTCGTATCTACTTTTCCAAACACTTTTGCCCTTGTTTTGGACTCTAACTTGTATGATTTGAATGGAACTAACCCGGACTGACGCTGTTTTCAGCAGAATTGCCATGGTGTTGTTTTATGTGCAGAAAACAAATATTCTCGGAATGACCTGAAACTCCACGGAACATCTTAGAAAAAACAATAAAAAATCCTCGCCAAAGATGAAGACCAGGGGGCCCACACCCTTCTCACGAGGGTGGGGGGCGCGCCCCCCTACCTCGTGGGCTCCCTGGAAACCCTCCGATGCCAACTCCAACTCGGTATATTTGCTTTCGGAGAGAGAAAAATCAGGGAGAAGAAATCATCGCGTTTTATGATACGGAGCCGTCGCCAAGCCCTAAAACCTCTCGGGAGGGCTGATCTGGAGTCCGTTTGGGGCTCCAGAGAGGGGGATTCGTCGCCGTCGTCATCATCAACCATCCGCCATCACCAATTTCATGATGCTCACCGCCGTCCGTGAGTAATTGCATCGTAGGCTTGCTGGACGGTGATGGGTTGGATGAGATTTATCGTGTAATCGAGTTAGTTTTGTTAGGGTTTGATCCCTAGTATCCATTATGTTTTGAGAATCTTGTTGCTATGACTTTGCTATGCTTAATGCTTGTCACTAGGGCCCGAGTGCCATGATTTCAGATCTGAACCTATTATGTTTTCATGAATATATGTGAGTTCTTGATCCTATCTTGCAAGTCTAAGTCACCTACTATGTGTTATAATCCGGCAACCCCGAAGTGACAATAATCGGGACCACTCCCGGTGATGACCATAGTTTGAGGAGTTCATGTATTCACTATGTGCTAATGCTTTGTTCCGGTTCTCTATTAAAAGGAGGCCTTAATATCCCTTAGTTTCCAATAGGACCCCGCTGCCACGGGAGGGTAGGACAAAAGATGTCATGCAAGTTCTTTTCCATAAGCACGGATGACTATATACGGAATACATGCCTACATTACATTGATGAATTGGAGCTAGTTTTGTGTCACCCTATGTTATGACTGTTACATGATGAACCACATCCGGCATAATTATCCATCACTGATCCGGTGCCTACGAGGTTTCCATATATTGGTTCTCGCTTATTTACTTTCCCGCTGCTACTGTTACAATCACTACAAAATACCAAAAACATTACTTTTGTTGTCTTTACTTTTGTTGCCGCTACCACCACTATCATATTACTTTGCTACTAAGCACTTTGGTGCAGATACTAAGTCTCCAGGTGTGGTTGAATTGACAACTCAGCTGCTAATACTTGAGAATATTCTTTGGCTCCCCTTGTGTCGAATCAATGAATTTGGGTTGAATACTCTACCCTCGAAAGCTATTGCGATCCCCTATACTTGTGGGTTATCACACCCCGAGCTACATAGCGTCGCCTTGCCGGGCAAGTTCAAGCCAGATCTGCCTCCTCACTACGACGGCACCCCCGACCCCGCGGAGTTCCTGCAGCTCGACGAGCTGAGCATCGAGGCGGCCAACGGCGACGAGAAAGTCATGGTGAACTGGTTTCCCATGGCTCTCAAGGATGGCCCCTGCTCTTGGCTCCTTAACCTGCCTCCAGGCTCAATTTCCTCCCGTGACAAAATGCGCAACCATTTCATCGCCAACTTCCAGGGCACTCGCGACTGCCCCCCGGTCGCGGGCGATCTGCACCGCATCAAGCAACAACCAGGAGAGACCCTGCAAAAGTACATTCAGCGGTTCAACAGCGTGCACATCAAAATCCCCAAGGTGACCGGCGAGGCCATCATCGCAGTGTTCTCCGATGGTGTCCATGACATCAAGATGAAGGAGGAGCTCGCCATCCATGAAGAGCTGTGCACGACCCTAGAGCTGTTCAACATCACGACCAAGTGTGGAAGAGCTGAGGAGGGGAGCCTCTCCCTCCTCGAGCTCCCTACTGCAGACCCAGAGGAGAAAAAGACCAAGGCCAAGGACGTGAAGCGCAAGGGAGCAGTCGTGCTCGCGGCAGAGCCAGACACCAAGCGCGGTAGAGACCAGCCTGAGTCATCCAAGGGCAGCCGACCGTTATGCGCCTTCCATAACCTGCATACCCACAACACCAGCGACTGTCAAAGAGCTCAGAGCCCTTCGAGAAGGACGCTTTGGTCGACGCCCCGAGCGTAGCGACCAGGGCTATGGCTGAGGAGGAGGATGTGGTGGCAGACGCTGGGACGACCGTGGCCCGCGCGAGGAGTGGGACGACCGGCCTTGTGAGGACCGCTCGCAGGATCAGCCTCGCGAGGGCGCCTGGAGGGACCAGCCTCGTGAGGTTCGTCCTCAAGGCAACGCAGGCCTTCCTCCACTACCGCTGCCACCCAGAAGGAACGATGACCACCATCAAGACGAGGGGGCTGGGGGCTTCCAGGAGCGACGCGCCATCGCCTGCATCTTGGGCGGAGCTCAAGCCCCAGCCTCGCAGCGTATCTTCAAACAATTTGCTCGTGAAGTGAATGCAGTTCTCCCTAAGCTCGAGGCCACACGCCCACTCAGATGGTCCAGGTGCCCCATTACGTTTAGTTCGGCAGACCAGCTCAAGTGCATGGCCACTGCTAGCGTCCTACCAATGCTCTGTTCGCCAGTCATCAGCAACGTGCAAGTTACCAAGACTCTCATCGACGGCGGCGCAGGGCTCAACGTCCTGTCCGTCGACACGTTCGACAACCTCCAAGTGCCATATGACCAGCTTCAGCCTACCAAGCCTTTCTCAGGAGTAACCGATGGCTCTACTACCCCGATCAGGCAGGTCCGCCTCCCCGTTACCTTCGAAGAGCACAACAACTACCGCACCGAACTCATCGACTTCGACATCGCGTACATCCACCTGCCATACAACGCCATCCTCAGGTATCCATCCCTGACCAAGTTCATGGCGGTGACCCATCACGGCTACAATGTCCTCAAGATGCCGAGAAGCGGCGGAATCATCACAGTCCCGTGCGAAGAAAGAGACGCGGTGTGCTCCCACGAGTGTGCCTTCCAAGCTGTAGCAATCGACGACCCCGACAGTCAGGGCGAGCGCCCTCCTGAGGCCACTCCCAAGAAGAAGAAGAAGCAGTTGTGTGACGCATGGCCTCAGGCAAGCGGCGCCTCGTCAGGATCGGCATCCGCGCCTGGGACACCTTCCTCCATCACATAGGGAGGCGCGCCCAGCGCCCCTCTCGGGCAGGGCTCGGGGGCTCTCTTCTGGAGGGCCTCAAACTTTGCTAGCATAACGAGGGAGGCGCTTGGGCATCACTTGGAGACATGCTTCGTGGCACGTTTCCCTCAGGAGAACACAGGGCAAGGAGTGCCCACCACTCAGGAGTTCATCACCAAGACCACTCAGGAACTGCAAGACGCGAGGGCCATGCGCAGTGGCCGCCGCTCACCAGGCGTAGCTCCCCATCCAGGCGAGGATGCTGGGCTACGCGTCTGCATCAACGTCCCAGGGCTCAACCGGGCTGCTTCTCAGGTGCTTCTCTGGCCTTTGCGCGTGGGATGCTGCGAGGGCCCACCTCACAGCTACGTTCGCATCCCCTTTGGCCTGCTGAGCGTGGCAGCAGCCTATCAGCGCAACCTGTGGAGCATCCTGGCGGCTCAGGAGGCCAGGCACCATCCGATGCTGGCGGAGATGAAGACAGTCCTCAAGGAACCCCCTGGACCCCAAGAGCCTCCCGAGGCTCAGGGCCCCGGTGGCGCATGAGGGGCAGCCCTCTCGCCGCACACCTTCAGCTACCTCAACTCTCCTTCGTCAACAGAACCAGGTGACATTTTCCCAAGTTCATTCAGCTGGGAGCGCCCCCAGGGCTGCATCATTCCCAGGCCGCATGGGTCCGTCCCTATGGCATGTATTCCTTTTATGTATTTAGCTTACCCTGTTGGGGGCACCCCTCGGGCTGCATCATCCCCAAGCCGCTCGGGCCAGACTCAGTGGCATGCATCTTCACTGCACTTACTTAAGCTAGGTTTCTTTCCATGCTTAATCTATCTATGACTATCACCTTCTTGATTTTCACCCACCATGGGAGCCGCACGCCGTCCGTCTTTCTTCAGACCCTTCGCGTTGTCTAACCATCTCGCAGGACCAAGATAGCGAACAAGAAACAAGACCAGGCGCAGCCCGCCTTGAGGTTGAAGGAAATATGCCCTAGAGGCAATAATAAAGTTATTATTTATTTCCTTATATCATGATAAATGTTTATTATTCATGCTAGAATTGTATTAACTGGAAACATAATACATGTGTGAATACATTGACAAACAAAGTGTCACTAGTATGCCTCTACTTGACTAGCTTGTTGATCAAAGATGGTTATGTTTCCTAGCCATAGACATGAGTTGTCATTTGATTAACGAGATCACATCATTAGGAGAATGATGTGATTGACTTGACCCATTCCGTTAGCTTAACACTTGATCGTTTAGTATGTTGCTATTGCTTTCTTCATGTCTTACACATGTTCCTATGACTATGAGATTATGCAACTCCCGTTTACCGGAGGAACACTTTGTGTGCTACCAAACTTCACAATGTAACTGGGTGATTATAAAGGTGCTCTACAGATGTCTCCGAAGGTACTTGTTGAGTTGGCGTATTTCGAGATTAGGATTTGTCACTTTGATTGTCGGAGAGGTATCTCTGGGCCCTCTCGGTAATGCACATCACTATAAGCCTTGCAAGCAATGTGACTAATGAGTTAGTTGTGGGATGATTCATTACAGAACGAGTAAAGAGACTTGCTGGTAACGAGATTGAACTAGGTATTGAGATACCGACGATCGAATCTCGGGCAAGTAACATACCGATGACAAAGGGAACAACATATGTTGTTACGCAGTTTGACCGATAAAGATCTTTGTAGAATATGTAGGAGCCAATATGGGCATCCAGGTTCCGCTATTGGTTATTTAACGGAGACGTGTCTCGGTCATGTCTACATAGTTCTCGAACCCATAGGGTCCGCACGCTTAAAGTTTGGTGACGATCAGTACTATGAGTTTTTGTCTTTTGATGTACCGAAGGTAGTTCGAAGTCCCGGATATGATCCCGGACATGACGAGGAGTCTCGAAATGGTCAAGACGTAAAGATCGATATATTGGATGACTATATTCAGGCACTAGAAGTGTTCCGAGTGGTTT
>NC_041386.1:23289722-23324162 GCF_002162155.2 Triticum dicoccoides
CGTGTGCCCCCTCCCCCTCTAGTCCGAATTGGATAAGGAGGGGGCGGCACCTCCCTTTTTCCTTCTCCTCTCTCCCTTCCTTCCCTCTCCTACTCCAACAAGGAAAAGGAGGAGTCCTATTCTCGGTGGTAGTAGGACTCCCTCCCTGGCACGCCCTCCTCCTGGCCGGCTGCCTCCCCCCTTGCTCCTTTATATACGGGGGCGGGGGACACCCTAGAACAAACAAGTTGATCTGTTGATCTATTCCAGCCGTGTGCGGTGCCCCCCTCCACCATATTCCACCTCGGTTATATCATAGCGGTGCTTAGGCGAAGCCCTGCGTCGGTAGCAACATCATCACTGTCACCACGCCGTCGTGCTGACGGAACTCTCCCGTGAAGCTCTACTATATCGGAGTTCGTGGGATGTCATCGAGCTGAACGTGTGCTAAACTCGGAGGTGCCGTATGTTCGGTACTTGGATCGGTCGGATCGTGAATATGTACGACTACATCAACCGCGTTATGCTAACGCTTCTGCTTTCGGTCTACGAGGGTACGTGGACACACTCTCCCCTCTCATTGCTATGCATCACCATCACCCTGAGTGTGCGTAGGAAAATTCTTGAAATTACTACGTTCCCCAACAGTGGCATCCGAGCTAGGTTTTATGCGTAGATGTTATATGCACGAGTAGAACACAAGTGACTTGTGGGCGATACAAGTCATACTGCTTACCAACATGTCACACTTTGGTTGGGCGCTATTGTTGGATGAAGCGGCCCGGACCGACATTACGCGTACGCTTACGCGAGACTAGTTCTACCGATGTGCTTTGCACATAGGTGGCTGGCAGGTGTCAGTTTCTCCAACTTTAGTTGAACCGAGTGTGGCTACTCCCGGTCCTTGAGAAGGTTAAAACAACACTAACTTGATGAACTATCGTTGTGGTTTTGATGCGTAGGTAAGAACGGTTCTTGCTAAGCCCGTAGCAGCCACGTAAAACTTGCAACAACAAAGTAGAGGACGTCTAACTTGTTTTTGCAGGGCATGTTGTGATGTGATATGGTCAAGGCATGATGCTATGTTGTATGAGATGATTATGTTTTGTAACCGAGTTATCGGCAACTCGCAGGAGCCATATGGTTGTTGCTTTATTGTATGCAATGCAATCTCCCTGTAATTGCCTTACTTTATCACTTAGCGGTAGCGATAGTCGTAGAAGCAATAGTTGGCAAGACGACAACGATGCTATGATGGAGATCAAGGTGTCGCGCTGGTGACAATGGTGATCATGACGGTGCTTCAGAGATGGAGATCACAAGCACAAGATGATGATGACCATGTCCTATCACTTATATTGATTGCATGTGATGTTTATCTTTTATGCATCTTATTTTGCTTTGATTGACGGTAGCATTATAAGATGATCTCTCACTAAATTTCAAGTTAAAAGTGTTCTCCCTGAGTATGCACCGTTGCCAAAGTTCGTCGTGCCGAGACACCATGTGATGATCGGGTGTGATAAGCTCTACGTTCATCTACAACGGGTGCAAGCCAGTTTTGCACACACAAAATACTTGGGTTAAGCTTTACGAGCCTAGCATATGCAGATATGGCCTCGGAACACTGAGACCGAAAGGTCGAGCATGAATCATATAGTAGATATGATCAACATAGTGATGTTCACCATCGAAAACTACTCCATCTCACGTGATGATCGGACATGGTTTAGTTGATTTGGTTCACGTGATCACTTAGATGATTAGAGGGATGTCTATCTAAGTGGGTGTCGGTGTCAAAACCGGCGGATCTTGGGTAGGGGGTCCCGAACTGTGTGTCTAAGGCGGATGGTAACAGGAGGCAGGGGACACGATGTTTTACCCAGGTTCGGGCCCTCTTGATGGAGGTAAAACCCTACGTCCTACTTGGTTATTCTTGATAATATGAGTAGTACAAGAGTTGATCTACCATGAGATCAGAGAGGCTAAACCCTAGAAGCTAGCCTATGTTATGATTGTATGTTGTCCTACAGACTAAAACCCTCTGGTTTATATAGACACCGGAGGGGGCTAGGGTTACACAGAGTCAGTTACAAGGAAGGAGATCTACATATCCATATTGCCAAGCTTGCCTTCCACGCGAAGGAGAGTCCCATCCGGACACGAGACGAAGTCTTCAATCTTGTATCTTCATAGTCCAACAGTCCGGCCAAAGGATATAATCCGGCTGTCCGGATACCCCCTAATCCAGGACTCCCTCAGTAGCCCCTGAACCAGGCTTCAATGACGATGAGTCCGGCGCGTAGATTGTCTTCGACATTGCAAGGCGGGTTCCTCCTCCGAATACTTCATAGAAGATTTT
This sequence comes from Triticum dicoccoides, assembly GCF_002162155.2. Classification (NCBI taxonomy): domain Eukaryota; kingdom Viridiplantae; phylum Streptophyta; class Magnoliopsida; order Poales; family Poaceae; genus Triticum; species Triticum dicoccoides. The sequence continues at coordinate 23,292,064 of NC_041386.1, forward strand.
GAACACGAGGATCATGTCTGGCGCTACAAAATAAGTTCCGCATACCACCATAGAGGGAATAATATTTACACAAATCTAATCTGCTGGCGTACCTCGTAGTGTGACATCACACCACAACCAGGTCTTTGTTCGAATCGTTTTTCATAACCTATCTCAGCGTGTTTTGCGAGGCGGTTTCATTGGCACGTCTTGTCGAAGCAGAGATCGTGTCCCCTTATTACGGGATTCCCATCAATACGGACATGGGTAACCCAACCGCGCCATCAATTACGGCGCTTGGTGGATAAGCGAGTTTTACCAGGCTGGTGGGGGCGCATAGTTTTGTCCGCCCTTATAAAGGGATAAGGTTTCACCTTTTTCTACCCACGCCTTCTTCCTCCTTGCTCATCCATTCTCCCACACTCGAGCTCCAATGCCCAAGTCCACATCCTTCTCCTCAACTCTCTCCAAACATGTCCATAGCAGGAGGCAAGTGGATGGTCTCCTCCGTCACGGAGGGACACATAAAAAAACTACGTGGGGCCGGATACTTAGCTGCGGATATCGCGCACCGGCTTCCAGCCGCGGGGCAGATCGTCCCTACCCCGAAACCTCACGAAAGGGTGGTTTTCCTTCCCCACTTCGTTCGTGGACTGGGGTTTCCCCTCCATCCATTCGTCCACGGCCTTATGTTCTGTTATGGGCTGGACTTTCATGATCTGGCCCCGAATTTCATCCTCAACATCTCGATGTTCATCGTCGTGTGCGAGGCTTTCCTCCGCATCCGGCCCCACTTCGGCCTATGGCTGAAGACCTTCAATATCAAGCCGAAGGTAGTAGGCGGCCAACAAGCGGAATGTGGTGGAGCCATGGTGGGCAAAATGCCCAACGTTACATGGCTCGAGGGCTCCTTCGTGGAGACCATAAAGGGGTGGCAATCGGGGTGGTTCTACATCATCGAGCCGCGTGACACCAACTGGGTGGCGGCCCTCGAGTTTCGATCCGGAATCCCCACGTGGCTCACCTCCTGGAAGGAGAAGGGCCTGTCCTAGGGCTCATCGGTCGAGCTGGACGGACTCCAGAAGTGTATCCGGAACATGATAAGCAAGAAACTTAAGTTTGTCAACATAGTCCAGGTCATGCTCTTTCGCCGGATCCTCCCGTGTCAACAACGGGCTTTCAATTTATTGGAGTTCCACCCGGCCCAACACCAAAATCTACACGAGCTCTTCGACACGACGCATAAGGACGTCTGGAAGGTGCTGTTCAAGGGCGTCGAGGTCCCCCTTCTCTTACCGAGGACCGTGGGCTAAGCGCGAAGCACCTTGCGAATCCGGTAAGTTCTGTACATTTGGTAGGGTATTTATTTCCCATAGCTTAACCATGTGCGGGGTCTGAGCTCCCATGCCTTTGACATGACTGGGTGGAGACATCGGAGCAGATTAACTGTCTGGCCCCTCTACCCGAAGACCCTGCAGATGCTCTCCTCACGGAGATGCGGACTCCGGCTCCTTATGAGGTGCCGGAGAATACCAAGAAGAAGGCCAAGGGAACCTGAAAGAGTTCCCTGCGCCAGGTGGTATCAGACTCATCGTCTGATAACTCTGAGACGCACTCCTCCCGTGAAAACGAGGAGGAGGAAGATGAAGACTCTCCCCCTCCAGCCGAGGGAGACAAGGAAAGGAAGGCCGCCCCATCCGGGGAGGCCGAAGGGTCCAAGAAGGGAAGGACTCTCCTTCCAGACTATTCCACCACCGCCGCTGATGGCGAAGACGAGTGGTTACTTAGGGCCAAGCCACTGGCGAAGTCGTAAGTATTTGGATACCAGAGTAACTCATAGCATACTTTTATTGCACTACTTCTCCTAACGTCGAATATGATCATGCAGTCCACCCCGAGCCCGTGTCGACATATCCTCATCGGACGGCTCCTTGGACTCGTCGGATATGGATAGTGATACACTTCCAACCGCCTCCTCTCCTCGCCCTACGGACGATGTAAAGGTACTGTCTCAAGGAGCACCGAGCCGGGTGGAGACAGTCCCGGAGGCGCCTCAAGGCGACCTTCCGGACTCCAGGCGCGAAGGGAGCAAGACTCCCAAGGGCTCCAAGTTCGGCCCCCAGCCGAACACCGCGCCGGAACCTCAAGTGGTTCCGGACTCCGGTAGGCGGCCCCCTTCCAAGAGGGGCAAGCCGCCCGCGCCAGTGATCTCTGTCCATCCAGAGGCACCGGACAACCTGCTGGGAGCGCTTCGCGTCGCTTCCATCGACGAAGAGCACCACACTATTATGAGTACGGTGATCGAGAAGGTTCAGTCCGCCAAGAGCGGACTAACTGAAGCCTGTGCGGCTGTGCCAGCCTTCTGACAGCCTTTGAGGTAAGTATTTAAATATAGGAGAATACTACCGCATAGACAGTAGCCCCTGATGCTCTGTTTGGTGTTCACAAAGAAAAGCCGAATAGAGGACCAAATAATATCTGAAGGAGTCTAATATAATTATGTCTGTATGCGTATGCAGGCTTCGCTGCTGACCTCTGCCGCACTGACTGCGGAGGTTGCCGCACTGAAGAAGGACCTTGAGCGGTCTGAGAAAGAGCTCGGCCTTGCCAAGAGGCAGCTCAAGGAGAACAAAGGTAAGTAATACCTTGTCTATATAAAAAAGAAAATGTGGTTGCGAAATGATAGGATCATCATGAATGTGCCAGGGGCCACGACCGAAGTGGCGACCCTGAAGCAAGCGTTGTCCGAGGCCAAAAACAAAGCGGCCAAGGAGCACGCCGAGCGGGAGAAACAAGAGGCACGGGTGGGCGAGGTGCAGCAAGAGCTCCAGGCTCTCGTGAAGAAACACTGGACTTTGGAGCTTGACTCGAAGACGCGAGAGTCCGAGCTTGCCGCGGCCCTCGAGAGCACAAAGCATGCCAAGGCTGAGGCCCAAAAGGCCCTCCAGGAAATTGAGGTGATGAGGAAGATAGCGGCGGGTAAGGCATTCAATATGCAAAGCAAGCTTGTGAAAGTAAATTACTTGTTACTTACCCGAGTCCGGAGCTCTCCAAGACCATTCGTAGATTTGCCCCACAGTGCGCCGGATGCCGCGAAGTATTACCAGGCCGAGGAGGGAAGCTCGACGGAGAAGTTGTTCTGGTCCCAGTATACTGGGACTGAACACCCGATGCCTATGAGCGACCAGCTGAAGCAACTGGTCGAGCTGCACAAGGCGGCCGAACAGGCCATGAAGGGCCTTATAGTTCGGATGTGTCCTAGCGACTCCCTTCCCCACAGCTACTTTGGCCTGGTGAGGCGGCTTGTGGATGCCTGCCCACGGCTGGAAGTCATCAAGCGGTCCGTCTGTATCGAAAGTGCCCGCCGGGCTTTTGCCCGTGCAAAGGTGCACTGGGCCAAGATGGATACCAAGAAGATGGTGAAGGAGGGGCCATCGCAGGGCATGGAGCATCGCCACCCCGAAATGTATTATGAGGGTGTCCTGAAGGGTGCCCGTCTTGTGGCGGAAGAGTGTGCGAAGGATGTAATATTTGAATGAACTCGCTCGTGTGATCCTGTATTATGAAAACTTGTTCATATGTGCTATGCAACGCTTGTTTGAATTTAAAATATTACCTTCTATGCGGCTGTTTATTAAATCCGAGAGATGGCCAGTCGTCGGCTTCTGCCCCCATGCCACGAGTGCTGGGGTGTTCGGGATAAATCTGAGCACTCTTTTCCCCATTGTTGGGTCCTTCGAGGGAGGTCCTCAGCACAACGAACAAGGCAATCAGACTATAATGCTTTATCACTCTCACTTAGCCATAGAAGTCTACAATTTTAAATTTTGGCGAAGCCCCTAGTATTCGGAAGGCCGAATTCGAGGCGCTATACACGCCTTAAGCCGGACAAAGCCGACTCCTCGCTCTAAGCGCCATGAGTCTTTAGGGATTTGAGACCTCTTGAACAGCGACCAGCTCTCGTCTTATCATGACAGTCAGTTTTAGCTTTCTCTACTAAGGTGCTTAGCCCAGATGAACCGGGGCACAATCGCAGTAGTTCTCCCAGTGCTACCTTAGCCGATATAGCGGGACGTAAGGTACCAAAACATGGGAGCCGGGCAAACCCAACTATTGACCCAGGACATGATTCGGAGCTGATGCATATAATGCTATAAGTTCGGGGTGCCGCACTGTCGAAAGTGTTCAGACTTTTCACGCCGTATTATGGGGTACGCTTAAGCCCCTAGCGTATTGGCCGTACCAGAGTGTACGGTTGCTGAATGTCATGAATGTACATATATATATATATATATATATATATATATATATATATATATATATATATATAAAGAAGAATGCGATAATAGTCTAGTGCTATGCATTGTTTATTCAAAAAGGTGCGTCAAAGCAGAATGATACAAGTAGTGCAATAAGAAAAAAGTAGGACTATTTGACATGTCCCCTCCAAGGGCAAGCTGAGGAATGGTATTTAAAGCAGGTATTTCACTCATTATCAGAGACCACCTGGGAATTCCTTGATGCGACGTAGCTTTCTGCCTCCTTGGTTGTTGTATCGTGTGTCCGGCAATCGTACTGCCGGATGGGGCTTCCAGGGATTAAAGTCCTGAAAGAAAGAAAAATAACAAATTGGGAAGCCCCTAGTGCGGTTGAGCTGCGTCTTGGGGCGTGTCGTAGTCGTGCCCCCTCCCCACCTGTGCCCATTGTATTTTCAATGCGTAATTATGTATGCGAGCATGGCACGGATTTCATCGTTTGGCTGGGACTGGGGTGGGGGCGCATTGCTATGCGAGCTCGGAATGTGCCAGGCAGTCTTGTTGTCGATTACTCCGTGTGATCTTGAAGGTGTCCGGGTCCTTAATCGCCAAACTGGTGGATTGCCTTAAGAGGCTGCTTTGCGCTTCTACTGCGAGGGCCGCAGTGTGCTCCTCCGTGCGGAGAGAGCGCTCTGTGTTTCCATTGATTGTGATGACCCCCCGAGGTCCTGGCATCTTGAGCTTGAGATATGCATAGTGGGGTACCGCGTTGAATCTCGCAAATGCGGTTCGCCCGAGCAGTGCATGATAGCCAATGCGGAACGGGACTATATTGAAGATTAACTCCTCGCTACGGAAGTTATCCGGGGATCCGAAGACCACTTCCAGTGTGACTGTGCCTGTGCAATGGGCCTCTACACCTGGTATGACGCCTTTGAAGGTCGTTTTGGTGGGTTTGATCCTTGAGGGGTCTATACCCATTTTGCGCACTATGTCCTGATAAAGCAGGTTCAGGCTGCTGCCGCCGTCCATAAGGACTCGAGTGAGGTGAAATCCGTCGATGATTGGGTCTACGACCAGTGAGGCGAATCCGCCATGACGGATACTAGTGGGATGGTCCCTACGATCGAAGGTGATCAGACAGGAGGACCATGGGTTGAACTTTGGGGCGACTGGCTCCAATGCATATACATCCCTTAACGCACGCTTCCGCTCCCTCTTGGGGATGTGGGTTGCGTATATCATGTTCACCGTCCGCACTTGTGGGGGGAACCTCTTCTGCCCTCCGGTGTTCGGCTGCCGGGGCTCCTCCTCGTCATCGCTATGTAGCCCCTTATCTTTGTTTTCGGCGTTTAACTTGCCGGCCTGCTTGAACACCCAACATTCCCTGTTGGTGTGGTTGGCTGGCTTTTCGGGGGTGCCATGTATTTGGCACGAGCGATCGAGTATACGGTCCAAACTAGACGGGCCCGGAGTGCTTCTTTTGAATGGCTTTTTCCACTGACCGGGTTTAGAGCCTCTGAATCTGGCATTGACTGTTGTATCCTCGGTATTGTCGTTGTTGATGCGGCGCTTGTGTTTGTTGCGACGTGACCTGCCATTGCCATCCTTGGTATCCGAAGTACCATGGTTCTTTGATATATTATTCCTGCAAGCCAGCCAGCTATCTTCTCCCGCGCAAAAGCGGGTCATGAGAGTCGTGAGGGCTGCCATAGATTTCGACTTTTCCTGGCCAAGGTGATGGGCGAGCCACTCCTCGCGGATGTTGTGCTTAAAAGCTGCTAGGGCCTCTGCATCTAGACAGTCGACGATTTGATTTTTCTTTGTCAGGAACCGTGTCCAGAATTTCCTGGCCGATTCCTCTGGCTACTGAATTATGTGGCTCAAGTCATCGGCATCTGGTGGTCGCACATAAGTGCCCTGGAAGTTGTCGAGGAATGCGGCTTCTAGATCTTCCCAACAGCCGATGGATTCTGCTGGCAGGCTGTTGAGCCAATGCCGAGCTGGTCCTTTGAGCTTGAGTGGGAGGTATTTGATGGCGTGTAGATTGTCACCGCGGGCCATGTGTATGTGTAGGAGGAAGTCCTCGATCCATACCGCAGGATCTGTTGTGCCGTCGTATGATTCAATATTTACAGGTTTGAAACCCTATGGGATTTGGTGATCCATTACTTCGTCTGTGAAGCATATGGGGTGTGCGGCGCCTCTGTAGTGGGCTATGTCGCGACGCAGCTCGAATGAGTCTTGTCCACTGTGTTCGGCCCGGCCGGATTTACTTTTACTGTATCCGGTGTGACGGTTATCGTCTCGCGTAGTGGCGCTCCCCCGTGATCCGTAGATCGATCTTGTGTGTTTTGCTTTGTCCTCCAATACGTCTCGCAGGTCTAGCGTGTTTCCCCGTGCCTTGCCATTTTTATTTGAGTGGCATCGGGGTGCGGCTGAGCTTTTGGCTGAAATGCCTCTCTGTCGCGGCCATGAGGTGGCCGATCAGCCGCGTCATATGCTGGAGATGTAGGTTTTAATGCTTCCTCCTCCAGTCGGGGTAGCAACCTGCGCTTTGGGTAACTCTTGGAGGGGCGTTCGAGTTCATATTCCTCGGCCGCAAGGACTTCAGTCCATCTGTCAGCTAGCAAATCTTGATCAGCTTGAAGCTGCAGCTGCTTTTTCTTAAGGCTATTTGTCGTGGCTATAAGTCGGTGCTAGAAGCGCTCTTGCTCGACGGGATCCTCCGGCACGACAAATTCGTCATCGTCAAGGCTTGCCTCATCTTCGGAGGGAGGCATGTAATTATCATCCTCCGCCTCTCCATCTGCCGCTCTCTCGGGAGGGCTGGCTTCTCCATCCTCCTGCTCTAAATCTTGCTGGAGGGGATTATTGTTGTCTTCGGCACTATGCGGAGTGCTATTATCACCTGTGCCGGTGTCATCGCTTTTGCTTTGGTGAGACTTAGAGCGGCGCCGCTGACGTCGGCGCTTGGGTTGCTTCTTGGAGGGGTCATCCTCCAATGTCCTATCACCATTGCCTTCTTTAGGTGTGTCCACCATGTATATATCATATGATGAGGTGGCTGTCCAGTGCCCTGTGGGCAGTGGTTCCTCTTCGTCTCCCACATCGTCATCCATACCGTCGATGTCTTCGGAGTCGAAGTCGAGCATGTCGGTCAAATTGTCGACAGTGGCTACTAAGTGGGTGGTGGGTGGGCGGCGAATTTCTTCGTCATCCGCATCCCAATCCTGCCGAACATAGTTCGGCCAGGACTCTCCTGACAGGGAGAGAGACCTTAATGAGTTTAGTATGTCGCCGAAGGGCGAGTGCTGAAAGATATCCGCCGAGGTGAACTCCATGATCGGCGCCCAGTCGGATTCGATAGGCACGGGCGCAGGCGGTTCGAAGTCCGTGGCCGGGGAAGAATCTAGTAGTTCGGCGTCATGGCTCCCGTGAACGGTAAGGTCGATACTCGGCTCGATCGCCGCTGAGAATACGAGCTCTGTGGCGGGGTCTATCCACCCGTCCATGGATGGCGCAATTGGCTTCGAATTGAGGGTCGGAGCGGTTGCCGGTGCGGTCTCCTGAACACTGTTTGATGGTAGAGCTAAATCATGCTCCTCGTGATTGTGCGGCGCACTCTGCAGGGGCTCGAATCCGTCGAAGATCAAGTCTCCGCGGATGTCAGCCGTGTAGTTTAAGCTTCCAAACCTGACCTGGTGGCCAGGGGCGTAACTCTCGATCTGCTCCAGATGGCCAAGCGAGTTGGCCCGCAGTGCGAAGCCGCCGAATACAAAGATCTGTCCGGGGAGAAAAGTCTCACCCTGGATTGCATCGCTATCGATGATCGAAGGAGCCATCAAGCCTAACGGTCAGGACACAGAGGAACTCTCAATGAAAGCACCAATGTCGGTGTCAAAACCGGCGGATCTCGGGTAGGGGGTCCCGAACTGTGTGTGTAAGGCGGATGGTAACAGGAGGCAGGGGACACGATGTTTTACCCAGGTTCGGGACCTCTTGATGGAGGTAAAACCCTACGTCCTGCTTGGTTATTCTTGATAATATGAGTAGTACAAGAGTTGATCTACCATGAGATCAGAGAGGCTAAACCCTAGAAGCTAGCCTATGGTATGATTGTATGTTGTCCTACGGACTAAAACCCTCCGGTTTATATAGACACCGGAGGGGGCTAGGGTTACACAGAGTCGGTTACAAGGAAGGAGATCTACATATCTGTATTGCCAAGCTTGCCTTCCACACCAAGGAGAGTCCCATCCGGTCACGGGACGAAGTCTTCAATCTTGTATCTTCATAGTCCAACAGTCCGGCCAAATGATATAATCCGGCTGTCCGGATACCCCCTAATCCAGGACTCCCTCAGTGGGAGTTCTTAAGTAAAATGATTAATTGAACTTCAATTTATCATGAACTTAGTACCTGATAGTATTTTGCTTGTCTATGTTGATTGTACATAGATGGCCCGTGCTGTTGTTCCGTTGAATATTAATGCGTTCCTCGAGAAAGCAAAGTTGAAAGATGATGATAGCAATTACACGGACTGGGTCCATAACTTGAGGATTATCCTCATTGCTGCATAGAAGAATTATGTCCTGGAAGCACCGCTGGGTGCCAGGCCTGCTGCAGATGCTGCTGATGACTACTCGATAGTTCAGTGTGCCATGCTTTACGGCTTAGAACCGGGACTTAAACAATGTTTTGAACGTCATGGAGCATATGAGATGTTCCAGGAGTTGAAGTTAATATTTCAAGCTAATGCCCGGTTTGAGAGATATGAAGTCTCCAATAAGTTCTATAGCTGCAAGATGGCGGAGAATAGTTTTGTCAGTGAACATATACTCAAATGTCTGGGTATCATAATCACTTGACTCAACTGGGAGTTAATCTTCCTGTTGATAGTGTCATTGACAGAGTTCTTCAATCACTGCCACCAAGCTACAAGAGCTTCGTGATGAACAATAATATGCAAGGGATGAGTAAGACAATTCCCGAGCTCTTTGCAATGTTAAAGGCAGCGGAGGTAGAAATCAAGAAGGAGCATCAAGTGTTGATGGTCAACAAGACCACCAGTTTCAAGAAAAAGGGTAAAGGGAAGAAGAAGGGGAACTTCAAGAAGAACAGCAAACAAGTTGCTGCTCAAGAGAAGAATCCCAAATCTGGACCTAAACCTGAGACTGAGTGCTTCTACTACAAAGGGACTGGTCATTGGAAGTGGAATTGCCCCAAGTATTTGGTGGATAAGAAGGATGGCAAGGTGAACAAAGGTATATGTGACATACATGTTATTGATGTGTACCTTACCAGAGCTCGCAGTAGCACCTGGGTATTTGATACTGGTTCTATTGCTAACATTTGCAACTCGAAACAGGGACTACGGATTAAGCGAAGACTGGCTAAAGATGAGGTGACAATGCGCGTGGGAAATGGTTCCAAAGTTGATGTGATCACCGTCGGCACGCTACCTCTACATCTGCCTTCGTGATTAGTTTTAGACCTAAATAATTGTTATTTGGTGCTAGCGTTAAGCATGAACATTATATCTGGATCTTGTTTGATGCAAGACGGTTATTCATTTAAATCTGAGAATAAAGGTTGTTCTATTTGTATGAGTAATATCTTTTATGGTCATGCACCCTTGAAGAATGGTCTATTTTTGTTGAATCTCGATAGTAGTGATACACATATTCATAATGTTGAAGCCAAAAGATGCAGAGTTGATAATGATAGTGCAACTTATTTGTGGCACCGCCGTTTGGGTCATATTGCTGTAAAGCGCATGAAGAAACTCCATACTGATGGACTTTTGGAATCACTGGATTATGAATCATTTGGTACTTGCGAACCATGCCTTATGGGCAAGATGACTAAGACGTCGTTCTCCAGAACAATGGAGTGAGCAATAGATATGTTGGAGATCATACATACTGATGTATGTGGTCCAATGAATATTGAGGCTCGCGACAGGTATCGTTATTTTCTCACCTTCACATATGATTTGAGCAGATATGGGTATATCTACTTAATGAAACATAAGTCTAAAACATTTGAAAAGTTCAAATAATTTCAGAGTGAAGTGGAAAATCATCGTAACAAGAAAATAAAGTTTCTATGATCTGATCGTGGAGGAGAATATTTGAGTTACGAGTTTGGTCTACATTTGAAACAATGCGGAATAGTTTCGCAATTTACGCCAGCTGGAACACCACAGCGTAATGGTGTGTCCGAATGTCGTAATCGTACTTTACTAGATATGGTGCGATCTATGATGTCTCTTACTGATTTACCGCTATCGTTTTGCGGTTATGCTTTAGAGACGGCTGCATTCATGTTAAATAGGGCACCATCAAAATCCGTTGAGACGACGCCTTATGAACTACGGTTTGGCAAGAAACCAAAGTTGCCATTTCTTAAAGTTTGGGGCTGCGATGCTTATGTGAAAAAGCTTCAACCTGATAAGCTCGAACCCAAATCGGAGAAATGTGTCTTCATAGGATACCCAAATGAAACTGTTGGGTACACCTTCTATCACAGATCCGAAGGAAATACATTCATTGCTAAGAATGGATCCTTTCTAGAGAAGGAGTTTCTCTTGAAAGAAGTGAGTGGGAGGAAAGTAGAACTTGATGAGGTAACTGTACCAGCTCCCTTATTGGAACATAGTTCGTCACAGAAACCAGTTCTTGTGACACCTACACCAATTAGTGAGGAAGCTAATGATGATGATCATGAAACTTCATATCAAGTTACTACCGAACCTCGTAGGTCAACCAGAGTAAGATCCGCACCCGAGTGGTACGGTAATCCTGTTCTGGAGGTCATGTTGCTAGACCATGATGAACCTACGAACTATGAGGAAGCGATGATGATCCCAGACTCCGCAAAATGGCTTGAGGCCATGAAATGTGAGATGGGATCCATGTATGAGAACAAAGTGTGGACTTTGGTTGACTTGCCCGATGATCGGCAAGCCATCGAGAATAAATGGGTCTTCAAGAAGAAGACATACGCTGATGGTAATGTTACTGTCTACAAAGCTTGACTTGTTGCGAAAGGTTTTCAACAAGTTCAAGGAGTTAACTACGATGAGACCTTCTCACCCGTAGTGATGCTTAAGTCCGTCTGAATCATGTTAGCTATTGCCGCATTTTATGATTATGAAATTTGGCAAATGGATGTAAAGACTGCATTCCTGAATGGATTTCTGGAAGAAGAGTTGTATATGATGCAACTGGAAGGTTTTATCGATCCAAAAGGTACTAACAAAGTGTGCAAGCTCCATCGATCCATTTATGGACTGGTGCAAGCCTCTCGGTGTTGGAATAAATGTTTTTATAGTGTGATCAAATCATATGGTTTTATGCAGACTTTTGGAGAAGCCTGTATTTACAAGAAAGTGAGTGGGAGCTCTGTAGCATTTCTAATATTATATGTGGATGACATATTGTTGATTGGAAATGATATAGAATTTCTGGATAGCATAAAAGGATACTTGAATAAGAGTTTTTTAATGAAAGACCTCGGTGAAGCTGCTTACATATTGGGCATCAAGATCTATAGAGATAGATCAAGACGCTTAATTGGACTTTCACAAAGCACATACCTTGACAAAGTTTTGGAAAAGTTCAAAATGGATCAGGCAAAGAAAGGGTTCTTGCCTGTATTACAAGGTGTGAAGTTGAGTAAGACTCAATGCCCGACCACTGTAGAAGATAGAGAGAAAATGAAAGATGTTCCCTATGCTTCAGCCATAGGCTCTATCATGTATGCAATGTTGTGTACCAGACCTGATGTGTGCCTTGCTATTAGTTTAGCTGGGAGGTACCAAAGTAATCCATGAGTGGATCACTTGACAGCGGTCAAGAACATCCTGAAGTACCTGAAAAGGACTAACGATATGTTTCTCCTTTATGGAGGTGACAAAGAGCTCATCGTAAATGGTTACGTTGATGCAAGCTTTGACAATGATCCGGACGATTCTAAATAGCAAACCGGATACGTGTTTATATTAAACGTTGGAGCTGTCAGTTGGAGCAGTTCTAAACAGAGCGTCGTGGCGGGATCTACATGTGAAGCGGAGTACATTGCTGCTTTGGAAGCAGCAAATGAAGGAGTCTGGATGAAGTAGTTCATATCCGATCTAGGTGTCATACCTAGTGCATCGGGTCCAATGAAAATCTTTTGTGACAATACTGGTTCAATTGCCTTGGCAAAGGAATCCAGATTTCACAAGAGAACCAAGCACATCAAGAGATGCTTCAACTCTCCATCCGGGATCAAGTCCAGGTGGGAGACATAGAGATTTGCAAGATACATACGGATCTGAATGTTGCAGACCCGTTGACTAAGCCTCTTCCACGAGCAAAACATGATCATCACCAAGGCTCCATGGGTGTTAGAATCATTACTGTGTAATCTAGATTATTGACTCTAGTGCAAGTGGGCGACTGAAGGAAATATGCCCTAGAGGCAATAATAAAGTTATTATTTATTTCCTTATGTCATGATAAATTTTTATTATTCATGCTAGAATTGTATTAACCGGAGACATAATACATGTGTGAATATATAGACAAACAAAGTGTCACTAGTATGCCTCTACTTGACTAGCTCGTTGTTCAAATATGGTTATGTTTCCTAGCCATAGACATGAGTTGTCATTTGATTAACGGGATCACATCATTAGGAGAATGATGTGATTGACTTGACCCATTCCGTTACCTTAGCAATTGATCGTTTAGTATGTTGCTATTGCTTTCTTCATGACTTATACATGTTCCTATGACTATGAGATTATGCAACTCCCGTTTACCGGAGGAACACTTTGTGTGCTACCAAACATCACAACGTAACTGGGTGATTATAAATGTGCTCTATAGGTGTCTCCGAAGGTACTTGTTGAATTGGCGTATTTCGAGATTAGGATTTGTTACTCTGATTGTCGGAGAGGTATCTCTGGGCCCTCTCGGTAATGCACATCACTATAAGCCTTGCAAGCAATGTGACTAATGAGTTAGTTGCGGGATGATGCATTACAGAATGTGTAAAGATACTTGCTGGTAACGAGATTGAACTAGGTATTGAGATACCGACGATCTAATCTCGGGCAAGTAACATACTGATTACAAAGGGAACAACATATGTTGTTATGCGGTTTGACAGATAAATATCTTCATAGAATATGTAGGAACCAATATGAGCATTCAGGTTCTGCTATTGGTTATTGACCGGAGACGTGTCTCGGTCATGTCTACATAGTTCTCGAACTCATAGTGTCCGCACGCTTAAAGTTTGGTGACGATCGGTATTATGAGTTTTTGTGTTCTGATGTACTGAAGGTAGTTTGGAGTCCCGGATATGATCACGGACATGACGAGGAGTCTCGAAATGGTCGATACGTAAAGATCGATATATTGGACGACTATATTCAGACACCGGAAGTGTTCTGAGTGGTTTCGAATAAAACCGGAGTACCGGGGGGTTACCGGAACCCCCCGGGGAGTTAATTGGGCCTCATGGGCCTTAGTGGGAGAAAAGGAGGGGTGGCCAGGGCAGCCGTGCGCCCCCTCCCCCTCTAGTCCGAATTGGACAAGGAGGGGGTGACGCCCCTCTTTTTCCTTCTCCTCCTCTCTCCCTTCCTTCCCTCTCCTACTCCAACAAGGAAAAGGAGGAGTCCTACTTCCAGTAGGAGTAGGACTCCCTCCCTGGCGCCCCTCCTCCTAGTCGGCCGCCTCCCCCTTGCTCCTTTATATACAGGGGTAGGGGGCACCCTAGAACACACAAGTTGATCTGTTGATCTATTCCAGCCATGTGTGGTGCCCCTCCACCATATTCCACCTCGGTTATATCGTAACGGTGCTTAGGCGAAGCCCTGCGTCGGTAGCAACATCATCACCGTCATCGCGCCGTCGTGCTGACGGAACTCACCCATGAAGCTCTGCTGGATCGGAGTTTGTGGGACGTCATCGAGCTGAATGTGTGCTGAACTCAGAGGTGCCGTATGTTCGGTACTTGGATCGGTTGGATCGTGAAGACGTACAACTACATCAACCAGGTTGTGCTAACGCTTCCACTTTCGGTCTACGAGGGTACGTGGACACACTCTCCCCTCTTGTTGCTATGCATCACCATGATCCTGAGTGTGTGTAGGATTTTTTTTGAAATTACTACGTTCCCCAATAGAGGTAGGGCCTCATGAGTCCTGTGCTGGTTCACGAGTGCCTAGATACACCTCGTCTAGCCCTGCCGTGCAAGCCACGTGTTAGGGCAGGGCTGTACATGCCTCGGGGGCTCTCCGCAGCAGGGAATCCCCACTCACGCACCAGAAGCAAACCAGCAATCACCACTGCGACCGGTGCCCTTCCTTGTGCTAGCTTGGAGGAACTTCATGAGAGCCACAGCAGGCGGTACCATGGACTCTCTCTCTCCTCTCATGCCATTCTCTTGCGCTTTAAAAGGGGGGCTCCTGAGCATCGCGCCTCACGAGATCTTACTGGCTCTACAGCCCTCACCCCATGGCCTTGACCACGGCACACGACCTGGCATACCAGCGACGGCTGAGGTCGCTCGAGGGCTGGGACCTGAGGACGCAAAGCATGAAGAAGAACATGGAGGGAAGGGTGAGGCCCGCACAGGCCAGACGTAGCCACACTACAGCGACCGGCGTGCGAGTCCGGCACGACCCGAGGAGCAGACCCCAGACAACCAAAGATAAGTTCTCTCTCTGGATCCACCAGTCGCTTGTGGCACGAGACCCTCCCTCGCTCCCTTCGCTGTCCTGCTACGGCAACATTTTCTTCCTTTCGCATCCTAAGACAGCTGCTTGCGCGCTAAGGGGGACCTCTTGAGCATCGCGCCTCAGGAGCTCTTACTAGACCCCGGGCCGCTCGCCTCCTGACCTTGACCACGGCACGCGACCTAGCATACCAACGACGGCTGCAGCCTACCTGGGGACCGGGACCTGTCAGCGTAGAGCACCAAGCTACCGCAGGATTGTAAAGGGGAGGCCCAGCCTCGGCAGGATAAGTGCACACAAAATTTCATAATGGGGGATATATTGACAAAAGGCATTACAGACGCTTTACACACCCCCACGGGGTCCGTTTCTTGATTCCTCACAGGGAACAAAAGGGAAGGAATTCCTAGGGGTTCTATCTACGCACACCAGGTGTCGCCGTCGCCATCATCAATAGTAGGCCACGTGTGGCCGGCTCCAGCCCCATCCAGATCAGTGGCGACGGCGGCTGGACGCCGCGGCCCCGCTTCGGGCTTGGCGGGAGCTCCGGGGCACGTAACTATCGTGGCTCGTCTCCGAAGACTCCAAGAGCTCAGGAGAGTCACTGGACCACCAGGAGTCGCTACTGTCGTGGGAGGAGCTACAGCCGAGACTGGTGGCGGGCCCCGTGCCCGCCCCAGTATCGTCCTGGCGACCTCCGTCCGGGCAGCACTCCAGGCGGCGGCCTTCCTCGTCGAAGACCTTGAAGAACAGCACGGAGGCGCCGTTGTACTCGAAATGGACCGCGAGGGCGCGCTCCGCATGAAAGACTCGGGCAATCTCACCCCAGCCTCGGGTCATGAAGATCTCCCCGAAGGCAACGGTTCCAATCTTCGCTCCAGTCGCCGGGGCCTCGCAGTCTGCGTGCTGCAGCCAAAGTTCGTGAAGGCCCCTCGGCGGCATCTCGACGGCGAAGAACGGCGGGAGGCATATCCAGGTGCTCGGGGGCATCACCGCCAACAGCACGAACTCGCGCGAAGAGTCCGCAACATGGACCCCTGGGGCAACGGCGTGCGCCACCATGGCACGACGACCACGGCCTTGGCGCAGGCGGCGCCGCTCACCGCTCCTCCCTCCTGAATCGTTAGCGTGAGAGTACAAGGGCAGCGGGTACCCAGGAGGCGGCCTCTCGTACCAAGGCCTCGACACAACCGGCTTCACGACCACCTTGCGCTGATGAGACCTCCTTTTCTTCGGCGGGAGCAGCTCGGGCACGTTGAGGGGAGCCTTGCCCTTCTCCGCAGCCGAGAACCTCTGGATCGGCGCCATGTCTACACAAGCAAGAAGTGAAGCTAGGAAGAAGAAGAAGCAGGAGAGGCAGAGGAAAGATGGGAGATGGGGGCTCCGCCCCCTCCCATTTATACGAGGAGAAGGCCAATAGGCACCCCCCACGATCACAGGTAATGGTGGTCTTCCTTGCATGTCGCAAGGACTTCTCACATCGGGCAGTTGCCGAGGCAGCATGCGGGAGCGGAGACGCCCACGTCCAATCAACTGCCACACGTCGATCGAGGCCGCAGGCTATTGGGGCCAGCGACGCTCCGCACTTGACCCTGGGCTTCGCCTCGAAGCCAAGCCCGAGCGCGCCTTGGGCCCGGGGTCTACTGTTGGCGTTCTGGGAACGGGGGTCCCCAGACTTGCCTGCCTGCGGCCCACGGCGTGGCTTTGCTGGCAGGCCTGTACGACCCGTCTTCACCAACAAGGAATCAAGACCCTCGCAAGGGGCCAAGCCTCACGAGGCAGACGACAGACAACCTCCTTAGGAGCGGCCTCGCCAGGCTAGCTCGTGAGGGGCGGAGAGTTCAAAGTCGGGCAAACCTCATGAGGTTCTCGTGATGTAAGCCATGACGATCGAGACCAGGCGGACGCCAGGCCGACGCCAGCGCACGCAACATCCTTGTTTCCTCTTTGGTGCTAAGGGGGCAAGCGCAGGCGCGGAGTACCGAGGCATCAAGCAAAGGTTTCCATATTGGTGCAACGAGACCAAGACCAGAAGTACGACAAGACGGAGGTCACCATCGAGCCTAGGACGGTGTCACCACCAGAACCTTTGGCAGGCGAAGACCATGTTTTGTCAGGATAGCTTATACTAGCTGTCCCCTTTCAAACTGGCCGTTGTTGGCTCCCTTCCTGCTCAGCATTTGGGGAGAGGACCAGGGCCTCTATAAATAGATCTAGCCACCACCATAGCTAGAGAGAGAGAAGGAGACGGGTCAAGAACAGAACCCTAGACCGCATCCTCACACACACACAAGAACACCTCAACCTCAGGAGGCTGTTCTTCCCCTTGTACTGTTCATCCTCAGCCCAAGAGGCAATCCAGCATGACCACACTGGAGTAGGGTATTACACCACAACGGTGGCCCGAACCAGTATAAATCTTGTGTTCATTGTGCAACGAGTTCATCGAGTTAGTTCGTGAGATCTAGGCTAAGTTAGGATGCGGATCGATAGGAGGGGAGATCTTCGTGCGCACCCCAGTGTTTGAACCTTAAGGGTTTTGCCGGAACCCGTGATCCAACAGTTTCCTAGCCATAGACATGAGTTGTCACTTGATAATGGGATCACATCATTAGGAGAATGATGTGATGGATAAGACCCAAACTATAAACGTAACATACGATCGTATCAAGTTTATTGCGATCGTTTTTTGGATGTCAAGTATCTCTTCCTATGACCATGAGATCATGAAACTCACTGATACTGAAGGAGTACCTTCTGTGTATCAAATGTCACAACGTAACTGGATGACTATAAAGATGCTCTATAGGTATCTCCGAGGGTGCATGTTGAGTTGGCATGCATCAAGACTGGGATTTGTCACTCCGTATGACAGAGAGGTTGTAACAGCCATGATTTTTGCCCTTTTCTTTTTCCTTTGATTTACTTGGATTTCCTGTTTTGTTTTGCTTTTCCGTGGCTATGTGGTTTTGAAACTTGGGAAGATGATGTCTTCCTAGGTTTTATAGTGTCTTGTCACCCTCATCATCATCCCAAGATCATGTCATCCTTGACCTAACCCAAAATTCTTTTGTTGGGAATATTCCTTTTCTGATAAAGGAATAACTCTTAAAACCCTAGGTTGTGAAGCAACCTATATTCCTGTCACTCCTAAAATTCCCAAATAATTCTCATAAATTGTTTGGGTAATATCTTCCTCAAATATGGCAAAATATATCATTGGCCATGTTTCACATCATGCTCAATAAATTCATTTCCTATTCTGTCCTAAATGGCACATTGTGAAGCAAGTGCTATTTATCTTTGCCCATTTCAAACCAAACTTCTTGGACCTTTTTTTGTCCAAATAAGTGCCTCATGCCAAAATCCAACTCAATTTGCCTAGTAAATATTCCTGAGCAATTTTTCAAAGTTCCTGTTTGAGGGAAGTGATTGTGAAGGAAGTATAAGCTAGGCATATCCAAATGAGTTGAAATTTTGCAAGGTCCTTCCTATGGTCAAATAATGACTCTCTACCAAATATGATCTCATTTAACTCATCTATGTGAGCCCAGCCCCAAATCTTAGTTTCTGTTCAGATTTTCAGTTTGTGAAGCAACTATATTTTATATTGCTTCAATTGAGCTGAAACTTTACCACGACATGCTCCTACCTATATCAACTCCTTCCACCACGTTTTAGCTCAATTAGTTAATCCAATTGCCTTGTGCAATTTTTCCAAGTTTCTGTCCAGAATGAAGCTTTGTGAAGCAAGTGCCACTTTGGTATTTCCAGATGGCATGAAACTTTTACAGCAGCTTCATATCATCATATAACCTCTCTATGCCAAATTTCAGCTCACATAAATCAAGTATGTGAGTGTATCATCCAAATCCCTAATTCTGGCCAGTTTTGCACTTTCTACAGCAATCCGCATCTAAACTCCTCCCCTTAGTCTGATTTTTGGTGATCAACATCACCTTAGTATGTGATCATCATCAGACAAACTCTTTACCACGTTACCAAGCTGGTTTAACCATAGAGAGTTACAAACACCTTCTTACTGATTTACTTTGGAGCTGTGTGCAAATCTCTTCTTTGCCCCTGGACCGATTTATTTCTTCAGTTGGACTAAGGGCACCAAGGTCCATCTACTGGACATGGTCGGCCACGCTTGCGTCATGGCTGAACGTGTGCCCTGGCTTGTTCTGGCCACTGTTCTCGTCTCCTCCCTCCGCGTCTCGACCACCATTCATGTCCTGGAGCTCGCCCGTGCTCGACTGCATCGCCCTGCATCGCTGCTTCGTCGTGGTTCGCCATCAATCCGCCACTAAGAACAATGCTCGTGCCGTGCCCAGCCTCTGACCTCCATTAGAGCACTGCTCAAGCTCGCTAGCATGCTCTAGATCCCTCTCCTCGGCTATATAAGCGTGCCCCGAGCCCTCCCGCAGCTCATCCACTCCTCACTCGCCTCCCTAGCCTACCGGAGTCCTCGGCCCTCTCTTCTTTTTGCCGGAGGATGCCATGGCCGCCTCGGTTCCGACGAACGTAGCCCCTCCCCTCTCCTCCCGAGCTGTCCACCAGAGCCTCCTCATCCCCGTTGTTCACCCCACCACCTTGCCCCTCGCCGGAGTGCACCGTGGCCGCTTGCACTGAGTTCGGCCGCCGCCTCCACCATTCGGTCGCCTCGTCATCCTGGACATCCGGTGCTCTTCTCTCCCTCTAGTAGCCACACCAGCTTCCTCCCACTCCGGCGACTCTCCCCATGCCCTTCTCCTGCCGCCGGAGCCACCAGGGCCGTCGTCCCTGCGTGCAACGGCCGCCGCCCGCTCCTCTGTTCTCCTTAAAGCTCGGCTTCTTCTCCTCCTCCATGGAGCCTGCTAGCCCTTAGGATGGATGCGGGAGACCTGGCCATAGCCGCCGGTGCCCTCGCTGTTGCCTGAGGTGGCCAGAGTCACCCGCCACGTCGCCGGCAGCGCCCCTGGTCGGGTCCTTCTCTGCTTCCGTCGGGGCAGGAAGCAGGAGGAAGAAGACGAGGCCAGGTGGGCCCCACACTTTCCCGACCCCACCTGGCAGTGTCTCGGCGTTGAAACCGCCCCGGGCCCGTGTTTGTAAGTGGAAACGTTTTCTTGAAATACGTTTTCATTTTATGAAAGTGCATTTCCTTCCCCTTTTATCCGTAACGCGCTTTCTTCGTTATGAAAGCGTATTCACTTTGCACTTCGGCTCAAAATACGTTTCTCTGTGCAGAAAACGTATTCGGACCAAAGGCGCGTTCAGTTTTTCTACCAGGGGCCTATTTGCTGAAGTTTATTCACACATTGGTCCCTGATCTTCTACACTTCACAACTTTTCAACCGTAACTCCGATCGAGGTGAAACCAACGCTCACTTCTTCGTATCGTCGAGCTCTATATTTTGGTAACAATTTCACTAGGTGGTTTCATCGTGAAAATGACCATTTTTCCCTTGCCTCTAATCAGCCCCCTCTGAAAAAGAACTGTCCGATGTTTTGTTCCGCGGCTTCACCACACTTCTTCCTGGAGTCTCCGTCACCCCAGGCAAGCCAAAATACCACTTGCATGATAATCATGTAGTAGCCATGGTTTTCAACTTGAATATTTATTAAATGTCCGCTTGTTTAAAAATATGGTTATCATTGTTTCGATAATGATTCTTGGTTAGTGCTTACTTTCTTGCTATGTTGTTATGCACCTGGTTGTCATGCCTTGCTAGTTGATGGTATTCCTTTCATATGCTTATGCTTGCTAGTAGTACATGTTGATGTTGGTAATGGTCTTTGGTGCATGACTGCCATCTGTCCCGAGTACCATTGTTATGCATGTTCCATTGCATCCAGTTGGTTAAATGCTTGCATGATGGCATCGTTGATATGTTCTTGCATGATATTTATTGTTGATGCTAGTGGTCATGCTATGTTTCGGAGAAGTATGTACTTATGATGTTCATGCTAGTCAGTATGCCATGCTTAGTTGTATGTGATTCATTGTTGATATGGTGGGTAGTTATGTGGTTCTCTCATGATTATGTTGATATCATGCTCATGCATTGTAATTGCATCATGTATTTTATCATGGCTCAGCATATTTGCATTCAAGTTTAACCGGATTAACTTGAACTTGAAAAACTTTTGGCTGAGTCATGGTGCCACCATATCGAACTGACCAGTGCAATCATGCTTACCTTTATGGGAAGGTCCTAACTGGGTCTATTGTCGTGCCTCTCGCTGGTGCCTCCAACGAGGGAAGGTTATGGGCGTGCGGTACCCTGGCCCGGTAAGCAGACATAACCTTGTGTGCCCATTGTTATTGTTATGGATCCAGGTCCCTATTTGGGACCATTTATGTTTGGCCAAGACGGTGTTCGTTGTGTCTTTGGTATACACGGGGCCACCCAGGACTATCCCAGTGGGGAGTGAGTCGGAGTGGCCGAGAGAGTGTCATGCACTAGTAAAAAACAGGGCTTTGGTCCAGGCCGGGTCAGCCCATTAGTCCCGGTTCAGTCCAGAACCGGGACCAATGGGGGCATTGGTCCCGGTTCATGAGCCCAGGGGGCCGGCCGGGCCACGTGGGCCATTGGTCCCAGTTCATCTGGACCTTTTGGTCCCGGTTGGTGGGATGAACCGGGACCAATGGGCCTCGCTCCTGGCCCACCACCATTGGTCCCGGTTGGTGGCTTGAACCGGGACCAATGGCTCCCCTTTAGTCCCGGTTCATGCCACCAACCGGGACCAATGAAGTGCCTATATATACCCCCTCGCGTAAGAGCAGAGCACACTGCTCTGTTTTTTTCTGGCCCAGTGGGAGAGGGCTTGGTGGTGCTCTAGCTCACCTCCTATGCACACAAGGTGTTCGCTGGAATGCCCGAGCCACACTACTTAAGCTTTCTCCTCTCCAAGCTCGACCTCCAAGCTCCATTTTCCACAATATTTGTCTAGGTTTAGCGGCCCGTCACGCCCCGTCCCCGTCTTCACCGCCGTCTATCACCCGCGCCGAGCTCATCGACGGCACCACCGTGGTGAGCCTCTCGTTCTTATCTTCTCTCTGAAAGGAAAAATATTCTTACTTGTATGTTTACATAGATACTTGTATTATTTTCTTACTTTTATTATTGCATCTTATATAGTGCGATGGTTTTGGTATCCGCTCCCGTCGGCCCTCGTCCTATCTATGATTTGGATGTGGTATATATATTATCTTTACTAGCACATACGCCCGTGCGTTGCAACGGGGTAATAAAGATTGACATTATTCTACTAACAAACTCAATCACAATACCTATATGAATTTCATAGAAATTTTGTTAAAATAATTCCAACTAAGTCAACCATATAATACCCATTTGTGAAAAATTTCCAGCTAGGTTGACCATGTTTATAATACACACATCCTGATCTTTTATCAAAACCACAGAGGTAAGTAAATTCCTATAACTGTAGATAAAACTGCAATATATCCACCTAGATGAAATTGTATTACATCAATTTGTGCACACTCATTGCTCCAAAAAGATTGAGATGTAGTTACCTAACAGAAGTTGACTTCCAACATGAATTCAGTCAATTGCTTGGTATCACCTATACATACAAAAAGAGAAAAGGTCATCAGTCATTTTCCTACATCTTTATATGTCATCTTTGTAGCACAGATGTCTGTGGGCTGCAATGGGAGTAACTTTTGGTGTGGATTGAAATTTAGCGAGAATTGTTCGATTTTGTTCATTTCACCAACTTGCTCTGCCCGCACCTTCTTCTAGTCAACTTTGACAAATCCCCCCTTCTTCTGCGCAACTATGACAAATTATATATCTATATCGATAGAGGAAGGTAAAAAAATTTGAAAAAAATCCAGTTCACTCCATATCTTAAAAAGTCACAAATATGGTTTCTCACCCCGCCAAAAACGGTTACTTTCCTCTCTAATGATTGTTCTTGTGATAGTGTAAACATAATGTAATTGTCGTCGTGTCTGCCAGAGTTTCACTAAAAGGAAAAAAAGAAAATTAGCTAAAATCAGGAACCGAGGAAGAAAATTATGGAACTTAGAAACTTTTGTTCAAAATTGTACAATTAAAAATCTTGATTTTATCTAAAAATCAGATTAATAACAGAAAGTTCAAGTATAAAATAAAATAATTTAATGTTGGATTTCCTACTAATTAATTTTATGACATGCATATATATGCCCGCTTTTTAAGTAGGAAGGCAATCAGCGACAATAATTATCCCCGCATGCATGTTGCTTTTTTTTAGATCTGCATCTCCACTTTTAAGTAGGAAAGCAATCAAGTTGCACTAATTAAATCATTGCCTTCTCGTGGAGTCAACTTCTTCATTTGCCTTTTTTTCTTGGCGTTATTCCTTCCTTTCTTGTCTTTCTAATTGTCGATAATCATTTATTTCTTAGATTCTCGGGGCAGCCATGCTTATTTCTCAATAAATTCATAACCTAACACATTCACGTCTTTAGCCCAGTCGGTTGTGCATGTTGAGATGAAACAGCAGGTCATGAGTTCGCTCCCCATGAAAATCAACTAATAATTAAAAAAAATCAACTAATTTTTGCGCTGCGCTCCTCTACAATCTCGGCCCATATGCAAGGCCAAAGTTGTTGCTCACAATCTAGGCCCATGTAGGGCAAAGCCCATAACGATAGGAAAACATACAAGAAATTCATAACCTAATACGTGCATGGCTTTAGCCCGTTGGTTTTGTACGTTGAGATGAAAACAGCAGGTCGTGAGTTCGATCCCCATGAAAATCAACTAATTTTTGTGCTGCGCTGTCGTTGCTCACAATCTCGGCCCATGACGGTAGAAAAACGTAATTTATCGAATCTATATCGATGGCAATATTAGTACCACCTCGTGTATATGTCACAAATACCCGTGCATTGCAACTAAAAAAAACAATGGTTCCTATGGATGGGCCAGGTCGAGCAACTATGCCATACGACAATGAATGGATCGTTGATCAGGACATGCATGGGTATGATTCCCAGTAAATTGATTTGACTGAAGAGCGTAACTTTATTGTTAATTCATTCTTTAGATGACTATCGATACATTCTAAAATTTAAAAGTAGAACATGAAATAAATAGCAATATCAACAAATCTGAAGTAATAGCAGCAGCAAGCTAACCAATCGAGTGTGATAGTTGCAGTAAGCATCTATTCAAAAATAATAATGCAGCAAAGCATGATCTGCTCATATTTTTTAGTTAAGAATTTTTTTTGTGTGGAACTCGCATTGAAACATATTTTATCAGAAAAAATTATACACTTATTAACTTGTTTGATGCTTCCTCGGATTGAATTGAATCAGTAATTTTTTCCATAAAAAAAAGAATTTGTAAAATATATGCTCGATACCCTGAACTGAAGCTATGACTCTGAATTCTCTCTCATGTTACTTCCTATGTTTATTATCTATATCTACTATGTGCTTCTTTTAACTAAAAGAAATATAGCAATTTAGTTCACAAATGACACCAAGATGACCAGATCATATGTTCAAGTCACAGCCCACCCCTCGTCTCCTACTATGCAACCACACAATTAGAGATGCATACCAGAGCACTGAAGCAAACAAAAAAAATCCAGGGATGCTTCCTTCCCGATGCATGTTGTTCTTGATGCCGAAGGACCGTGGCTTGTGTAGAGAGTAGACCATCAGATAATTACGCACACCAAGCCCAGCACGCTGGACACACGCCACGCACATGACGACAGAGAAGCATGCAACCAGCCAGCAAGCTTTGCCGCCCGAGTGGTGCACATAAGCGCGCATCACACGTCATGCTAGCCGGACACAGTTACTGGACGCACGCGGCACACCAGCACAGACGTTGTCCTCGTCAAACCCACCGTCTGCTGCTAGACAACGGATGTCTCAGTCGTCTCGTCGTCGTGTTTCCTTCTTCCTCCTCTCCAATCGGGAACTGCTAATTCCCTCGATAGATTAGGCGGGCGCGTAGGCGACGGACGGTCTCGAGCGTTGCCAGAAAGCGTCACGGGGCTCTGGGACTCGCTTCTCAACTGGTTCCAAAGGTTTGCCGCCTAACCCTCCTCTTCCATCATTTTCGCTCATGGTCGGCAGGAGGGACGAAGCACCCTGTGGAACTTGCCTCATCGTATGCCTCCTCTCATTCATGGCTCCATCTGCTAGTTTGCCTCTACCACCGGATCCACCTTTTGCCTTCTCTTTCATGAGACAGTATTTATTGGAGGGTTAGAGGCGGCAGCCAGGGTTGCGGAGATTGGTGTCTCGTGTAGGAAACAAACACGAGCAGGGAGACTGGGAGTGCTTGCGAACGAAAAGACTCCAAGTGGGCAACATATAGGACAAAAAAATCACCTAAACAGGGCGGACGAAAACAACAACACAGCGGGGGATATATAGATAGATTAGTACCACCTTGGATATAGAGAATAAATATAGAGGTGTTGAAGAAAAAAAAACTGAAAGCGTAAATTCACGGAAGAAACGTAAGGGCACGTGCGTTGCAACGGAATAAAAAAATGTCCACGTACTTTCTTAATTACAAAACACAGCGTGCAAGCCACAATAATCAAGCTCTCCTTTTTTAGTGAGAGACTCATGCATTCATGGTAAAAACTAATGTATATTTTAAGGTAGATGCATGATGTTTATATCATATAGTATGATTTATATAACCATGAATGCAACTATATCGTAGATAAAAAATCTATCAAATGAGATACTTTTAGTTTATGAAATATCATAAATTTTGTGAATACTTCAAATGATATTAGTAGGAACCGTAAAATTTCCAGAAATTTAAAAAATCAAATTACATACTTAGAGTTTGAACCTACTTGAATTTAAATTTAGTTTGAATTTGAACAGGAAATATTAACTATATGTAATACTCCTATGTCAATATTTTATTTGGATCTTTAGTGGTCCATATAAGCAAACATAAATTTTACAAGGCATTTGAATGAATTTTGTTTCAAACAATCCAATTTTTGTTTGAAATAAAATGAAAGTATGAAAGGAAAATATACAGAACCCATCCCATGAGTAGATGCGTCCTCTCTCTGTTTATTGGATCGGATCTCTTTCTTATTGGCACCTGCAACCAGCTATCTCATGTAAGCCCTTCTCTCTCGATCCATTTGATCTCGTACGATAAACTGAACCCACACCTCACCCCATTTTTCTTTCTTTCAGAGAGACTTGTTGATTGTCTACTTACGGACATATAAAAATCGGTGGGATTCGATGTAAAGTAGCAAGGTGGTACTATCAATTAACATAAGCAAATTTTGTCTTCTAAAAGAAACTGAAAGGCAGCTCTGCTGATTGCATCCTTTACTACGTAATAATGTAGAGGTTCTTGGGTTGATCCAAAAAAGAGCAATATGTTTTCCTTATTCAAGGATGCCTGGCAGTTATTTTTGCCTAGATGGACTAAGACCCGATAGCGGCTTGGTGAGGAGGGCGGAGCGCAGCAAGTCGTTACGCATCAGCTTCGTCGTCGCGCCGCCAGGCTGCCAGGCGTAAAAGAAGTAGTCGTCCGTAGGACTGAAGAAGAGCTTTGGCCGTCCGGCGGCGGCGGAGTGTGGTTTGCCCGCCGGAGGTGGAGCTCGAAGAAGCGCAGCGATGAGAGCGTGGCCTGCCACGAACGTGAGATGCAGCGGAAGCTCCCCGTGGACTTGGCAAGGATTTCCGTGACGACTTTGTGTGGCAACGATGACTTCTGTGCCGAGGCATCATCGTCCTGCTGCTTCTCCTGCTCATGTGCCATCATCGATCCTTGTGCTTAATTGTTCTCGGCTGTGGTGGCTCCCGATGATGCCTCGATCGATGATCTCTTGCGTGGCTGCCCATGATGGCTCGATCTTATTTAAAACGGCAAGAGATCTAGGTTGGCTACGTGAAACAAGAATCATGCTTGTGAACGTAGACGTCGCAAGTTGGTGTTTGAGTTTGATTCGGTTTGGGCGCGTCCCGTGTCTTGTTTCCTAGCTAGTGTCTACGTGTTTGAGTAGTAACACGTGACCAAAACTAACGTCGTGCGTGACGGGCCACATGATTACATGAATAGTATCACCTCAGATGTAGAAAATAATATAGGTGAAAAAAACCGAAAGCGTAAATTCACGAAAAGAAAGCGTATTGTGACGTTGAACCCACGGAGTCAATCCGTGCTTTATTATTAGGGATAGATAACTATTGGTTCATTTATTGTTTATGAAAATTATGCCGACCAAC
Source organism: Triticum dicoccoides (assembly GCF_002162155.2). NCBI lineage: Eukaryota > Viridiplantae > Streptophyta > Magnoliopsida > Poales > Poaceae > Triticum > Triticum dicoccoides. Next base: position 23,319,272 of record NC_041386.1, read on the forward strand.
GTGACATAGATTTTATTTATGTAGGATGTATGTGAATCGGAAATGCCAACCGACCCTATTGTCGAGAGGTTAAATTTAGTTGAAGAAGAAAACAATTTGTTGAAGGAAAAAATAAAAAAAATTGAGGAGGAGAAGATGATATTGGTGTTGCATGTTGCGGATGTCGTCGATGATCACAAGATCAAGATGGATGCAATGCGCTTGAAGATTAGAAAGATTACAAAATATGCCATTCATACCGAGGCTTGGTATCATTATGCCGTTGGATCAATTGTTACCTTGGTTGCGATTATGATCGCATTTGTTTTCGCATTGAAATGTTTTATATAGTTTCAATGTATGGTTTAATTAATTAGATGCTCTGGAGAGCTATATGTTGTTAGATGAGAACTATGTATGCACTTTGGTTTTAATGTGATGATGGACTTCTATTAATTTGGACACTTAATTATATATAATGCACGCAGATGAACCGGTAATGGATGTACGGTGACAGACACACCTGCGAGTACGTTAAGGGCGTGCATGAGTTTTTCGATGCGACTGAGGCAAACAAGCAGAATGGTTTTATCTATTGTCCATGCACTGAATGTGGGAATACGAGGTCTTACTCTAACCAGAAAATCCTTCACTCCCACCTGCTTTACAAGGGTTTCATGCCACACTATAATGTTTGGACGAGGCACGGAGAAATAGGGGTTATGTTGGAAGACGGCGAAGAAGAAGAGTACGATGACAACAATGTGCCCCCTAAATACGGTGATGCTGCAATGGGGGGAGCTGGTGAAGATCAAGAGGAACCAGACGATGTCCCCAATGATGCTGCAACAGGTGAAGCTGCTGAAGATCAAGAGGAACCAGACGATGTGCCCGATGATGATGATCTCCGCCGGGTCATTGTCGATGCAAGGACGCAATGCGAAAGTCAAAAGGAGAAGCTGAAGTTCGATCACATGTTAGAGGATCAGAAAAAAGGGTTGTACCCCAATTGCGAAGATGGCAACACAAAGCTCGGTACCGTACTGGAATTGCTGCAGTGGAAGGCAGAGAATGTTGTGGCTGACAAAGGATTTGAGAAGCTACTGAAAATATTGAAGAAGAAGCTTCCAAAGGATAACGAATTGTCCGACAGTACATACACAGCAAAGAAGGTCGTATGCCCTCTAGGATTGGAGGTGGAGAAGATACATGCATGCCCTAATGACTGCATCCTCTACCGCGATGCATACAAGGATCTAAACGCATGCCCTGTATGCGGTGCATTGCGGTATAAGATCAGACGAGATGACCCTGGTGATGTTGACGGCGAGCCCCCCAGGAAGACGGTTCTTGCGAAGGTGATGTGGTATGCTCCTATAATACCACGGTTGAAACGTCTGTTCAGAAACGAAGAGCATGCCAAGTTGATGCGATGGCACAATGAGAACCGAAAGAAAGATGGGAGGTTGAGAGCACCCGCTGACGGGTCGCAGTGGAGAAAAATCGAGAGAAAGTACTCGGATGAGTTTGCAAAGGACCCAAGGAATGTATGGTTTGCTTTAAGCGCGGATGGCATTAATCCTTTCGGGGAGCAGAGCAGCAATTATAGCACCTGGCCCGTGACTCTATGTATGTATAACCTTCCTCCTTGGATGTGCATGAAGCGGAAGTTCATTATGATGCCAGTTCTCATCCAAGGCCCTAAGCAACCTGGCAACGACATTGATGTGTACCTAAGGCCATTAGTTGAAGAACTTTTATAGCCGTGGAATGGAAACGGTGTACATACGTGGGATGATCACAGACAGGAGGAATTTAACCTTAAGGCATTGCTGTTCATGACCATCAACGATTGGCCTGCTCTCAGCAACCTTTCAGGACAGATAAACAAAGGATACCACGCATGCACGCACTGTTTAGATGACACTGAAAGTATATACCTGGACAAATGCAGGAAGAATGTGTACCTGGGCCATCATCGATTTCTTCTGACCAACCATCAATGTCGAAAGAAAGGCAAGCATTTCAAAGGCGAGGCAGATCACCGGAAGAAGCCCGCCATGCGTACCGGTGATCACGTACTTGCTATGGTCAATGATTTACACGTAATCTTTGGAAAGGGTCCCGGTGGACTAGCTGTTCCGAATGACGCTGAGGGACACGCACCCATGTGGAAGAAGAAATCTATATTTTGGGACCTACCCTACTGGAAAGACCTAGAGGTCCGCTCTTCAATCGACGTGATGCACGTGACGAAGAACCTTTGCGTGAACCTGCTAGGCTTCTTGGGCGTGTATGGGAAGACAAAAGATACACCTGAGGCACGGGAGGACCTGCAACATTTGCACGAAAAAGACGGCATGCCTCCGAAGCAGTATAAAGGTCCTGCCAACTACGCTCTTATGAAAGAAGAGAAAGAAATCTTCTTTGAATGCCTGCTCAGTATGAAGGTCACGAATGGCTTCTCGTCGAATATAAAGGGAATAATAAATATGCTAGAGAAAAAGTTTCAGAACCTAAAGTCTCATGACTGCAACGTGATTATGACGCAACTGCTTCCGGTTGCATTGAGGGGGCTTCTACCGGAAAACGTCCGATTAGCCATTGTGAAGCTATGTCCATTCCTCAATGCAATCTCTCAGAAGGTGATCGATCCAGAAATCGTACCAAGGCTAAGGAGTGATGTGGCGCAATGTCTTGTCAGTTTCGAGCCAGTGTTCCCACCATCCTTCTTCAATATCATGAAGCACGTCTTAGTTCATCTAGTCGACGAGATTGTCATCCTGGGGTCCGTATTTCTACACAATATGTTCCCCTTTGAGAGGTTCATGGGAGTCCTAAAGAAATATGTCCATAACTGCGCTAGGCCAGAAGGAAGCATCTCCATGGGCCATCAAACAGAGGATGTTATCGGGTTTTGTGTTGACTTCATTCCTGGCCTTAAGAAGATAGGCCTCCCTAAATCGCGGTATGAGGGGAGACTGACTGGAAAAGGCACTCTTGGAAGAGACTCAATAATATGCTGGGACGGATATTCTTGGTCTCAAGCACACTACACAATTCTACAAAACTCTACCTTGGTGACCCCGTATGTCAATGAACACAAGAACAGTCTGCGCTCCAAACACCTGGAGCAGTGCGACGACTGGATTACATGTGAACACATCAGGACTTTCAGCAGTTGGTTGGAAACACGTCTCAGAGGTGACAACACTGTTTGTGATGAGTTGTACTTGTTGTCCAGGGGACCATCTTTGACTGTATTAACTTACAAAGGATACGAGATAAATGGGAATACATTTTACATGATTGCCCAAGATCAAAAAAGCACCAACCAAAACAGCGGTGTCCGCTTTGATGCAGCAACCGAGAGCGGAAAGGACACATATTATGGTTACATAGTGGACATATGGGAACTTGACTACGGACCTGATTTTAAGGTCCCTTTGTTTAAGTGCCAATGGGTCAATCTGTCAGGCGGCGGGGTACAGGTAGACCCACAGTACGGAATGACAACAGTGGATCCGAAAAATCTTGGGTACACTAACAAACCGTTCGTCATAGCCAATGATGTGGCACAGGTAATCTATGTGAAGGACATGTCTACCAAACCGAGAAAAAGAAAAGATAAGGAAGCGAATACATCATATGATGAGCCAAAGCGCCAAATAGTTCTTTCAGGAAAAAGGGACATCCTGGGAGTGGACGGCAAGACAGACATGTCTGAAGATTATGAAAAGTTTCATGAAATTCCTCCCATCAATGTCAAGGCTGACCCAAGCATCCTGATAAACAATGAAGATTATCCATGGTTACAACGCATTAAGCAAATGACACAAGCGAAGAAAAAGTGAAGACTTTCTCCCGCAACTATTGTGATGATATCATGCCAACTTTGTAACACACGAACATGCTACCATTGTCCGTTTTGTACATGCACATGCTATGTGGGTGATACCATGCCAACTTTCAACTTTTTTAGAGTTCATTTGAAATGCTTTAATGTCTTATGGTTCGGCCCTCGTAATACCATTATTCAAATTTTAACTATTCAAATTTGAAAACTAATGGCACTAATAGAAAGTTTATAATTTTTTCTAAAACTGATGGCACTAATAGAAAGTTTATAATTTTTCCGACCTAAAAGCAAAAATAATTAAAAAATGCAAAAAATAAAAGAAAATAAATAACACAAAAAACAAAAAAACTGGAAAAAGTAAAGTTAATCACAAACTTGTGATTCAAACAATTTTCAAAGAATTCAAATTTTAACTATTCAAATTTTAAAACTAATGGCACTAACAAAAAGTTTATAATTTTTCTAAAACTAATGGCACTAACAGAAAGTTTATAATTTTGCTCCTCGCCCCTGGCCCATGACCGCACAAACCGGGACTAAAGGGTTGGTCCTCGTTGCAGGCAAAGTTTAGTCCCACCTCGCCAACCGAAGGGGGCTCACACCGGTTTATAAGCCCTTCCCTCTCTGCCTTGTTGAGCTCCTCTCAAAGTGAAAATAGATGCCCTAATAGAGAAAAGTTTAACCTAAATTCATAGTGAATTTCTCTGAAATTCATTGAAATTTACTATGAATTTAGGTTGAATTTTCTCTATAAGCGCATCTATTCTCATTTTTTAGTAAGTTAATCACAAACTTGTGATTCACACAAATTTCAAAGAATTCAAATTTTAACTATTCAAATTTGAAAACTTATGGCACTAACAGAAAGTTTATAATTTTTCTAAAACTAATGGGACTAACAGAAAGTTTATAATTTTGCTAACCTAAAAGCAAACAGAATTAAAAATTAAAGCAAAAAACAAAAGAAAATAAATAATGCAAAAAACAAATAAAAAAAGAGGAAAAAACTATTTTTATAGTAAAGTTAATCACAAAATAAAATAAATAAAGCAA
>NC_041386.1:23324764-23325800 GCF_002162155.2 Triticum dicoccoides
AAATAAAGCAAAAAAAACAAAAAAACCAAAAAAGTGTTTTCAAATTTGAAAACTAATGGCACTAACAGAAAGTTTATAATTTTTCTAAAACTAAAAGCAAAAAGAATAAAAAAATAAAGCAAAAAACAAAAAAATAATGCAGAAAACAAAACAAAAAAACTGGAAAAAAAATAGCAATATTAAGTATTTTGTTGTAAGTAGAAACAAAATAAAATAAATAAAGCAACAAAGAAAACAAAAAAACAAAAAAAGTGTTTTCAAATTTGAAAACTAATGACATTAACAAAAAGTTTATAATTTTTCTAAAACTAAAAGCATAAAGAATTAAAAAATAAAGCAAAAAACAAAAGAAAATAAAATAAATAAAGCAACAAAAAAACAAAAAAATGCGACCTACTCGGCCCCCACGGCCTGAATACGACTAGAAACCCATCCAAGGGCCAGGGTTCAGGCCCGCAGGAGGCCCAGTAGGCCCACAGGCATAGCAGTGACAATTAGGCCCGTAAGCCTGCAATGGAGAGAAGCTCGAGAGGGGTGCGGCAGTGGGGCTTATAAACCACTGCGCACCCCTCTCAACTAGCAAGGTGGGACTAAACTTTCGACGCCGCAGCCGCACAAGGCCTTTGGTCCCGGTTGGTGGCACCAACCGGGACTAAAGGGTGCATTGGTCATGGTTCGTCGCACAAACCGTGAACAATGCCCTCCTTTAGTCCCGGTTGGTGCCACCAACCGAGACCAAAGGCCGCCGCTTCCCGTCCTTTGGGCTGCTGAAAAGAGGCCTTTGGTCCCAGTTGGTGGCGCCAACCGGGACTAAAGGGGGGCATTGGTCACGGTTTGTGCCACGAACCGTGACCAATGCTCCGTCTATATAAGCCACCCTTGTGAAAATTTTGGGTCAGTTCTTCGATCCCGCCCCGACGACGCCGCCAGGCTGCCCATGCTCGCCGTCGCCGCCCCGAGGTCGCTGTCGCCGTCGCCGTCACCGCCTGCTCCTCGCCGCCACCGCCGCCCGCTCCTCGAGCCCGCGCCGCCCCCG
>NC_041386.1:23325810-23353564 GCF_002162155.2 Triticum dicoccoides
CCCGGAGCTCGTCGTCGTCCCCGAGCTCACGCCGCCCCTCGAGCTCGCTGTCGTCCCCAAGCCCGCGCCGCCCCGAGCCCGTGCTGCCACCGATCTCGCCGTCGTACCCGAGCCCTCCTCCCCGAGCCCGTGCCGCCCTCTCCGCCCTCCTCCCCGAGCCATCCGCCGCCCTCGCCGACGCCCTCGCCGCCCCCGCCGTCGCCCTCGCCGGTCAACCTCGCAGCTGTGAGCCGCCGCCACCCCGGTTTATCATTTTTTTCATTTTTTGTTCGTATATATAATGTATATATGTATGTGGCTATATGTATGTATAGATGTTCATATATGTGTATTTTTTTTGTTCAGAGCATTTTTTGTTCATATATGTATTTTTTTATTTATGTGTATTATGTTTTTTGTTCATAGCATTTTTTTGTTCATATTTTTTTCATAGCATTATTTCCATGTATATATGTATGTAACTATGTATGTATAGATGGATAGCATTTTTTTCCATGTATGCATGTCATTGTCGATATATCCCCTCCCCGTTAACTTCGACAGGAGGGGGGGTCGATATAACCCTCCCCGATAACTTCGACATGAGGGGGGGTCGATATACCCCCTCCCTGATAACTTCGACATGAGGGGGGGGTCGAGAACTAGTTTAGGGGGTCGAGGGTTGAGAACTAGTTTAGGGGGTCAAGGGTCGAGAACGTCGGACATTCATGAGAGAGGCGAGGAAGAAGGGGAAGAAGAGGGAGAAGAACAAGAGAGGAAGAAGAGGAAGTCTTCTCCTTTATTCTTTCTTCTCTTCTTTTTTCTTCTTCCTATATGTATTAGTTTTTTTATTTAGGTTGTTAATTAGTAGATATTAATTTTGTTCATATATGTATGGATGCATGTGATATGTATGTATGTATGTATCGGGTATGTCGTTGTCGATATACCCCCTACCCGATAACTTCGACATGAGGGGGTCAAGAGGGGGTCTAGGGTCGCCGAGGGGTCGAGGGTCGTCGAACATGAGAGGAAGAAGAGGATAAAAAAAGAAGAGGAAGAAGAAAAAAAAGAGGAGAAGAAAGAACATAGGATTTATTCTCCTCTATTCTTTCTTCTCCTCTTTTTTTCTTCTTCTTCCTCTTTTTTTATCGGGAACGAGGGTCGTCGAGAGTCGCCGAGCGATAGAGGAAACCCTAAATAGCAAGTATCGTCGGTGTGAGATACATGTGGCCGTCGGTGTCGAACAGTACATCCACGTCCCACAAGTGACGCGGGCTTCGACGCCCACGTCAGTTGTGGGACGTGGATGTAGTGTCCGACACCGACGGCCACATATATCTCACACCCACGATACTTGCTATTTAGGGTTTCCTCTACCGTTCGGTGACCCTGACCCTCGACGACCCTCGTTCCCAATAAAAAAAGAGGAAGAAGAAGAAAAAAAAGAGGAGAAGAAAGATTTCTTCTTCTCTTTTTTCTTCTTCTTCTTCCTCTTTATTTTATTGGGAACGAGGCTCGTCAAGGGTCAGGGTCGCCGAGCGGTAGAGGAAACCATAAATAGCAAGCATCGTCGGTGTGACATACATGTGGCCATCGGTGTCGGATAGTACATCCATGTCCCACAAGTGACGCGGGCTTCGACGCCCACGTCACTTGTGGGACGTGGATGTAGTGTCCGACACCGACGGACACATGTATCTCACACTCATGATACTTGCTATTTAGGGTTTCCTCTACCGCTCGGTGACCCTCGACGACCCTCGTTCCCAATAAAAAAAAGAGGGAGAAGAAGAAAAAAAGAGGAGAAAAAAGAATAGAGGAGTTCTTACTCCTCTATTCTTTCTTCTCCTATTTTTTTTCTTCTTCCTCTTCTTTTTTTATCCTTGAAGCGTTGTCGAGGCCACCCCAAACCCTAGAGACGCAGCGTCGAGGCCACCCCAAACCCTAGAGAAGCAGCATCGAGGCCACTAATTAATATTAGTTCTACGTTTGCCACTAATATATCCATCTGTCTTGTTTGAATAATAATTGCCATATTGTCAATATTTGTAGAAACTATGGACACCGCCCGAGATGAAGTACAAGAAGAGTTGTTGGGGGACATAATCGCACGAGGAAGTGATGCCGTCTGCTTGTTGTTTCTCAACGACACCGATGGTCTGGAAGCAGCTGGCTATGATTATGATGGCTCCGGTGACCTAATGCCGGTGCAAGAAGGAGACCGTGAGGACGGCTCCGGTGACCCAATGCTGGTGCAAGAAGGAGACCGTGATGACGTCTTCGGTGACCGAACCGAGTCCGGCCAGGTATATATATTACTTAAGCTTCTGCTGACTAGCTAATTGATGCATTCATTGTTTTGGTATGTACACATATTAATTAAGTCTTTGTTCTTTTTTCTAGCCCTCCGGATCGAGCACAACTTCGGTAAAGAGACGAGGCCCGAAGAAAAAGTTGAGCTCGGATGAAAAGTTTGAGATCTTAGCAATCGCGCCCGACGACCAACCGATTGAACCCCTCCGGACAAAGAGCGCATTTGTTGCTCAGTGCGGGGTTTTGGTTAGGGACAAGATCCCGATCAGCATCCAGCAATGGTTAAAGCCGACTACAGAAGACCCTGAGGTGTCTTATGTCAATGATATGCAGAAAAATGATCTTTGGACTGAGTGGAAGTCAAATTTCACCCTACCGCCAGAGGATGATCCAGAGAAGCCAGTTAAAGAGCAATTAATCAAGTCTTTTGCTCTTAAGAGGATGGCAGAACTATTCAGGAGGTGGAAGAAAGAGCTGAATAAGTTTGTCGAAAATAAAGAGACACCAGAATTCAAGGGCAGATATGAGAAGATCAGAGATCACTGGCCCGCATTTGTGGCCCACAAGACATCGTAAAAGATTAAGAAGATGTCGGCGACAAACAAGCAAAATGCTGCAAAGAAGAAGCATCACCATCGCACGGGGTCAGGTGGCTACCTCGTAGCACGGCCTAAGTGGGCCAAGACTGAGAATGATCTGGTTGATAAAGGGATCTAACCAGAGACAATTAATTGGCCAGACCGTTGCCGGACTTTGTTCTTCGGGGCTGGCGGAACCTTGGACCCTGTAATAGGGAAGTGCATTTGGACGAACGGTCAAATGGACATACCAGTCAGGAAGCTTCAGCAGTATATCGAAGCAGCGCAGCAAGGGACGTTCTTTCAAACAAAGAGAACAACGAGCTCACAATGGCCCTCGGGAATCCTGAGCACCATGGACGGACACGAGGCACGCCAGGCTCCATTCCGTGGAAGGTTGGGTTTCCAGACGCAGGCGGTTACAAATCCCAGGAGAGGAGGAAAAAATTGCAGCAGACCCAAATGCAGGCGCTGCAAGGAAGGGTACAAGCGATAGAGGAACGAGAAGCAAATCGCAGCAAACATACTGCCGAAGCTTCCCCCGAAGCTACCCCGCCATCTCAGCGGAGAAGCAGCGTGGCTTCCACCGAGCTACTTCAGCCGGAGCATGCCTTGACAGCTCCTGCCAGCTATCCCGTGGATGCTATCATGGAGTCTCAAAATTGCCACCTTATGACGCAATGGATGAATTTGAAGGTCAAGGCGGCTATTGGCTCTATTTATCCTACTGAACCCGGCGCAACTTTTCACTGCCGGCCGATTCTAGAAGGATATGCTAGGGTGATGGTGGATGAAATAACGGATGGATTTGAGGACCCCAGCTTGACCACCCTACCGGTGAAGGGGAGACTAGGTTGGGGTCTACTCTGAAGACTCCATGCCTATGACGGAAGGAGCTCATCAACCTTCTGAACTGGACGCCTCCGCCTCCTCCTCCTCCTCTGGCAAGTCAGGGCACTCCGCCTCCTCCACCGCCTCCTCCTCCGGCAAGTCAGGGCACGCCGCCTCCTCCACCACCTCCTCCTCCGGCGAGTGACGATCACGGCACTCGACCGGATCCTTCTCCAGTGCGTGGCGGCACTCCGCCTCCTTCTCCGCCTGCGCCGACACGCCCGAGCAGCCAGCCTCCTCCTTCTCCGCCTTGTTAGCAAGGGCGGAAGAGACCTGCCGCCGCTCTGGCTGCTTCGGCGCGTCGTAGTCCTTCTCCTCCGCCTCGTAAGCAAGTAAAGAAGACAACCACTCCGTCTGCTCTGCCGGCGTCTAGCAGTATAGCCAGAGGCGGGAGGAAATACAGATTCGGTCCTTCTCTGAAGACTCCAGAGAAGTTACCATACGAGAGGACCCCGGAGGAGAATGCCGAGATCGCACGAGAAGAAGTGAGGCACAACTTTGAAGGGGTGAATGCAAAGAAACATCCACCTCCGAAGGAGAAGATAGATCCGGTGAAAGCGAAGCGCACTCTGGCTGCCCTGACAAAACCACCCAAGTCTCCGCCGAAAGGAAACTATGAGCGCGTTATTGGAAAGGAATTTGCCGAAGCGGAGCGGTCGGGAAGTACTGTCAGTGATCAAAGGCTAAAATAACGACGAGCTGGGAAACAAATTTCCCAGCTCGGCGAACAAGCGAAGCAATCGTGCCCCCCGCTCAAGGTGCCTAGCGACAATGTCGCTAATGATCCGAGGATGGTGCCCGGTTATAGCAATCTTGGCGATTACCTGCCCGACGATGTACATTATGATTTCATGGAGGTGCAGATACAAAGATACGAGTACGGGAAGCCTCTCGTCAAAGATGAAAGATCGCTATCAACGATGATGCGAAGATTGCATGATTGGTACTTGAAAATCAGTAGAGACTCTGGGGGGAGGAGTACTTTGTATGTGAAAGTTAAAAAGGAGCATGACCTCGTTGGAATTGAACTGTTGCCTGTTCCATTTGAGGAGTTCTTTCAGTTTTTCAATCAATTAGCCCTCGATAAAACAACGGTCACATGCTACTCTCTGTAAGTAGTACTACTTCTGTCATTAAGTCTCTCTATATAGCTCAGCTCTTTCATTGCATGTATTTATAATCATCCTCACTATATTATGCAGAGTGAAGATCGCCGAATTGAAGAAAAGACAAGTCGGTGATATTGGGTTCATTAACACATATCTCATAGATGCAACTCAGGTTAAATTTCATGCCGCAGATACCGAGGCCAACTTGCTACGATCGTTGGTAATAAATGAAAACAAAGATATAATACTCTTTCCTTACAACTTCAAGTGAGTGTTACTTTCTTGTGCGTATTCGGTTTCCCTTATATATTAGTCAAGGTTATAGTAATGTAATTGATGAGTTATGCATGCGTGTGCAGTTACCACTATATTCTCCTAGAGATTAAGCTTGAGCAGGGACTAGTAACCATCTTAGACTCAAGACGAAAAGATCCCCAGGACTATGCGGACATGACTCAAATGTTGGGTTTCGTAGTAATTTCAAAAAATTTCCTACGCACACGCAAGATCATGGTAATGCATAGCAACGAGAGGAGAGAGTGTGATCTACGTACCCTTGTAGATCGACAGCGGAAGCGTTGTGACAATGCGGTTGATGTAGTCGTACGTCTTCACGATCGGACCGATCCAAGCACCGTTACTCCGGCACCTCCGAGTTCTTGGCACACGTTCAGCTCGATGATGATCCCTGGGCTCCGATCCAGCAAAGCGTCGGGGAGGAGTTCCGTCAGCACGACGGCATGGTGACGATCTTGATGTTCTACCGTCGCAGGGCTTCGCCTAAGCACCGCTACAATATGACCGAGGTGGAATATGGTGGAGGGGGGCACCGCACACGGCTAAGGAACGATCACGAAGATCAACTTGTGTCTAGAGGTGCCCCCCTGCCCCCGTATATAAAGGAGCAAGGGGGAGGGGCCGGCCGGCCTAGAAGGGGGCACGCCAAGGGGAGTCCTACTCCCACTGGGAGTAGGACTCCTTCCTTCCTTGTTGGAGTAGGAGAAGGGGAAAGAGGGGGAGAGGAAAAAGGAAAAGGGGGCTGCACCACTTGTCCAATTCGGACCAGAGGGGGGGGGGCGCAGCCCTCCTTCCTTTTGGCCTCTCTCCTCTATTCCCGTATGGCCCAATAAGGCCCATATACTCCCCGGCGAATTCCCGTAACTCTCCGGTACTCCGAAAAATACCCGAATCACTCGGAACCTTTCCGATGTCCAAATATAGTCGTCCAATATATCGATCTTTACGTCTCGACCATTTCGAAACTCCTCGTCATGTCCCCGATCTCATCCGGGACTCCGAACTCCTTCGGTACATCAAAACTCATAAACTCATAATATAACTGTCATCGAAACCTTAAGCGTGCGGACCCTATGGTTCGAGAACAATGTAGACATGACCGAGACATGTCTCCGGTCAATAACCAATAGCGGGACCTAGATGCCCATATTGGTTACTACATATTCTACGAAGATCTTTATCGGTCAGACAGCATAACAACATGCGTTGTTCCCTTTGTCATCGGTATGTTACTTGCCCGAGATTCGATCGTTGGTATCTCAATACCTAGTTCAATCTCGTTACGGGCAAGTCTCTTTACTCGTTCCGTAATACATCATCTCACAACTAACTCATTAGTTGCAATGCTTGCAAGGCTTATGTGATGTGCATTACCGAGAGGGCCCAGAGATACCTCTCCGACAATCGGAGTGACAAATCCTAATCTCGAAATATGCCAACCCAACATGTACCTTTGGAGACACCTGTAGAGCTCCTTTATAATCACCCAGTTACGTTGTGACGTTTGGTAGTGCACAAAGTGTTCCTCCGGCAAACGGGAGTTGCATAATCTCATAGTCATAGGAACATGTATAAGTCATGAAGAAAGCAATAGCAACATACTGAACGATCGGGTGCTAAGCTAATGGAATGGGTCATGTCAATCAGATCATTCAACTAATGATGTGATCCCGTTAATCAAATAACAACTCTTTATCCATGGTTAGGAAACATAACCATCTTTGATTAACGAGCTAGTCAAGTAGAGGCATACTAGTGACACTCTGTTTGTCTATGTATTCACACATGTATTATGTTTCCGGTTAATACAATTCTAGCATGAATAATAAACATTTATCATGATATAAGGAAATAAATAATAACTTTATTATTGCCTCTAGGGCATATTTCCTTCAGTCTCCCACTTGCACTAGAGTCAATAATCTAGTTCACATCGCCATGTGATTTAATAGCAATAGTTCTCATCACCATGTGATTAACACCCATAGTCCACATCGATATGTGACCAACACCCAAAGGGTTTACTAGAGTCAGTAATCTAGTTCACATCGCTGTGTGATTAACACCCAAAGAGTACTAAGGTGTGATCATGTTTTGCTTGTGAGATAATTTTAGTCACCGGTTCTGTTATATTCAGATCCGTAAGTATTTTGCAAATATTTATGTCAACAATGCTCTGCACGGAGCTACTCTAGCTAATTGCTCCCACTTTCAATATGTATCTAGATTGAGACTTAGATTCATCTAGATTAGTGTCAAAACTTGCATCGGCGTAACCCTTTACGACGAACCTTTTTTCACTTCCATAATCGAGAAACATATCCTTATTCCACTAAGGATAATTTTGAATGCTGTCCAGTGATCTACTCCTAGATCACTATTGTACTCCGTTGCCAAACTCAGTGGTAGGGTATACAATAGATCTGGTACACAACATGGCATACTTTATAGAACCTATGACCAAGGCATAGGGAATGACATTCATTCTCTTTCTATCTTCTGCCGTGGTCGGGCTTTGAGTCTTACTCAATTTCACACCTTGTAACATGGGCAAGAAACTCTTTCTTTGTCTGTTCCATTTTGAACTACTTCAAAATCTTGTCAAGGTATGTATTTATTGAAAAAGCTTATCAAGCGTCTTGATCTATCTCTATAGATCTCGATGCTCAATATGTAAGCAACTTCACCGAGGTCTTTCTTTGAAAAACTCCTTTCAAACACTCCTTTATGCTTTGCAGAATAATTCTACATTATTTTCGATCAACAATATGTCATTCACATATACTTATCAGAAATGTTGTAGTGCTCCCACTCACTTTCTTGTAAATACAGGCTTCACCGCAAGTATGTATAAAACTATATGCTTTGATCAACTTATCAAAGCGTATATTCCAACTACGAGATGCTTACACCAGTCCATAGATGGATCGCTGGAGTTTGCATATTTTGTTAACACCTTTAGGATTGACAAAAACTTCTGGTTGCATCATATACAACTCTTCTTTAAGAAATCCATTAAGGATTGCAGTTTTGTTATCCATTTGCCAGATTTCATAAAATGCGGCAATTGCTAACATGATTCAGACAGATTTAAGCATAGATACGAGTGAGAAACTCTCATCGTAGTCAACACCTTGAACTTGTCAAAAACCTTTTGCGACAATTCTAGCTTTGTAGATAGTAACACTACTATCAGCGTCCGTCTTCCTCTTGAAGATCCATTTATTCTCAATTGCTTGCCGATCATCGGGCAAGTCAACCAAAGTCCATACTTTGTTCTCATACATGGATCCCATCTCAGATTTCATGGCCTCAAGCCATTTTGCGGAATCTGGGCTCATCATCGCTTCCTCATAGTTCGCAAGTTCATCATGGTCTAGTAACATGACTTCCAGAACAAGATTACAGTACCACTCTCGTGCGGATCTCACTCTGGTTTACCTACGAGATTCGGTAGTAACTTGGTCTGAAGTTACATGATCATCATCATTAGCTTCCTCACTAATTGGTGTAGTAGTCACAGGAACAGATTTCTGTGATGAACTACTTTCCAATAAGGGAGAAGGTACAATTACCTTATCAAGTTTTTTTTTACTTTCCTCCCACTCACTTCTTTCGAGAGAAACTCCTTATCTAGAAAGTTTCCGAATTTAGCAACAAAAGTCTTGCCTTCGGATCTGTGATAGAAGGTGTATCCAATAGTTTCCTTTGGATATCCTATGAAGATTTACTTCTCCGATTTGGGTTCGAGATTATCATGTTGAAACTTTTTCACATAAGCATCGCAGTCCCAAACTTTAAGAAACGACAACTTAGGTTTCTTGCCAAACCATAGTTCATATGGTGTCGTCTCAACGGATTTAGATGGTGCCCTATTAACGTGAATGCAGCTGTCTCTAATGCATAACCCCAAAACGATAGTGGTAGATCGGTAAGAGACATCATAGATTGCACCATATCCAATAAAGTACGGTTATGACGTTCGGACACACCATTATGCTGTGGCGTTCCATGTGGCATGAGTTTATGAAACTATTCCACATTGTTTTAATTGAAGACCAAACTCGTAACTCAAATATTTGTCTCCGCGATCAGATCGTAGAAACTTTATTTTCTTGTCACGATGATTTTCCACTTCACTCTGAAATTCTTTGAATTTTTCAAATGTTTCAGACTTATGTTTCATCAAGTAGATATACCCATATCTGCTCAAATCATCTGTGAAGTTCAGAAAATAATGATACTTGCTGTGAGCCTTAACACTCATCGGACCGCATACATCAGTATGTATTATTTCCAATAAGTCAGTTTACTCGCTCCAGAGAATGGAGTCTTAGTCATCTTGCCCATGAGGCATGGTTCGCAAGCATCAAGTGATTCATAATCAAGTGATTCCAAAATCCCATCAGCATGGAGTTTCTTCATGCGCTTTACACCAATATGACCTAAATGGCAGTGCTACAAATAAGTTGCACTATCATTATTAACTTTGCATCTTTTGGTTTCAATATTATGATTATGTGTATCACTACGATCGAGATCCAACGAACTATTTTCATTGGGTGTGTAACCATATAAGGTTTTATTCATGTAAACAGAACAACAATTTATTCTCTTACTTAAATGAATAACCGTATTACAATAAACATGATCAAATCATATTCATGCTTAACGCAAACACCAAATAACACTTATTCAGGTTCAACACTAATCCCGAAAGTATAGGGAGTGTGCGATGATGATCATATCAATCTTGGAACCACTTCCAACACACATCGTCACTTCACCCTTAACTGTTCTCTGTTTATTCTGCAACTCCCATTTCGAGTTACTAATCTTAGCAACTAAACTAGTATCAAATACTGAGGGGTTGCTATAAACACTAGTAAAGTACACATCAATAACATGTATATCAAATATACTTATGTTCACTTTGCCATCCTTCTTATCTGCCAATCACTTGGGGTAGTTCCGCTTCCAGTGACCAGTCCCTTTGCAGTAGAAATACTTAGTCTCAGGCTTAGGACCAGACTTGGGCTTCTTCACTTGAGCAGCAACTTGCTTGCTGTTCTTCTTGAAGTTCCCCTTCTTACCTCTACCCTTTTCTTGAAACTAGTGGTCTTGTCTACCATCAACACTTGATGTTTTTCTCGATTTCTACATTCGTCAATTTCCGCATTACGAAGAGCTTGGGAATCGATTCCGTTATCCCTTGCATATCATAGTTCATCACGAAGTTCTACTAACTTGGTGATGGTGACTAGAGAATTCTGTCAATCACTATCTTATCTAGAAGATTAACTCCCACTTGATTCAAGCGATTGTAGTACTCAGACAATCTGGGCACATGCTCACTAGTTGAGCGATTCTCCTCCATATTTTAGCTATATAACTTGTTGGAGACTTCATATCTCTCAACTCGGATATTTGCTTGAAATATTAACTTCAACTCCTGGAACATCTCATATGCTCCATGACGTTCAAAACGTCTTTGAAGTCCCGATTCTAAGCCATTAAGCATGGTGCACTAAACTATCAAGTAGTCATCATATTGAGCTAGCCAAACGTTCATAACGTCTGCATCTGCTCCTGCAATAGGTCCGTCACCTAGCGGTGCATCAAGGACTTAATTCTTCTGTGCAGCAATGAGGATAAACCTCAGATCACGGATCCAATCCGCATCATTGATACTAACATCTTTCAACACAATTTTCTCTAGGAACATATCAAAATAAACACAGGGAAGCAACAACGCGAGCTATTGATCTACAACATAATTTGCAAAATACTACCAGGACTAAGTCCATGATAAATTTAAGTTCAATTAATCATATTACTTAAGAACTCCCACTTAGATAGACATCCCTCTAATCCTCTAAGTGATTACGTGATCCAAATCAACTAAACCATGTCCAATCATCACGTGAGATGGAGTAGTTTCATTGGTGAACATCGCTATGTTGATCATATCTGCTATATGATTCACGCTCGACCTTTTGGTCTCCGTGTTCCGAGGCCATATCTGTATATGCTTGGCTCGTCAAGTATAACCTGAGTATTCCGCGTGTGCAACTGTTTTGCACCCGTTGTATTTGAACGTAGAGCCTATCGCACCCGATCATCACGTGGTGTATCAACACGAAGAACTTTCGCAACGGTGCATACTCAGGGAGAACACTTCTTGATAATTTAGTGAGAGATCATCTTTTAATCCTACCGTCAATCAAAGCAAGATAAGATGCATAAAAGATAAACATCACATGCAATCCATATAAGTGATATGATATGGCCATCATCATCTTGTGCTTGTGATCTCCATCTCCGAAGCACCGTCATGATCACCATCGTCACCGGCGCGACACCTTGATCTCTATCGTAGCATCGTTGTCGTCTCGCCAATCTTATGCTTCCACGACTATCGCTACCGCTTAGTGATAAAGTAAAGCATTACAGCGCGATTGCATTGCATACAATAAAGCGACAACCATATGGCTCCTTCCAGTTGCCGATAACTCGGTTACAAAACATGATCATCTCATACAATAAAATTTAGCATCATGTCTTGACCATATCACATCACAACATGCCCTGCAAAAACAAGTTAGACGTCCTCTACTTTGTTGTTGCAAGTTTTACGTGTCTGCTACGGGCTTAAGCAAGAACCAATCTTACCTACGCATCAAAACCACAACGATAGTTTGCCAAGTTGGTGCTGTTTTAACCTTCGCAAGGACCGGGCATAGCCACACTCGGTTCAACTAAATTTGGAGAAACTGTCACCCGCAAGCCACCTATGTGCAAAGCACGTTGGGGAAACCGGTCTCGCGTAAGCATACGCGTAATGTCGGTCCGGGCCGCTTCGTCCAACAATCCCACCGAACCAAAGTATGACATGCTGGTAAGCAGTATGACTTATATCGCCCACAACTCACTTGTGTTCTACTTGTGCAAATAACATCAACATATATAACCTAGGCTCGGATGCCACTGTTGGGTTTCGTAGTAATTTCAAAAAATTTCCTACGCACACGCAAGATCATGGTGATGCATAGCAACGAGAGGGGGAGAGTGTGATCTACGTACCCTTGTAGATCGACAGCGAAAGCGTTGTGACAACGCGGTTGATGTAGTCGTACGTGTTCACGATCCGACCGATCCAAGCACCGTTACTCCGGCACCTCCGAGTTCTTGGCACACGTTCAGCTCGATGACGATCCCCGGGCTCCGATCCAGCAAAGCGTCGGGGAGGAGTTCCGTCAGCACGACGGCGTGGTGACGATCTTGATGTTCTACCGTCGCAGGGCTTCGCCTAAGCACCGCTACAATATGACCGAGGTGGAATATGGTGGAGGGGGGCACCGCACACGGCTAAGGAACGATCACGAAGATCAACTTGTGTCTAGAGGTGCCCCCCTGCCCCCGTATATAAAGGAGCAAGGGGGAGGGGCCGGCCGGCCTAGAAGGGGGCGCGCCAAGGGGAGTCCTACTCCCACTGGGAGTAGGACTCCTTCCTTCCTTGTTGGAGTAGGAGAAGGGGAAAGAGGGGGAGAGGAAAAAGGAAAAGGGGGCTACGCCCCTTGTCCAATTCGGACCAGAGGGGGGGCGCAGGCCTCCTTCCTTTTGGCCTCTCTCCTCTATTCCCGTATGGCCCAATAAGGCCCATATACTCCCCGGCGAATTCCCGTAACTCTCCGGTACTCCGAAAAATACCCGAATCACTCGGAACCTTTCCGATGTCCGAATATAGTCGTCCAATATATCGATCTTTATGTCTCGACCATTTCGAGACTCCTCGTCATGTCCCCGATCTCATCCTGGACTCCGAACTCCTTCGGTACATCAAAACTCATAAACTCACAATATAACTGTCATCGAAACCTTAAGCGTGCGGACCCTACGGTTCGAGAACAATGTAGACATGACCGAGACATGTCTCCGGTCAATAACCAATAGCGGGACCTGGATGCCCATATTGGTTCCTACATATTCTACGAAGATCTTTATCGGTCAGACCGCATAACAATATACGTTGTTCCCTTTGTCATCGGTATGTTACTTGCCCGAGATTCGATCGTCGGTATCTCAATACCTAGCTCAATCTCGTTACCGGCAAGTCTCTTTACTCGTTCCGTAATACATCATCTCACAACTAACTCATTAGTTGCAATGCTTGCAAGGCTTATGTGATGTGCATTACCGAGAGGGCCCAGAGATACCTCTCCGACAATCGGAGTGACAAATCCTAATCTCGAAATACGCCAACCCAACATGTACCTTTGGAGACACCTGTAGAGCTCCTTTATAATCACCCAGTTACGTTGTGACGTTTGGTAGCACACAAAGTGTTCCTCCAGCAAACGGGAGTTGCATAATCTCATAGTCATAGGAACATGTATAAGTCATGAAGAAAGCAATAGCAACATACTAAATGATCGGGTGCTAAGCTAATGGAATGGGTCATGTCAATCAGATCATTCAACTAATGATGTGATCCCGTTAATCAAATAACAACTCTTTGTCCATGGTTAGGAAACATAACCATCTTTGATTAACGAGCTAGTCAAGTAGAGGCATACTAGTGACACACTGTTTGTCTATGTATTCACACATGTATTATGTTTCCGGTTAATACAATTCTAGCATGAATAATAAACATTTATCATGATATAAGGAAATAAATAATAACTTTATTATTGCCTCTAGGGCATATTTCCTTCATCAAATGCTCGAGAAGTAAGTTAAATCGATCATTATCCACCATATCAGCAACTTTGTTCATTTCCTGATATATCAAGTAATTGTTTTCTTTGTCTGGCAGGGTTTGGAAAAAATTCTCCAAAAAAGCTCCAGGACTCCCGAAGAAGCTGCAATTTAGACACCAGAAAGTAAGTACTATAGTAGCATGTTCCGCGCATCTCCTATTGATTCAAGCGCTAGTTTCATCAATACCATTTGGCATTCTTGCTTATCAGTTTGATTAACCTCTATTTCTTGTAAAGTGGTTGTGGCAGGAACAAGGGAATGATTTTTGTGGATACTACGTTTGCGAGTCCATCCGCCACACGACCTGTGAGCGGGGCTACACTAACGAACAATATGAAGTACGTAAATAACAACATTCACAATTTTATTTTATTACCATCATTTGTGTTGAGTTTCATTCATTCATATATATATGTATTGACCCCCTTCTTCAAATTAGATGTTTCAGAAGCGGGATGAACTCCTAGCACCAGCTCGCATGCGAGCAATTCAAGAGGAATTAGCGGTGTTGGGGATATTACCACTAGGCGTGAACCGGCCTGCTTGGGCCGGGATAACTTCATTAGTGGTATGAACAGATGAAGGCCCAAGGCCTGTAGCCGGTTTAGAACCTGTAGCCATAAACCGGCCTGATGTGCAACTTGTATTGTAAGTTAGGAACAGAGAGATACCAACCGGGATACGAGTATGGACCGGTTGGGACTCTATGGACCGACGGGCGTCACCCGTGTATATAAGGGGACGACCCGGCGGCGGTTCAGGGGGAGAATGACAACTCGAGTCTAGGCGAAGCTTGTTTGCTCCCTAGCCATCGAGACCACATCAATTCCATCGCAACTAGACGTAGGCTTTTACCTTCATCGAAGGGGCCGAACTAGTATAAAACCCTCGTGTCTTTGTGTCCGCTTTAACCCCTTCAAGTAAACTCGTAGCGATGGCTCCACGACTAAGTCCTTTCGCTAGGACATCTACCGTGACAAATCCACGACAGTTGGCGCCCACCGTGGGGCTATCGCACGATGGTTTGACGATCTTGGAGGGCAAGCTCAAAGGACTCGAAGGCTATGCTGTGGGCCAGATGACCAAGAGTCGTCGTGGCAAGATCTACATCGACGACGCAGGATGGGGTCCCGAGGCCGATTCGATTGAGTACGGGTACCGGGTCCCCTTTGGTAGCATACACGTTTTCATCGGCAAGATCGGTGAGCCGGGGCTTGAGCCGGACATCTGCATCGACCTCGTCGAGATGGCTCAGCGTGCGAGATCTACCCAGGCTAAACCGGCCGTGAAGCGTGCCTTCGTTGGAGTCATCCACGGAGGAGGGCGTGAGGACGAGTCAGAACACGGTAGCGAGACCGTCGTCTATTCCGGCGACGAGTCCTCGACCGGAGAGACCGAATCACTATATCAGTTACAAGACGACCAGGTTAGGGGCTGTTCCGATGGCGACAGTATTCCGGACCCCCCAGGCCAGGTCAACCGGGTTGGAATATTCATGGCCGGCACACAGGCGGCGAATCACTCTTCGACCGCCGCAGCGATGCTCTCCGGATCAGCAGTGGCAGCAGCAGCAGGGGCAGGAGGCCTTGTGCGCCCGCCGGTTCAAGTTCTATCTGATCTGTTTGATGCACTAGCCGCGCTTATGGCAGAGGACAATCCGGCGGATCAGGAGGCCCATAATGCAGAAATTGCAAATGTGAGAGAGCAGATCGTGCAAGCCAAAGCGGATCTGGCCACAGAAAAAGACAAGATGGTCGCAGAGCGGGCCGCTTTGGACGCCCAGGCTTATAAGCTCATGCTTGACCAGAACGCATCACATGAGGTCTTAAAGCGGAAGCATAGATCACGCCTGCCGTTAGGGTTTGATCCCCGGAATCTTTTTCACACTCCAGGAGCTGGACCCAGTAATCCGCTGCAGCACCTGGAGACAAACCGGATTGAGGCACCAGGACCAGGGGGGACGGTCCAACCTCGCCTGATGGAACCTCCTCAGCAGAACATTGTGATTCCTCCACCGGTCCAGACGCCCCCAGGTCATTATTCTAATCCTATGGACAACCTTGTTGCAGCTGCCGCTCGATTAGAGGCTATCCCAGTTGAAGGGGACTCTCCGCAAGCGATAGAGACGCGCCGGGTTAAGGAGCTTCTCCGGACCGCGCTGATTCAGCAGGAAGCATATTCATACAGCCGTGATCGGATTCACTCTACGCCCCGTCCAAGCCGGAGCTATAGCAGGCGCTTGGATGAACCGGCCATATCGAGCAATGCGCGAGGCCGTGAAGCGGCCCATGGCAATAACCTGGCAGGTGGTGTTCGCGATGCTCAGGATGTGGTGGACCGGGCCCGGGCACGGAGGGAGGCCGAGTTAGCAGCACAGGATGATGCGGGTCAACTTACAACGGTTCGCCCTACCACCTTCGCCGGACCAGGAGTCGCATCCGCTTTGGGAGTGCCTTGTTTAATCCCCGCTTTACGCAATGTGCGCCTGCCCAAAGATTTCAAGGGTCCACGCAAGGTGCCGAATTACACCGCTGATTTATCCCCTGAAGCGTGGATAGAGAGTTATGAGATGGCCATGGAGATGTTAGATGTGGATGAGACTGCGTGTGCAAAATACTTCACCATGATGCTTGAACGCACGGCTCGTACCTGGTTGAAGAGCCTACCGCCCAATTCTGTCGTCTCATGGGCCCAGTTGCGGGCCCGGTTTATCCAGAATTTCAAGGATACGTGTAAGCAGACCAAGTCCATAGTAGACCTGGCGGCTTGTGTCCAGGGGGAAGGAGAATCAACGACCCATTGGGTGCGCCGCGTTTCGGAAATTTTGCACTCGTCCGACAGGATTAATGCTGACTCTGCGATCTTAACCCTGGAAGGCAATTGCCGGTTTGAGCCTTTAAAATTGAAATTGGGACGCATGAAGCGGTTCTGTAATGACATGGGAACCCTCATGGCCGCTCTAGTGAAGTATGCTGATTCGGACAGTACCAAGGATCCCGAGACTGATGATGATGAAGCAGGGAAGGGAAGGAAGAATAGCAACTCCAAACAGCAGCAGTACATACCGGCGGGTCATGGAAACGGAGGCAAGCGCAAGGCGGATGGCAGCATGGACTTTGTGGCCAACACTAATGCACAGGACAGGGGGCAGCGACGCAGAGGTAAAGCGGCAAATCGTAATGGGGCTCCCAATCCTAACGCAAGCCGCTTGAGTTATTTGCTGAATCAGCCTTGCCCGAAGCACGGGACGAAGGAGGCGCCGGCTAACCATCTTTGGAAGGATTGTTATATCATGCAGGAGTTTAAAAACTCTAATGCCTTCCGGTATGATCACGGGTCAGGTGGCGGTTCAGGATCCGGTTTTCATGGGCCGGATCACGATGGAGCTTCCGGTTCAGGTCGCAATCAGGGCGGTCACAATCACCAGAATAATCAGAACGGCCAGCAGCAGCAGCAGCAGCAGTCGGGTTATCAGAGCCAGCCAAAACAGTTGAACAATGGGCAATATCATGTTTTCACAACTAGCTTGGATAAACGCGACCGAAAACTCCACAAGCGAGCGGTGAATTCTGTTGAACCGGCCTTACCACGTTACTTGCGCTGGTCGGAGCAGCCTATCGTGTGGAGCAGAGAGGATCACCCGCCCTGGGTTGATAATCCGGGCCAGCTAGCATTAGTGGTAGACCCTCAGGTGGGGGGTTATAAATTCACCAAGGTACTCATGGATGGAGGAAGCAGTATTAACATACTGTACTATGAGACATTCCGCCGCATGGGTTTAACAGACAAAGATCTCAGACCATCTAATACGGTGTTCCATGGTGTGGTGCCTGGCAAATCTGCATATCCTGTTGGTAAGATAGCCCTGGACGTGGCTTTTGGGAACGAGCACGACTCCCGGTCGGAAAAACTAACATTTGAGGTGGTGAAGATCCGGAGCCCATATCATGCCTTGTTTGGCCGGCCGGCTTACGCCAAGTTCATGGCGCGGCCTTGTTATATCTACTTGCAGCTCAAGATGCCGGGTTACAAGGGGACAATAACGGTTCATGGGAGCCATAGGGTCGCTTTGGAATGTGAGGAAGGTGATGCGGCTTATGCAGAGTCGGTCTGTGCCACGGAGGAGTTGAAGTACTATAAGGACAATGTTGATCCGGCGGATATGACTCCTTTGAAGAAGCCGGCTGCAGAGCATGATTCAGATCTGAAGTTCAAATCGGCAGCTGAGACCAAGCTTGTTGACTTCGTGCCCGGCGATTCATCTAAGCAGTTCACTGTCAGTGCCAATTTGGATCCCAAATAGGAAAGCGCGCTCGTCGAGTTCATCCATGAGAATCGGGACATCTTCGCATGGAAACCATCCGACATGCCAGGTGTACCGAGGGAACTCGCTGAGCACACTCTTAATGTGGATCCTAGGTATAAACCGGTGAAACAATTCCTCCGCCGGTTTAACGAAGAAAGGCAAAAGGCCATTGGAGAGGAAGTGGCCAGGCTTTTGGCAGCTGGCTTTATCATTGAGGTGTTCCATCCAGAGTGGCTTGCTAATCCGGTGCTGGTTCTTAAGAAAAATGGCACTTGGCGTATGTGTGTGGATTACACAGATCTTAACAGGGCCTGTCCAGCGGATCCCTTTGCCCTCCCCCGCATTGACCAGATCATTGATGCCACGGCGGGTTGTGAGCGTTTGAGTTTTTTGGATGCATACTCTGGATATCATCAGATCAAAATGGCGGTTAAGGACCAGGAGAAAACAGCGTTTATTACTCCCTTTGGAGCCTTCTGCTATGTATTTGTGCCCTTCGGACTCAAGAGTGCCCAAGCCACCTATCAACGGTGTGTACAGAATTGCCTGCATAAACAGATCGGCCGCAATGTGCACGCCTATGTGGATGATATTGTGGTAAAGTCAAGGCAGAAGGAGACGCTGGTGGATGACTTGAAGGAAACCTTTGACAACTTGCGGGTTTACAAGATGATGCTTAATCCGGCCAAGTGTGTTTTTGGTGTTCCGGCAGGCAAGTTACTGGGTTTCCTGGTGTCTAATAGAGGAATTGAGGCTAATCCGGAGAAGATTACAGCTATCACCTCCCTGGCTAAACCGAAGTGCATCAATGATGTTCAGCGTTTGGCGGGCCGAATCGCCGCACTAAGCCGGTTTATCAGCCGCCTCGGAGAGAAGGCCATTCCTTTGTACCAAATGCTGAGGAAGACAGACCATTTCATTTGGAGTCCGGCTGCTGATGAAGCATTTGAGGACTTGAAGCGGTAGTTAGCCAATCCGCCTGTTCTTGCAGCTCCGGTCGACAAGGAGCCACTATTATTATACGTAGCAGCCAATGCTCGGGCAGTTAGCGTGGCTATTGTGGTGGAACGCAAGGAGGCAGGCAAGGAATATCCGGTTCAGCGGCCGGTTTATTATATCAGCGAGGTGCTTATTGAATCCAAGCAAAGGTATCCGCATTGGCAGAAGCTGGTCTATGGTGTTTTCATGGCCAGTCGGAAGTTGAAGAAGTATTTTCAAGGGCACCCCATCACAGTGGTCAGTTTAGCTCCCTTGGGTGATATCATACAGAACCGGGAGGCGACTGGCCGGATTGCCAAGTGGGCTATAGAGCTTGGGCCACGCGGACTGAAGTATGTGCCTCGGACGGCGGTGAAGTCTCAAGCACTTGTTGATTTCATCAATGACTGGACGGAGCTACAAGAACCAGAGGAGAAGCCGGATCACACATATTGGACTATTCATTTTGATGGATCCAGGCAACTGGAAGGCTCGGGGGCTGGAGTCGTGTTAACTTCCTCACGAGGCAATAAGTTTTGTTATGTTCTCCGCTTAATGTTCCCTTGCACTAATAATGCAGCTGAGTATGAAGCCTTGCTCCATGGTCTCCGGATGGCTAAAGAGATGAACTTAAGCTGGGTTAAGTGCTTCGGTGACTCGGATCTCGTGGTTCAACAGGTGTCTGGCACTTGGGATTCTAGGGACCCGCTCATGACTGCATATCGTCGGGAAGTGGATAATATTGCGGGTTGCTTCCAGGGTTATCAAGTGGATCATGTGGACCGTCGGAGGAATGAAGCGGCGGACGCTTTAAGCCGTTTGGGCTCTCAGCGCAAACCGGTCCCGCCTAATATCTTTCTGGACGTGCTGCACAACCCGTCAGTCAAGCTCCCAGGTGAAGCGGATTTGGCTATTCCTGATCCGGAGGCTCAATTCGTGGCAGCATTGCATGCTATTCCGGATTGGACAGTTCCTTATCTTATGTACATGAACCGGGGGGAGTTGCCAGAGGATGAGATTCTAGCCAGGCAAATAGTCCGGCGATCCAAGTCTATGACGATTGTCAATGGTGAATTGCATCGTCGCAGTGTATCAGGGCCGTTTCAACGTTGTGTTTCTCCTGAGGAAGGCTGTGAAATCTTAAGAGAAATCCATGAAGGGGATTGTGGACACCACGCCGGTTCGAAGTCTCTGGTGGCAAAGGCGTTTCGTCACGGGTTCTACTGGTTGACAGCGCATGCTGACGCGGAGGACTTGGTTAAACGGTGTGATGGATGTCAGAAATTTTCAAGGCGTGCTCATGTGCCAGCTCAAGAATTGAGGATGATCCCAATAACATGGCCGTTTGCAACTTGGGGGCTAGATATGGTCGGACCTTTTAAAAGATCCAAGGATAAGAAAACCCACCTTTTGGTGGCAGTTGACAAATTTACCAAGTGGGTTGAAGCGGAGCCTGTCAGCAAGTGTGATGCAGCAACAACGGTGCAGTTCATCAAAAAGGTGATTTTCCGGTTTGGCTTTCCACACAGTATCATTACTGACAATGGTACCAATTTATCTAAGGGCGCTATGAAGGAGTTCTGTGAACGAGAGCATATCCGGCTTGATGTGTCGTCAGTGGCACACCCCCAGTCCAATGGACAGGCAGAACGAGCTAATCAAGAGATCTTGCGAGGCATCAAACCCCGGCTTATGGTCCCATTGCAAAGAACACCAGGATGTTGGGTTGAAGAGCTACCATCTGTGCTATGGAGTATTGCCAAACCGATCCACAGGATACACGCCATTTTTTATGGTCTACGGAGCAGAGGCAGTTCTCCCTAGTGATATCCGGCATGATTCGCCTCGGGTGGCAGCTTATGTCGAAGCGGACAATGAGACAGCACGACAAGACGCTTTGGACCTATTGGACGAGGAGCGTGATATAGCAGCTGCCCGTTCGGCGATTTACCAACAAGATCTTCGTCGCTATCACAGTCGCCGGGTTAGAACCAGAACTTTTCAAGAAGGAGATTTGGTGCTTCGGCTCATCCAAGACCAAGCAGATATACACAAGTTATCCCCACCTTGGGAGGGACCTTTCATGGTCAGCAAGAATCTGCACAACGGGTCGTACTATCTGATTGATATTCGAGAGCATAAAGACTCACGTACATCAGAGGAGGAGACTAACAGGCCGTGGAATATAGCTCATCTTCGGCCTTACTACACTTGAGCCATCGGCTCTATCTATGTACATATCATGATAGTGTATATATTATCTTTGATATAATAAAACCGGAGCCTCGGCTAAAGCGGGGTCTCTGTCTTTCTTATCATGCGTGGTTACATGGAGTGGCTCTGTTTTTAAAGCGGACTCCGGTTTACCCCTTGACATTTGCTTTTTATACATCACTGGGGGCCTTGGTCGTGTCCGAACCAACGCGACACCTTTTGATAGGCGACAGCCACCAGATCACTTGGGGACATGGTCAAGTCTGAACTAGTCACGCCTCTTGGTCGGCCTAAGGCCACAAAATCACTTGGGGGCTTGGTCGAACCCGAACCATTGCCACGCCTCTTGATCTGGCATATATGCCACGAATCATTTGGGGACCTGGCTGACTTGAATCATTGTCGGGGCTTGGTCCTGTCCGACCATCGTAATACCATCTGATCAGCTCAGTATAGCATATTTTTGCAAACAATTTTTATCATTGCCTTGGTTTCCATGGTATTTTCATGGCTTGTTTGTTCTTAGTTTTTTGTTGGATTCCTTTTATGTCAACAAACACCTTTATTTTTCCAGTTCAGCCTATGGATTTGATTCCCCTTTAATCCGGAGAAGTATGCCCGGTTTATTTTTCTTTTTTCCTGATTAACATCATGGAGTAACAAGGGGGTTTATATTGACCCAATACGGTCTATACGGGAGCTGTTTTCTCCCCCCTTGTTGACGGTAATGGTTTATAAAACCTCCGCTTCAAAGCTTGGCTAAACCAGCTTCATGCCAAGACATGGCAGGAAATATGAATGGAGGTTTTTTCGAACAAAAGCTTCAGTACTTATGCATGAAGGCATATTGAAGATAGAAGTATTAATTATCTTGTTACAAGGCATCACGGTGCCCGAATAAAGATCATTTGTTATTTTGGAAAGATACCAAGGACAGTTATACAAACCGGCTCCCGCTTTAGGCCTGCTCCTCGTCATCATCCGCTTCAGCTTCTTCGTCCCTACCCATTGGCTAGAAATCAACAGTGGTCCAGTCGATTCCCATTAAAGCTTGGAAAACAGCCTCTTCATGTATCAGGGAAGACGGTTCAATATCAGGAGCGTAAGTGTGCTTACGGATTGGAGGGATCAGATTCTCCGCTTCAAGAGTTGGGGCAGGCACTCGCTTGTTCTGGTCATTGTATTGTGCTTGATAATGCGTCAAGTCTGCCTCTTCAGCTAGCTGACAAGCCAGAGGGCGCACTGCACGGTTTATTGCCCTTAAATCCTCTTCGTTGAATTCAGAGCCATCTTCCTTCAGGCTGGGATAGCCTTGAGATGCTTCCACGGGGTCGAAATCTGGCACCCATGCCTTTGCCCAGATCAAGGCGTTAATAGCTCCGGTTCGAGCAGCAGATTTCTTCAGCTCCTCCATCCGGGCCGGAAGCATCGACAACATGTTAAGAGTGTCCTGGATTAAAGAAGGTGCCGGGTTGTTATGAGAGGCTGTGGTGATGATCCGCTGGGCTCCGGTATATAATTGTTCCACTAAGGTGTAGGCAGCCTTCAGTTTCTTCCGCATATCGTTTCCCAAGTGCCCGATGCGTGTGCCTACAACAATATAGGGACGGTTTCAAACCGGATTTACGCTGCAGCAGGTTCAAATTATCACTAAAGTTAAAAGGAGCTTACCAAAGATCGCAGCGGTCATGGAGTATATTTGCCGCTTTACGAACGTCAGTTCATCCGCCACCGATTTAAGGGCAGCTTCAGCATTTTCCGCTCTTTTGGTTAAAGCGGCCTTCTCAGTGGCCCAATCAGCCCGCTCTTTCTTGAAGCCTTCCTTTAGCTGTTCAGCGGTGCTCAAGGCGCTGGTTAATTCTTCCTTTGCCTTGTCTGTTTCATCTTGTTGAGTTTTCAAGGCCTCCTGCAAATCAGCAATCCGGTCCTCCTTGATTCTCACCTCAGCCTGCATACAGACAACATTAAGCTTTAAACAGGCGGTCCAAGAAATTGAAGTATCAACCACATAACAAAGTTATACGCCTGATACTTGGGGGCTAATGAACCTTCAGTTTTCAAAAAGTTACTAGATTGCAAAGTCCCAAGCTCAATACAGGTATTCAACTTGGCACTTGGGGGCTAATGGCTATTTGCTCAAATTATGTTCTAAGGGTAGTTTTCTGTTGGAGCCCCGGTCTAATTCTGCTAAGTTAAACCGGCCCTTGGGGGCTATATTAATGGATTTCAAAAGTGTTGAGGATCATATTCAAGTCCCGGTTTGACGAAGGCTACAAACCGACCCTTGGGGGCTAGGAGGATTGATGCAAAGGCAGTCAGTAAAGAAGTAAGTTACCTCAAATTTATCCCTCATCATTTTTACCAGACCAGCTTCACAGTCACGGCTAGTATAAAGCCGGTTTAGATAGCCGGAATGAAGATCTTGGGCACTCAGAGCAGCATATGTCTCCAGTTCAACATCCCATTTTTCTTTATTCAGAGCGGAAAAATCCTCTTTTATGGTATGCTTGGTTAAGGTGACAGGATTCCCGGGTTCAAAGCGGCCTACACCGGTAATCACAACATCATCATCTTTGGACTCGCCGGTTTGTGTTAGTGTGATCGGTTTGTCAGCAGGACTGTGGGATTTCTCAATCCGGACGGAGCTGACAGGCGGGTCAGCAGAGACTGAAGTATTAATAGGCCTCTCTTCGGGAATAGCATCGTCTTGTAAAGGAGGATCATTGGGAATATCCTCAGGAGCAAATGCTTCAAGATCTGGCGTTTTGTCATGTTCTGGGGCTACATCTTCTTCAGCCGCTTTATCCAGGCGGGCTTTCTTGCTCGGTTTAGGTTTGGCCCTGAAAGAAAATCAAAGAGTCAAGGAAAAG
This sequence comes from Triticum dicoccoides, assembly GCF_002162155.2. NCBI lineage: Eukaryota > Viridiplantae > Streptophyta > Magnoliopsida > Poales > Poaceae > Triticum > Triticum dicoccoides. Next base: position 23,350,112 of record NC_041386.1, read on the forward strand.
CATAAGCCATTACATAGTGTACTGGAAGCATATGTTCAGCTCAGCTTACCCAAGAACCGTTTTTAACGGTGGCAGCTGAGTGGCCAACGATTCACCAGAAGATGAATGAGAAGTAACCTGATAATCGGAGTCGGATGGGTTAAGAGGTTGACGGAAGAAACCCGTTTCAGGATGTAAATCAACAAAAAGGTCAGAGACCTCGGAGCGGCGTTTTCGAACCGGACTGTTTGGTAAACCAATGGAGGTAACTACCTGGCCACTGTGCCGGGTTGTGCGGCGAGCTTCATGTTGCTGAGTCTTCATAAGAAATTTAGGATCCAAATAAGCAAGAGGATGAGAAAATTTAACTTTCCGGTTTGCCTGTCGAAATTTTGGCAAAGGCAAGATTTCTGAATCGGAAGAGAGAATAGTTACCTCAACGAATTCCGCATTGCTGGCTTCAGCGTCGTCCTGACAAGCATCATCATCAATAAGGCGTGTAAAAATAAGCCAAGCGAGTCAAGTTCTACCTCAAGGTCCGGGTTACCCACATCATCATCAATAGCTGGATCAGATGAAGCGGTGGTTTTTCTCTTGTGAGCTGGCTTCTTGATAACCTTGGTCTTGGGACGGATTGTCCGCCCTGCTTTCTCCGTTTTGTCTTGAGAAAGCTTCTTGCTCCAAAACGGATTATCGCCCTGGATCAGCAGTAATTAAATGTCAAACAGATAAAACAGTAACCGGTTCAACAATAGAGCAATTAAAATCTTACCGCTGGCGGTTTGTTGGTGGTGCAGTAAGGAGGCAGATCGGTTTGAGCATAGAGGTGCTCCGGTTCATTCAGCATCTTTTTTACAGATTCTGTGACTTCATCATCGGGGAGTTGGATTTTAGTGTGTCGGAGTGGGTCATCGACACTATCAGTATACTTGCACATCAAACTGGAGCGCCGGCTCAGAGGCAGTATGCTCCATGATATCCAACAGCGTGCAAGATCTATTCCCGTTAAGCCGTTGGCCATAAAAGCTCGGAGCTTGGACAGTTGCGGAGCGTATTTAATTCTTTCCTTGGCGCTTAGTCTTTGTGGAAAAGGGTGCGTGTTGCTGAGCCGTTCCGGACGGAAGCCAGGCAAGGGATCTTCATTGTCAGGGGAGGTATCCTTGCAATAAAACCAAGTTGCATTCCACTCCTTGGGGTGAGTATGGAGTTTGACGTGGGGATAAGTGATCTCCTTCCTCTTTTGAATGGCCATACCGCCCAATTCAGTGTTGGGGCCATCGGCGAATTCAGTGCGACGGTTTAAATGGAAGAGGTCTCTAAACAACTCAACTGAAGGCTCCTCTTGAAAGTATACCTCAGAGAGCACTTGAAAGTGGCATAGATTGGTAACAGAGTTGGGGCCAATATCCTGTGGACGGAGCTGAAAATTGGCTAACACATCCCGGTAAAATTTAGAGCCGGGCGGTTTGAAGCCCCGGGCCAAGTGATCTGCGAAGGCCACAACCTCTCCTTCCTGGGGGGTGGGAGGACATTCATTTCCAGGAACCCTCCAGTGGATCGTATCTTTACTGTCTAAAGCGCCGATCAAGACTAGATCGTCCAACTGTGATTCCGTGACGCGAGAAGGAACCCAATTGCACTCATACACTTGTTTGGCCATGGCGAGATCTACAAGAAATAGGTGATCCAGTTCAAGAACACGCTGGGTAAAAGAAGGTGTTGATCTAAACTACGATAAACCGGGGACAGTACCTATAAACCGGTCTTCCACAATGCGGCATCAGTGGATTCTGGCGGTTCAACCAGGGGACTAATGGTATATACCGGTTTAGTAACTTTTTTCTATGATAAGTTAAACCGCCTGACCTAAGCATCGGAAGAAATTGAAGCTATGGATAACTAGATATGCAGAAACAAGTTTCACATGATCTTATCATAGCCGCGGATCTACCGCGAGCTCACAAAAATAGAAAATATTCCGAAGAGTAAGGCAGAAACAGAAGTGAACCATTGAGCGGGTATGTGCGAGAGATATATGGAGTTAGATGAGAAACTACAGGTGGATGCTTAAAGACTAATACTAAACGTAGCAGGGATTCACAGATTCATTCAAGGTCAGAAAACAGGTATGAGCATGCGACGAACATAGCACGAACATGGAACCCTAAGAACAGATCTAGGTCAAGAAGAGGAGAAAGCTTACCGGGAACGGAGAAGATGCGGAAAGATGCCGCAATGCTCTGGTACATTCAGGTTGATGCAGCGGCCCAAGACGAGGCAGAGGTCGACGGCGGTGGCAGAGCTCCAAGGGTGGCGACGCGAGGAAGACGAAGAAGAAGGGACGAAGGGAAAGGGAAAGAAATGACCCTTCGGTCTTATTTATAAGGCAACAGAGCTAGGTCAAGCGCGCGGATCCAGGAGCTATTGTTAAATGAGGGCGTTATAAATGATAAAATTTCATGATGACATCATGCCGGCTTACAGCAACCAGAAATGATGACGACACGGCGGTTTACCAGTTACCCGAAGATGTCCAAGACCCAGATTTTGTGAGGGATTGACAGGAACCAGTTCAAATCAATCTGGGGCCTAATGTTGGGGATATTACCACTAGGCGTGAACCGGCCTGCTTGGGCGGGGATAACTTCATTAGTGGTATGAACAAATGAAGGCCCAAGGCCTGTAGCCGGTTTAGAACCTGTAGCCGTAAACCGGCCTGATGTGCAACTTGTATTGTAAGTTAGGAACAGAGAGATACCAACCGGGATACGAGTATGGACCGGTTGGGACTCTATGGACCGACGGGCGTCACCCGTGTATATAAGGGGACGACGCGGCGGCGGTTCAGGGGTAGAACGACAACTCGAGTCTAGGCGAAGCTTGTTTGCTCCCTAGCCATCGAGACCACATCAATTCCATCGCAACTAGACGTAGGCTTTTACCTTCATCGAAGGGGCCGAACTAGTATAAAACCCTCGTGTCTTTGTGTCCGCTTTAACCCCTTCAAGTAAACTCGTAGCGATGGCTCCACGACTAAGTCCTTTCGCTAGGACATCTGCCGTGACAAATCCACGACAAGCGGCATTCTTTGTTGACCACGTGATTGCTGAAGACGGAGAATACTATGTGGACCATGAGTCCATATGATTATATTTGTAAGAGATAATTATTGTATATATGTAGCCGGTAGTGTCGGATAGATATACGAGACCTTGTTGTTCGACCAATCTCTCGGAGAAGGAGAGGTGGTCGATATAACTTCTCTTTGTATGCATATATGTTCATGACGATCTTCTGTTTCCTTCGTTTGCTTACTAGCTAGCTAGCGTGTCTAGTCCTCTCTATACGTATGTATAGTACGTAGCGTCGACCAAGCATAGACATAAGAGAGGACACTTCTCTCTATTAATTATAGCTAGCTAACACAATATATGAAACACCTAAATTAACCCCCCCCAAAACCCCAACCCCCCC
>NC_041386.1:23354105-23374598 GCF_002162155.2 Triticum dicoccoides
AACCCCAGCCACATAAATGCTGACGCGTGGATGCCTATTGGTCCAAGTTGGTGCCACCAACCGGGACCAAAGGGTCTCCTGCTTGGGCTCCGCGCACAGGCCACGTGGAGGCCCATCTGTCCCGGTTCTAGATTGAAACGGGACTACAGGGACAGGGCATTAGTATCGACCCTTTAGTCCCGGTTCAGGAACCGGGACAAAAGGCCCTTACGAACTGGGACAATAGACCCTTTTTCTACCAGTGATGGCAGTAGATAGGTTTTGTCGGAACGCCGTTGGTCCACCCGAATGGGGGTGCGAGGCCATGGGTTCCGTAGTGTGGGTACAATGTACTAACCTCTGCAGAGTGTATATTAAATCTATCGATAGCCGTGCCCGTAGATAAGGGCCCAGTTCGTGTCGGTCACACTGTGAGTCAATAGTAGTAGTAAGAATAATGTGCTTAATAATAGCCCCGGCTTGATGATGAGATAAGTTGGTTGTGATCACCGAAAGATCACCGTTTGAGACCAAGTGTTGGTCATGGTTGTGATCGCCGGAATGATCACCGTGGTATCGAGGATACCGAGCTGTTGGATATTCGTGATGTTGTGTGAGAATCGTGGGTAAGGATCAAGCTCCTTGTGGTCATTTGATGATTACTACGGTATTGTTTATACCAAGCTTGATTTGATCCTGATATGATTGTGTAATGTCCGAGGTTGGTAAGTGATGCATGTGATGGTTACGAGGTAACCCGAGCATAATAAATGGTGCATATCGTGTCATCATGCTAGTATCATCAGATTTATGTGTTCATGCCATGATCATATTGTTCTAGTAGTATTATGTTCATGTTGTTTATGCCATGTTTTTTTGATGATCTCATGATAATTCCTGATTAACCTGTAATGGCCATGCTGTTTGTTTGTCTTGAATGCTTCTGGTTATTGTGAGCTTGCAAGTACATTCAATGTACTGACCTGGAGTGTCATGCCAGTTTGCAGGTCATACCTGGATTGCTTACTTGTTTGGTGTTGTTCCTGTGTTCGCGAGCTGGGATAAACGTTCCAGCCAGAGTCCCTACAGATTGGAGTCCATTATCGCCGTTCGTTGTTCCGCTGCCAGTAGTTGTTCCGCTGCTTCAAGTTGTTATGCTGCTTGTATAGAGCAACCATGGTTGGCATAGTGTCGCCGTGCCGATGGTATTCATTGTAATATCAGAACCCTTGTATTAATATTCGTGTTATAATAGAGATCTGGTTTGTTCTATACTAAGCAGTGCCATATTCCAGAAGACTTCACCTCGATCTCTGGGCTGGAATACGGGGCGTTCCGGTTTTCTCTGAGCCGAGGTGCCACAGGCTTGGTATCAGAGCAGGTCTGGCTATAGAGCGTCCTAGTATGCTGGAACGTTAGAAAACAGTAGTTTAGGGTCTGGTTGTTTCCCTTGCTTACTGCATTTGGTTGTTGCATATAGTCTTATTTCGGTTACCAATAACACCTGTTTCATGCGTAGATGGCGGTTAACTTCCATGAGTTCAGTGCCCTTCCCTTAGTTCCCGGTGTTGTTCCTATTGAGTTTAGTCCCACTCCTGCATCTCTCAGCTTTGCCGCCCTCCTTGGCGACATGTGGTGTAGTATTTATCCACTCGGAGATCCACCTCATTATCAAGTATTCCAGTTTTCTACTGGAGGAAGAATTCAGTAATATGTTGCTCATGGTCATCTGCCAGCCCCGATTCCTGTCGGTAAGCACACCTATAGTTTCCATGGTGGTTACGGCGCTACTCCTGAGCGTGTCATTCAGCTTGCCGCAATGGCAGGAGTCACCGGTCTTCGTCATCAAGAGAGCATGGTGCAAGAGAACTATGCTTATCAATATTATCCCACCATTGTCGAGAATCCTAGGCGAATCCAATTTTCCTCCGTCAACCCTCAAGATGACCCGACTATCCCGGCCATGTCTTGTTACATGACGGCCGAGTGTCTTCTTATTTCCGAGTTAGTCCGAGACGCCATTCGGGCCAGGAGATTGCTTGGTGTCGCTTTACTCAGTCTCCGCTAGCTTCTCCAACTCCTCCGCCTTGTCCATCCGGAGTTTCAGAGTCAGCGGTTCCACTCGCTACTCCCTTAGTTTCCTCATCAGTGCGAGAGCGTTTGCTCAAGCGTAGGATGTAGTCCTTCGTGTAGCGCTTGAGCATCCGCTGTAGTATCATGTTTGTGTGTGCCTGTATGAAGCAGCTTTGTAGCTTGTCTGCTGTGTGCTTTGTTGCAATAAATCGTTTTCTCGTGCTTCTTTGTTTTGAATGCTTGGTGTTACCCCCTTATGAAAATTACTCCTTGACCGACACCGGATCAGAAGGAGTCTTAAGCAGTGCAGATATACACCAAGGAATTCAGTTAAAAGCAATGAGGTTTTCAGCCAACAACATTGTTTGCAGACATCCGTTCGGATACAATTGTATTTTGATCAGACTTTCAGCAACAAGTACCTGTCAGAGATACACTTTATTGCAGCAAAGATTAAATCTGAAAGAGTACAAAATTGGATCAACAGTGCATTTCAAGTCAAAGGAATGGGCTATGCACAATGATCGAATCTGCCGTAAGGAAAAATTAAAACACTGCGACACCCAGAAGTCAGTCCAAATGCACAATGAATTCAGCGAGGACAGTCAGACAATTCTTGTCATATAACTAATCAGCTGCCGGACTGACAAAAATATATATGTCATTCCCTTCACCAAGAAAATCAGTCCCGTCCTTCTCCATAATTTATTGACGAAGTGTACAAAGATAAGGTTCCCAGTCTGCATCGATAGGGTATGAATGGATTCCCATGCAAGATATTCAGTCTTCTCGATAAAATACTACAAAAGCTTCTGGCATAAGGTACCAAGTCTTCCCTAGCAAAGTCTTTAAGCAGGGAAGCTTACGAGGTACGGTACCCTGTTTTCCTCAATAAGATATCCACAAAAGGCTTCGAGCGTAAGCCGTCCAGTCTTCCTCAGGACGAACCCCGGTGGTTTCCAAATGCAAGATGCCCAATATTCTTCTGTACGGCACTAATACAAGACATTAAATTATGAATTGTCAGCATATGACAGTGTTTTCCAAGTGGCAGATCTGCAACAGTTGGTCTGAAACAAAAATCAGTTAGAACAGAGGTATGCCTCGAGAATCAGATATGAGTTCATTCAGTATGCTGCCAAGTCCATGCAAGTCTCTCGCACAAGGAAGAATTCACGGAACACATCCGACAATCTCACCGGTTATTCAAGAAAGAAAAACCAGTGGGGGATGCCATAATCAACAAGTCTTGAAGGAAAGACAACATTGAGACAATAATATTGGCAGTGATTATCAAGAGCAGTCCCGCACATCCAACAATATGATGTTATTAACCCTGACACTGTCTGGCATAATCCACAACAGTATTGAGATCTGTATAACCACACGTGAGCTGGATAAATATACCGAGGCTCAAAACAGGAACCAGACCAAGGTATGATTGCCAGATATTGTACGTAACAGTATTCAGGGCCGTGAAAATAATCAAGGATATATATAAGGCCCTGCTCTTTCAGGTGAGGATCTAGATGAAGAAAGTAATGATGAAAGAGCAAGACCAACAATACAGGTATGTCGGTTATCATGTGAAAAATGTGGATGCCCAAGACCGTCTTATTCCACGGCAAACCCAAGAAAAGATCCACCTAAGAGGTATACTCCATTATGGTAAGGACCTCATAGCGAGGCAACCAACTCAGTCCACAGTATTCTCAGAACTGTCAGCATTGAATACCCGAGTCTATCCGGTCAGACTCATGGACAGCTCAATATATTGACCTCAACACTCGCGATGGAGCATCACATAGACTGTTATTCCCAGGGGGATACTGGCAAAGATGAAGAATCACTATAGAACATATACTTTGAGGATTGTTATCTCTCGCCTAGAGGAAGCAATTAAAAGAATAGCCTATGTGAATGGGATTCTTTGCCAAGATTCACCACCAGTCAAGTCTGCAAATCTTATCATCAGGAGATGGTGCATTTTTCTATCGGTCACGACAAGCGACAGTCAAACCTTTGATATTCAAGATTGTGAAGCCAGTCAAGATAAGTCAGAAACTCCAGCAAGATGTCAGAATCCGTTAGCAAAATAGATATGATCCACATCACTGTTTTGAAACAGAAGGCATGTCTATATTCGAGGAATCCGATGCCTGGATAGAAGAGATTCTTTGTTCCATAGGAAGGTATGTTCCCCAACTCCGTGGAATATTCTCGGTACTCGATACAAGAATAACATTTCTAGCAAGGATCAATATCAAGAAGGATAAGTATGTCCATACAAATAATATTTCGGATGCTAGCTCAGCCAACAGATATGAAAGAAAATTTGAGTCAGTATAAACAGGAACGTATGAGGTACGTCCTGTCAGAATGACAGATACGGCGAAACAAACCACCCTAGATCAAGACAGTGAGTCAGATCCAATTCAGTGGAAATATTTTGAATAAAAGAAACCTGAGTTGGAAACGGTTTCTTCAGGTCAGAAAGATTATTTAACCCCGAGCAACCAAATCTCGAGGGCGAGATTTCTTTAAGGGGGGAAGGTTTGTAATAGCCTGGATTTTTGCCCTTTTCTTTTTTCCTTTAATTTTCTTGGATTTCCTGTTTTGTTTTGCTTTTCCGTGGTTATGTGGTTGTGAAACTTGGGAAGATCATGTCTTCCTAGGTTTTATAGTGGCTTGTAACCCTCATAATCATCCCAAGATCATGTCATCCTTGACCTAACCCAAAATTCTTTTGTTGGGAATATTCCTTTTCCGATAAAGGAAGAACTCGTAAAACCCTAGGTTGTGAAGCAACCTATATTCCTGTCACTCCTAAAATTCCCAAATAATTCTCATAAATTGTTTTGGTAATATCTTCCTCAAATATGGCAAAAATATATCATTGGCCATGTTTCTCAACATGCTCAATAAATTCATTTCCTATTCTGTCCTAAATGGCACATTGTGAAGCAAGTGCTATTTATCTTTGCCCATTTCAACCCAAACTTCTGTTCGCACACAAACACGTCACCATGTACCTTCGACGCCGGGGGTGATGCACCGCAGCTCACGTCGAAGGAGACCCACCGGAAGCGCGGTACGCAAGCAATCCGGCGGGCGCTTTTGTAGAACCGAAACCCCACGCGCCCGGGAGGGACCCCGTCTGGACGCGCGACGGCTATGGGTTGCCCTAGGTCGGCCTGACCGCCCCTAGGGCCTCGAGGTTCGCCGCCCTGCAATGAAGAAGAACGAACGAAGAACGAGGAAGAAGAATAACAAGGGAGAAAGAAAAGTAAAGGTAAAAGATGTAGATAGATTTGTTCGATTGTGTGTTGTTCAATCGGCCGTCACCCCTTAGGTATATAAGAGGCGGCTGGGCTTCCCGTGCAAGGAAAAGGCTTGGATTCACGTCCAAAACCCTAGTCAAATTCGGATTGGTTTTGTCCGAACTTTCCAAAACTGTTCGATTTAAACTGGCTGCACCTTGCGGGTCGTTTTTGTGATGGTAAACGATCTCGGATGGAAACGAGCCCAAAAGCAATCTTGACCGTTTCGACGAGACGAACAACTTTCATGTTGAACATTTTTCGATTTGAGGTGATCTTCTGGGCCAAAATGGTCACGCAGAACACCTGTTCGCTCGCGCTACCCATCAGACCTATGTCTGGTGGGGCGCGCCACATCTCGCCTCGTGACAGGGCTGCACTTCGATAACTTTAACTTTTGCATACGAACTCGGATTGGAATGATTTTTATATCAAAATCAACCATTTCGACGAGACGAAGACAATTTGTGTTGATCATTTTTTTCCATATGAGGACATCTTAATTGGGTTTCAAGCCATTCTTTAATTTGGTGTCAACATGAGCATCTCTGAAGTTGTCATAACTTTTGCATCTGAACTCCATTTTAGACCATCTTCATATTCATCTTGATCTTCTCGAAGAGAGCCATCTCATAGTAAGTTTGAATTACTCTTGACATAGCTTCAAGCCACTCTTTATAAACGTGCCACTTTTGAGCGTCAACACATGCCCCCCTGTTTTTCGGCAAAGATAGGGTGCCGAAAAATAACTTGTACGAAGTTTGTTCTAAGGACGATGTCAACACTCCATCGGCCATTTATATGTCCTTAGGACGATAAGTATATATCGACCATGTGTTATGTGAACTTTCTGATGCAAACTTGGGTGAAACCTTCTTAGCTTCATTAACAATCCGGTGATAAAGTACCATAGATATGTATCTCAAGGTCATCCTACGAACCATATTGGTCACCCTTTTGCTAGGATTTTGTAGATAATCAACAATACATTCTCCAATCCTTACTTTCGCATGCTTAAAAATTTCATTAGTGGCTGAAGCTATGGACTTCAGTTCGGCCTTACCTATATTGACGAGACTAAGCATAGGCTATTGAGAGAAATGCAATACAACATGATTAACATAGTAGACGGATTTTTGCTGTGCCAATTCTTTCGAATTGTCATGTCTAAATATATGAACAATTTTAAAGCGAACCAAGGTAAATTTTGCATCTAGACATACCCCAAGATAAACTATGAGTGATTCGTCAAAACATTGATAAACCCTGAATATATGTTGCACTACTCATAACGAATCACCGAAAGCCTCAGTATGTATAGCACCTATAGCAAGTAAAAGACTCAGTCCGAATAACAATGCATATTCAACTTTCATTAATCGTGCATAAAAATATTCTAAGAGGCATGGGGCTTAAAAAACAGTACCATAAAGAAATATATAAACAACACCAACACTTTGGCCATTGCTACGAATTGAACCATCAAAACATAATCCCCATAGTACTAGAAAGACAAGGCTAATATCAACATTATGCATGTCATTAATCCGATGTTTAGTAATAAAATCAGTTATGATTTGGCCTCTTATAGATCTCAGAGATGCATAAGACAAATCATATCCAAACAAAGTATAAGCCCACTAGCCAATTCTGCATCTATGAATTGGCCCATGCAGCATATATTCAATGACATCGGTCACTATGTCCCAACTCCATTCAATCATAATATAGGCATACATATAAATTTCCATGAGCATGTACCTTGTTTCGCTCTCCAATCGAACTAAGGACGATGTTAGAATACTACACCGGCCATGTATTGACATACTCTTAGTACGATAAATAAATATCGGCCATTACCATGTAAACTTCATTGAAAACACATACAGCCGAAATGAACAAATGAAATGACAAATCAAGTATTTCGGCCCTTTGGATCAGCAACAAACTTGTAGCTAATCAAATGTATAGTGACTTGGTAATACCCTTTCATGACGTAAGAAATTATATTGCATCCATGTATTAAAATAAGCCCATTGAGGGTTACCAATCATACCTGATGACGAATTCCATAGCATAGGCGTTAATGGCATAGTTGAAGAATATGGATAATGTGTAGACCAAAGATGTTGAAACCTTCGACTTGGTCCTTCATAGTTTTCACTCCTTTCCTTCTTCACCTTTGCCACAATTCTTGTAATGGAAGCTTGCACATAATACTTATTTTGAGTACTTCCTTTGGGAACCCATGCCATGTTCCTTTCTTCAAGTTCTTGTGCACTAAGTTTTTGTAATTTCTTTTGCCAATACGATAAGCTGAGCAGGCATCTCTGCTGTGATTCTGTTTTGACCAATGGCAATTCCTTTTTGGCCTTGTGCACTCTCAACTTCTTTTCTTTAGATTTGGCACTTCGACTCTCAATAATTGGTTGCTTTGTCTCATTGTTTTAGTAGCCAATGTCAACACATTAATTGGCTCTTTTTCATTTGAGATCAAATCTGAAGTTGCACTCTTACGACCATCTCTTTTAACAGGGTAAACTTGCTTGACCACCTCTTTCTTCTTCCTTGAGCTCTGCATCGATTCCTTATGATTGAAACGGTCTTTAACATGTGATTGTTCAAATGTTGATCTTCTTGGAGCTGCATAATATTGGTGAGATGGTCTGAAATAAGATGGAGAATGTGCCCTTGTATCATACCTGTCCCATGAGGAATATGGATCTATATGAGCATAGGGAGGCATCCACGGCATTGGCATTGGCGGCCCAAAATAAGGATATGAATATGTTGCATTAAAATTCTCACTTTGCCAATACCGATCCTCATATTTGCACCTTGGGGGTGATCTTGGTTTCTTTGCATGATTTGGCCGATAAGCATTCTTCTCTTCAATCTTCTTTTGATATTTATCCAATAGTTCAGCGAAGGTGATATTTGATCTCTTACACTTGCGCTTATTTCGTCCTTTGTTTTCTTTTGGTTTGCTTTCATTGATCACTGGATTTTCTTGCTGCCCCCAGTCCTTGGCGTCTCCATTGTAGATTCGATGGAATTCTCGTCCTTAAGATTATGTTCATTATGCTCTTCAACAACTTCTTTACTTGAAAGCTTGATCCCATCACCTGCAGTTTTTACCTTCTCTTTAAATGGATCGGCTTGAAGCAGCCGATGCAAAAACTTTTTGCCATAGGGACCAATCGGAACAGACTGGTCATCTCTTGGTATTTCAACAAACTTCAATCGTCCTTTTTCAATGGTCGATTTAACTATTTGACGAAACATGTTGCAATCCTCAAAATTATGCTTGGACGAATCATGCAACTTACAATACATTCGTCCTTGGATTGATGGCTTAACATGGTGATCAAGAATTGTAATGTAATTATTTTTTAGCAACAAATCAAATTTTTGATCACACATGCTTGAATTGAAGGTATACTTCTTGTTTTCTAGCCGATCGTGTTGTGAGAACGGCTTTGGAGTTAAGCAAATGAATGGTTCCGATTTTGCATCACCCCATTCGGCTATGCATTGTGTTTTGCACTCTATCTCCGATGTCTTTGGATAAGAAACTATACTAGCATCGGTTTGCTCAGAAGATTTTAACCTTGGCTTTAAATTTCTGAAATGAAAATAGCTAGAACATACATGTCTCAATTGAGACCAAGTGTAAGCCAAGTAAGAAATAAGCAGAGCTACCCAATTAGATATGAGCTTTAGATAAAGCAATGGGGAAAGCCTTGGCTGCAATAATTTTTCGCAATTGGTCTTTCTGAATGGTGCAATATGTTGACCGATATGCTTTGTGACAAACTGATTGCTAACAGATAAATTACCCTTCTTCATTGGTCTCTCAATATTTCTTATGAAGATTTTTCTAATATATGCATCAACAACTAAGTCATGACCAAATCTGAAAATAGGTAAATTAATTGTTAGACATACCTCTTCAAATATGTTGGGAGAGCATGATGGTGGTGTGACTTGAAGAATATCTTGCTCCGCCTTTGGATAGCTCCCCAGTGCCTTGTCATCATCTTTCTCTTGATTTCGTGCATCATTAGTTTGAAGAACTTCGTCCACCAAACTTTCTTCGGCCACATGTTCTTGTTCTTGAAGCTCATCAATTTCTATGGCACAAAACTCATAGGGCAGGAAGTAGGTTCCATTAACTTCAGAAAAATCAAGTATGGCTGTCTTGCTATACTTTCCATGCCCTTTCTCAACAATGTTTGCCTCTTTGGATTTGATAGATTCGGAATATATACTACTTGATTCGGCTTTCTCAGCCGAAGAACTTTTAGTTTCCGAATCATCATTATTTTCACCGGTTATATCAATTGGCAAGGATTCTTTTCTTTGAGCTAATTCCCTATCAATTTTCTCTTGGCGAAGTACTCGCACCCTATCGCGCAAAGCTTTAACTCCCCTCTCAATTCCAGCCTGCTCTAGATTAGTTTGCCTCCCAATGCTTTTCGAATCTTTCGGCAATGAAGTGTTAGTGTTGCCGAAATTTTGCAATTGTGTAGGGGATGTATAATATGCTGCGGTACTAGGTGGAGGTGTATGCACTGCTGTATAACCATATGCTCTTTCGCCAATTCTATCAATGCATGTAGTTTCATCTTTTTGCAAAACTCTAGCCTTTATTGCAGCATAATCAGGAAACAACCCCTTTTCATATTATTCAAGGCAAAGAGCACTAATTTTCTTGTTTTGTGCCAAGCTCTTTTCTAACGCAGCCACAAGCGCTTCTGGAAGGGATTGCTCCACAATACTTTCAGATTCTTTCGGCAATGATTCATGAGTATTGCCGAAATTCTCGAATTGCGTAGAGTATGCATTATATGCTATAGTATTTGATGACGGCACATGTGTTCCTGTAAAATTTTCACTTATTTGGCTATGACCATGAAGATGCGGGGCCGAATTATGAACATCTACAGTTGCATACGGTGCTGAAAAATTACTAAAATGAGGTGTAGCATATGATGGTTGAGAGTAACTGGCCGAATAGCTAGTAGTAGCATGGCCAATTCTCCCATCCATCGGCAAGGTTGGATTCACATACTGCAAATTAGTTGCCGATGAATAAAAAGGTGAAACACTTTCTTCTATGCTATTGGAAATTTTAACATGAGGTATTTCAAATTGATTAATCGAACCCATCATGTTGTTCATCGGCATATGGATTTGTGGGGTTGCCGATGCATGAGAGTTAGGATACATATGTTGTATGTTACTAGTATCTTAAGAAGTTGAAACATGTAAATTACCTTGAATCGGCCTATGCACGTAATTAGATGCCTTATTGAAAAAACTAGGGCTGACCGATAGAGTATAATCATTGAACGATCTAGTAACATCATATGCATTATTTGCATCTACAGTAGGGAATTGGGTATTCATATTACCTTTGTACATTGCAAACCCTAGATGACGATCTCGTCGTAGCAAGAACGGGCCGGAGACCGTTCAAAGCTTCGTCCCCAGTGGAGTCGCCAAAAAGTGTGTTCCCACACGAACACATCACCGTGTACCTTCGACGCCGAGGATGATGCACCACAGCTCACGTCGAAGGAGACCTGCCGGAAGCGCGGTACGTAAGCAATCCGGTGGACGCTTTTGTAGACCCAAAACCCCATGCGCCCGGGAGGGACCCCATCTAGACGCGCGGCGGCTATGGGTTGCCCTAGGTCGGCCTGACCGCCCCTAGGGCCTCGAGGTTCGCCGCCCTGCAATGAAGAAGAACGAACGAAGAACGAGGAAGAAGAAGAACAAGGGAGAAAGAAAAGTAAAGGTAAAAGATGTAGATAGATTTGTTCGATTTTGTGTTGTTCAATCGGCCGTCACCCCTTAGGTATATAAGAGGCGGCTGGACTTCCCGTGAAAGGAAAAGGCTTGGATTCACGTCCAAAACCCTAGTCAAATTCGGGTTGGTTTTGTCCGAACTTTCCAAAACTGTTCGGTTTAAACTGGCTGCACCTTGCGGGTCGTTTTTGTGATGGTAAACGATCTCGGATGGAAACAAGCCCAAAAGCAATCTTGACCATTTCGACGAGACAACAACTTTCATGTTGAACATTTTTCGATTTGAGGCCATCTTCTGGGCCAAAATAGTCACGCAGAACATCTGTTCGCTCGCGCTACCCATCAGACCTATGTCTGGTGGGGCACACCACATCTTGCCTTGTGAGAGGGCTGCACTCCGATAAATCTAACTTTTGCATACGAACTCGGATTGTAACGATTTTATATCAAAATCGACCGTTTCGACGAGACGAAGACAATTTGTGTTGATCATTTTTCCATATGAGGACATCTTACTTGGGTTTCAAGCCATTCTTTAATCTGGTGTCAACATGAGCATCTCTGAAGTTGTCATAACTTTTGCATCCGAACTCCATTTTAGACCATCTTCATATTCATCTTGATCTTCTCGAAGAGAGCCATCTCATAGTAACTTTCAATAGTAAGTTTGAATTACTCTTGACATAGCTTCAAGCCACTCTTTTTAAACGTGCCACTTTTGAGCGTCAACAACTTCTTGGACCTCTTTTTCTGTCCAAATGAGTGCCTCATGCCAAAATTCAACTCAATTTGCCTAGTAAATATTCCTGAGCAATTTTTCAAAGTTCCTGTCTGAGGGAAGTGATTGTGAAGGAAGTATAAGCTAGGCATATCCAAATGAGTTTAAATTTTGCAAGGTCCTTCATATGGTCAAATAATGACTCTCCACCAAATATGAGCTCATGTAACTCATCTATGTGAGCCCAGCCCCAAATCTTAGTTTCTGGTCAGATTTTCAGTTTGTGAAGAAACTATATTTTATATTGCTTCAATTGAGCTGAAACTTTACTAGAACATGCTCCTACCTATATAAACTCCTTCCACCAAGTTTTAGCTCAATTAGTTAATCCAATTGCCTTGTGCAATTTTTCCAAGTTTCTGTCCAGAAGGAAGCTTTGTGAAGCAAGTGCCACTTTGGTATTTCCAAATGGCATGAAACGTTAACATCAGCTTCATATCATCATATAACCTCTCTATGCCAAATTTCAGCTCACAGAAATCAAGTATGTGAGTTTATCATCCAAATCCCTGATTGTTGCCAGTTTTGCACTTTTTACAGCAACCCTCATCTAAACTCCTACCCTTAGTCTGATTTTTGGTGATCAACATCACCTTAGTATGTGATCATCATCAGACAAACCCTTTACCACGTTACCAAGCTGGTTTAACCACAGCGAGTTACAAACACCTTCTTACTGATTTACTTTGGAGCTATGTGCAAATCTCTTCTTTGCCCCTAGACCGATTTATTTCTTCAGTTGGACTAAGGGCACCAAGGTCCATCTACTGGGCATGGTCGGCCACGCGAAAGAGCGCCGCTTGCGCCAGTGCGCGTGGTGATCATGCTTGCGTCATGGATGAACGCGTGCTCTGGCTTGTTCCGGCCACTGTTCTCGTCTCCTCCCTCCGCGTCTCGACCTCCATTCATGTCCTGGAGCATGCCCGTGCTCGACTGCATCGCCTTGCGTGACTGCTTCGTCATGGTTCGCCATCAATGCATCGCTAAAACAGTGCCCGTGTCGTGCCCAGCCTCTGACCTCCATTAGAGCACTGCTCAAGCTCGCTAGCATGCTCTAGAGCCCTCCCCTGGGCTATATAAGCGTGCCCCGAGCCCTCCCACAGCTCATCCACTCCTCACTTGCCTCCCTAGCCTACCGGAGTCCTCGTCCCTCTCTTCTTTTCACCGGAGGACGCCATGGCCGCCTAGGTTCCTCCTTAGTTTTGGTGAACCTAGCCCCTCCCCTCACCTCCTGAGCTATCCACCAGAGCCTCCTCATCCCCGCTGTTCGCCCCACCACCTCGCCCCTCGCCGGAGTGTACCGTGGACGCATGCCCTGAGTTCGGCCACCGCCTCCACCATTCAGTCGCCTCGTCGCCCCGGCCATCTGGTGCTCTTCTCTCCCTCAAGTAGCCACCGCCAGCTTTCTCCCACTCCGGTGACTCTCCCCACGCCTTTTCTCCTGCCGCCGGAGCCACCAGGGCCGTCGTCCCCGCGTGCAACGGCCGCCGCCCGCTCCTCTGTTCTCCTCTAAGCTCCGCTTCTTCTCCTCCTCCCCGGCGCCTGCTAGCCCTCGGCATGGATGCGAGAGACCTGGCCACAGTCGCCAGTGCCCTCGCCGTCGCCTGAGGTGGCCGGAGTCGCCCGCCACGTCGCCGGCAGTGCCCCTGGTCGGGCCCTTCTCTGCTTCCGTCGGGGCAGGAATCAGGAGGAAGAAGACGAGGCCAGGTGGGCCCCACGCTTTCCCCGACCCCACCTGTCAGTGTCTCGGTGTTGACCCCGCTCCGGGCCCACGTCTGTAAGTGGAAACGTTTTATTGAGAGAGTCCTGGAATAGGGGGTCTCCAGACAGCCGGACTATATCCTTTGGCCGGACTATTGGACTATGAAGATACAAGATTGAAGACTTCGTCTCGTGTCCGGATGGGACTCTACTTGGCGTGGAAGGCAAGCTAGGCAATACGGATATGTATATCTCCTCCTTTGTAACCGACCTTGTGTAACCCTAGCCCCCCCGGTGTCTATATAAACCGGAGGGTTTTAGTCCGTAGGACACAACAATAACATACAATCATACCATAGGCTAGCTTCTAGGGTTTAGCCTCTCTGTTCTCGTGGTAGAGCTACTCCTGTACTACCCATATCATCAATATTAATCAAGCAGGAAGTAGGGTTTTACCTCCATCAAGAGGGCCTGAACCTGGGTAATACATTGTGTTCCCTGCCTCCTGTTACCATCCGCCTTAGACGCACAGTTCGGGACCCCCTACCCAAGATCCGCCGGTTTTGACACCGACATTGGTGCTTTCATTGAGAGTTCCTCTGTGTCGTCGCTGTTAGGCTTGATGGATCCTATGATCATCGATAGCGATGCAGTCTAGGGTGAGACTTTTCTCCCCGGATAGATCTTTGTGTTCGGCGGCTTCGCACTGCGGGCCAACTCGCTTGGCCATCTGGAGCAGATCGAAAGTTACGCCCCTGGCCACCAGGTCAGGTTTGGAAGCTTAAACTGCACGGCTGATATCCGCGGAGACTTGATCTTTGATGGATTCGAGCCTCTGCCTTGTGCGTCACGTGGTCACGATGAGTACGATTTAGCTCTGCCATCAGACAGTGTTCAAGAGATCATACCGGCAGCCGCTCCGACCCTTAATCTGGAGCTAGGTGCGCCTCCCATGGATGGGTGGCTAGACCCCGCCACAGAGGACACATCCCCAACGGTGATCGAGCCGAATATCGATCTTACCCTTCATAAGAGCCGTGTTGTTAAACTGTCGGATACTTCTCCGGCCACGGACTCTGAACCGCCTGCGCCCGTTCCTATCTAATCCGGTTGGGCGCCGATCATGGAGTTTACCTCCGCGGATATCTTTCAGCACTCACCCTTCGGCAACATAATGAACTCATTAAAGTCTCTCTCCTTGTCAGGAGAGTCCTGGCCGAACGGGATGCGGACGATGAAGAAATTCGCCGCCCACCCACCACCCACTTAGGGCCTGTTCGGTAGTTGCCCAGCTTCCAGATCCGCGTAATCTGGGCTGGAGTTGTGCCGAACGGTTCCGCTCAGGGAAGCTAGCTTCCTGGATCGAAGGAGAGTCTATGTACAAAAAACTGGAGCCGGGTTACTGGCGATCCAGGAAAAGAGAAACTGGGAGTTGTCCTAAATTACGGACTAATGCCACCGCCAAGTGACTCGATGGCTGCGTACCGTTTTGCTACTTCTCTCTCCCCTGTCCTGACACCTTGTATCCGCTACGTGGAGAGATCGCTACCATTCGCTCCGAACTAGGCCAAGCCCAGCCACTCTCCTTCTGTGTCCGACTGGGCCTAAGGCCACCTTAGCTGTTAAGCCGGCTGGGCTCCAACCCGTCCAGGCAGTTTGGCCTGCTTGCGCACACGATAAGCTGGAGCGAGTGTGCCGAACAGTTTTTCATCGATCCCAATCCATAAAAGAAGCCAGCATCGAGAAATAGAAGCGGGATTTGCGGATCTAGTGAAGCTGGAGGACTACCGAACAGGCCCTTAGTAGGCACTGTCGATGACTTAACCAACATGCTTGACTCCGACTCCGAAGACATCGACGATATGGACGACGATGCAGGAGACGAACCGGAACCACTGCTCACAGGGCACTGGACGCCCACTTCATCACATGACGTATACATGGTGGACACACCAAAAGACGACGATGATGAGGAACGAAAGGATGCAACGAAGGGTTGTCCCCTCGAGATGCAGTCAAAGCGGTGGCATAAGCGCCGCTCCAAATCATGCCTTGGTAGAAACAATGATCATATAGACCCAGCGTTAGAGCAGGGTGAACCATCGCCGGACCACGGCAACACAGAGAATCAAACTGAACAACCCGACTCTGTCAAAGATAATAGTCTGGACGACATCACACCAGACAGACACCCGGAGCAACATAATGCCCGTCAAAGGCTTGTTGCCACCGCGAGGAGTCTGAAAAAGCAGAAGCAAAGGCTCAAGGCTGCGCAAGACACACTCCGAATCAGATGGAGTAAAGTACTCAACTCAGCAGCGAAGTACGGCGGTAATCGCCACACCAAGAGCTACCCTAAGTGGAAGTTGTTACCTGAATTCGATGAGGAGGCCTAGATCCCCTGCAACCAAAAATTAAAACGGCCATCTGGCCGGATAGACGACCTCACGGCCAACATAGAGCGGCAAACAGCACCGCACATAAGTCAATGCGTGATTCACGTGAGGGCTCGCATCAAAAGGACGGCGCAACCAGATCCATCTATGGACCACGCAAGCGCGCTCCAGCATACGATGCAACACAACAAACATCCGAACAATGCGGTACACCCAGATACAGGGGTGCCGCACACCCCCTATGTTTCACCGATGAGGTGCTGGACCATGAATTTCCAGAGGGATTCAAACCCGTAAACATAGAGGCATACGACGGAAAAACAGACCCTGGGGTCTGGATTGAGGACTATATCCTCCATATCCATATGGCTCGAGGAGATGATCTCCACGCCATTAAGTATTTACCCCTCAAACTCAAAGGGCCAGCTCGGCACTGGCTTAAAAGCCTCCCCGAAAGCTCCATTGGAAGCTGGGAAGAGCTCGAAGACGCTTTTCGGCAAATTTTCAAGGGACTTATGTCCGACCTCCGGACGCGGACGATTTGAGTCATATAACTCAACAACCCAGAGAGTCAGCCCGAAAGCTTTGGAACAAGTTTCTTACTAAGAAGAACCAAATAGTCGACTGTCCGGACGCCGAAGGCTTGGTAGCTTTTAAGCATAGCATCCGCGATGAATGGCTTGCCAGACACCTCGGCCAAGAAAAGCCGAGAAGAATGGCAGCATTAACAAGCCTCATGACCCGCTTTTGCGCGGGTGAGGATAGCTGGCTAGCCAGATGCAGCACCAGCGACCCCAATACATCCGAAGTTAGAGATGGAAACGGGAAATCACGATGCAGCAAAAATAATAAGCGCCGGAATAAAGAAGATAGCCCGAAGAGCACGGCGGTAAACGCCAGATTTAGAAGCTCTCGGCCAGGTCAGCAAAAGCCACCCTCTAAAGGCGCCAGAGATGAACTATCCAGCCTAAACAAAATTCTGGACCAAATATGTCAGATCGATAACACCCCTGATAAACCTGCAAATCATACCTATAGAGAATGTTGGGTCTTCAAGCAGTCCGGCAAGCTCAACGCCGTACATAAGGGGGAGGATACACCAAGCGAAGATGAGGATGAGCCTCTCAAGCAAGACACTGGGGAACAAAAGAAATTTCCACCAGAAGTCAAAACAGTGAATGTGTTACACGTGATCAAGGGGAGAAACAAAGCGGCACTCCCAGAGAAATATGCCCAAGGGCCTATCACCGCGGAGTCCTGCCACTGGTCGTCTCAATCGATCACTTTCGACCATCGGGATTACTCAGCAAGTATCCAGCGTGCAGGATGGGTTGCCTTGGTATTAGACCCAATAATTAACGTATACCATTTCACACGAGTCCTGATGGATGGTGGCAGCAGTCTCAACCTGATATATCAGGACACAATCCGCAAAATGGGGATAGACCCAACGAAAATTTTCCACAGCAATACTACCTTTAAAGGAGTAACGCCGGGCTTAGGGGCTCATTGCACGGGCTCCCTGCTACTAGAGGTTATATTCGGCTTCCCCGGTAACTTCCGTAGCGAAAATTTAACATTCCACATTGCTCCGTTCCAAAGTGGCTATCAAGCACCACTTGGACGCGAAGCTTTCGCTTGCTTTAATGCAATTCCGCACTACACTTCCCTCACGCTTAAGATGCCCAGTCCACGTGGCATCATTACAGTGAATGGAAATATTGAGTGACCCTTGCGCGTCAAAGAGAGTGCGACTGTCTTGGCAGCCGCACACTAAAAACGGCCTCACCAACTAAAGCATTTGATAGGTCGTCAAGACCATGAACACGGTTAGAGGAGTCCGGCGCAGCTATATGCAATTCATACAGGTTTGATGGCCACACTCCTATTACAAATACAAGGGGCTCAACGCGCGCAGACAAGTGGCAATTTTTACTCATCTTGAATTATACATGGTTTCTTTAAACATACTTGTTTGCACGACAACTTTTCACCTAAGTTTCTCTCTTTTACAGATGACCATCGTGCTACACCCGTCGAGGATACGGCACAACGGAGACACAGGCACAGACGTGCAGCAGGGACCCGTTCCAAGGATTGTTTTTGGATTAAGACCCTGCGTAAACTTTTATTACTGTCTCTTGTTGATACACATCCCTCGGATTCTCAATACTATTGAGAAGGATGCTGGCGTCTTGGCATGTGGCCACGTCAGAATAATGCACATACCTGGACACCAGGGGCTTCTTACAAAGGGCACTGTTCAGGCCCGGTTTATACCATAAAGACCGAATACCGTAGGGAGTGTTCGGCATCGTGAGTTTGGCCTTATATGTATCAGCTCCGAATCATGTATTTGGTCAAATGTTGGGTTTGCCCAGCTCCTGTGTTTTGTTGCCTTACGTTCCCCTCTATCGGCTAAGGCGGCACTTGGAGAACTACTGTGATTGTGCCTCGGGTCATCCGGACGAGCACCTTAGTAGAGAAAGCTGAAAACTGATTGTCATGATATAGTGTGAGACTGGTCAACCACTTGATGACCTATCGGAATGTTAGAATTCCTCCGCCTTAACGAAGGGCCGTTTCCCGGCCAGGCATGTCCGCACCCCGAATTCGGGAGAGTGCGGAGCCACCAGGGGCTATATAGTAGCCCCACTGTCAAACTCCTATGGCTAAGTGAAAGTGTTAAAGCATTATAGTCCGGTTGGCTAGTTCGCTGCGCCATCACCTCCTTATTAGGACCAACACGTTGGATTAAGTGTGAATACGCTTCTTCTGCGAACACCCCCGCATTATATGCATGGGGGCTGCAGCCGACGACTGCAATCTTTCAGGTTATATACATGTATACATAAACGGCCGCACAGGAGGCATCATATTACTTTCGGGCAAAAGTATAAATACAGCCTTGATAAATTTCATAAAAACATTGTTTTTACAGTGGGAATACATGTCACTCAAACATAATATTCTTCGAGCACTGGGCCTCTATCAAACGAGCACCCTCTAGAACTTCTTCAAAATAGTGCTCGGCAGCCACTCGGCCTATGGCCCAACCCTGCGCCGCAACAGTGGTAGCATCCATCTCCGCCCAGTATGCTTTGACACGGGCAAGGGCCATCCGCGAGCCTTCTATGCACGCCGACCTCTTCATCGCATTGATGCACAGCACCGCACCAAGGAACTGCTGCACTAAGCTGAAATAGCTGTTCGGCTTCGGCTTTTCCGGCCATAGATGATCTACGACGGACCTCATGGCAAGTCTGGACAATCAATTGAGTTCAGCCCATTCAGCAAGATGATCAGTTAGTGGAAGCGGACGCTCTGGAACGTTAAACTGCGACCAGAATAGCTTGTCCACTTCACGATCTGTTTGATCTCGGAAGTATTCAGCCGCATCGACAGCACTCGCCGTCAAATCCAGATATGCGTCTGCCGAATTCCACAACCGATCCAGAGGGGCATACCGCGGATCTCCGAACTTCCTTCGCAGCAAAAAGGGCTTCCCAGCCACAATATCACCAGCTTCATGCAGCTCTTCCTTCTTTGCCCTCATGGCAGAGCGGGTGTCTTTGGCCGCCATCGTGGCCTTTTTGAGGTCCGTTGCCTTCGCTCGGTTCTCTTCTTCAAGGAACTGGCAACGGTCGGCAGTGTCTCTTAACTTTATAGCCATCTTGGCCATTTTATCTTTGCTCTCGCAATGTGCAACCTTTTCGGCTCTGAACTCTTCGGCCGCCTTTAAAGCGGACGCATTACTAATTCTTGCTTGTTCCTTGGCTCGGGCAAGTTCCTCCCGAAGGGTCTCCACGGTGCAGCTCCATCTGCAGTCACAACATATTAAAGATACTGGCGTTACGCTGCTCTTCCTATGTGACATTCACCAGAAAACATCACTTACCCTGTGCCTCATCAAGCCGCTTGTTAACAAGCTTGATGTCGGCATCTGCCGCATCCAGTTGCCTCTTTAGTTTGGCAAACTCATTAGTCCGGCCAGCCACTGGAGCTCCCATCACCTGCACATAAAGATGTATGGTTATTACCTGGGACTACGATCCTCTGTTCGCCGCCGTTCTCGACGACAACCAGAGTCTCAGGGGCTACTATCTACACAGGGCACACCTAAAAATATGCGGTACTATCAAAAAGTATATCATTTCACGTACCTCAAAGCCTGTCAGTAGACTCATAAAGGCTTCATGCAATCCTCTTTCGGCGGATGAAATTCTTTCCATCACTGTACCCATCAACGTACGGTGTTCTTCTAAGATGGCCGCTCGCTCCAACAGCTCCCTCGGTACGCCTGACCGCATACCAGACGGTGTCGGGCTCTTTTGTTTGCTCTCTTCAAGAGCCGGATGCTGGGGCCTTCGGGTGACTATAGGATTATCTTCTAGCCTCACCGGATTCGGAGAGGCCCTCCGTGACGACACTT
>NC_041386.1:23374738-23391996 GCF_002162155.2 Triticum dicoccoides
GAAGATCCCCCGAAGACGAGCTCTGCTGAGAAGGGCTAAGATCCGAAATGCAAGATAAACGCTTTGGTTATTTTCCTCAGAGGTAAGGTAGTATATCTCCACTATTAAAGTACTTTTTGATTACTTACAGCTTATTGGAGGACTGATCCTCGCGCGGACTTTGTGCGGCAAGAGCACGCTCCAAAGCAGAACCCTCTGGTGGAGACTTCTTCTCCCGTTTGGAAGCCTTGGTTTCTGGATCTTCAGATGCAGTCCTCTTCCTTCCCCGAAGCGAGAGAAGGTCAGATTCTTCCTGTTGGTTATCCTCCTTCACGAAGGCGCTCATTCCCTCGGTTGGGATTAGTAGCGATGGGGGCCCGCTTTCGACCTCATTATTCCCCCCTTTATCTTCCTTTGAGGGATCCGGGCAAGGTGCTAGCTCGAGCATCTTTTCCAGTACCGGATTCTCCAAACCCTCAGGAAGGGGGGCCGAACACCGAATCATCTTCGCCTTTGTTAGCCAGTCCTGGTAAAAGAGCGACTTCTTAGAATGACGTCATGGTAAATGAAAGATGGTGTGTTCGGCTACTTACTTGGTCGGCAGTATAGTTGCTGCTCAGGCCCACGTCCTCAGTGGTATCCGGACACTCTATTTGGGGTCCAAAGAATGATTTATACATCTCCTCGTGCGTCAGGCCGAGGAAATTCTAAATGGTGTGCGGCCCTTCTGGGTTGAACTCCCACATATAGAGGGGTCGGCGTTTGCAAGGCTGGACTCGACGAACCAACATGACTTGCACCCGCGTAATCAGACTGAAATCTCCGTTGAAGAGGTCTTGAACGTGGCTTTGCAGTATAGGCACATCCTTGGCTGGACCCCAGCTCAGCCCTCTGCTAACCCATGACATCAGTTGTGGTGGTGGGCCCAAGCGGAAAGTAGGGGGAGCCACCCACTTGGCACTTCTGGGAGCTGTGATGTAAAACCACTCCCGTTGCCATAATCCAGACACCTCTGGAAAGGAACCCTTTGGCCATGAAGCTCCCGCGATCTTGCTTATTAATGCGCCTCCGCACGCTGCGTGCTGCCCCTCGACCATCTTTGACTTCATGTCGAAGGTCTTGAGCCACAGGCCGAAGTGAGGGGTAATGCGGAGGAAGGCCTCACATACGACAATAAATGCCGAGATGTGGAGAAAGGAGTTCGGGGCTAGATCATGGAAATCTAGCCCGTAATAGAACATCAAACCCCTGACAAAGGGATCCAGGGTGAGGCCTAGGCCTCGGAGGAAGTGGGAGATGAACACAACGTTCTCGTTGGGTTCGGGAGTAGGGACGACCTGCCCTCGGGCAGGTAGCCAATGCGAAACGTCAGCGGTCAGGTATCTGGCCTCCCTCAACTTCTTGATATCCTCTTCCGTAACGGAGGAGGGCATCCACCGGTCTTGAAGGCTGGATCCGGACATGATTGAAGGTCCCAAGCACCTGACCTGAGCTTTGGGTGTTAGAACTCAAGGCGGGGGAAGGATTCAATTGAGCACGGGAGGGAAAAAAGTAAAAGCCTTGTCCCTTTATAAAGAGGGCGAATATCAAGCGTCCTCTCCGTAGCCGTTTGGGACTTGCCTATAATCTAGGAGTCCTAGACACGGTTGGGTTACCCACACCCGTATTGATGAGAATCCCGTAATTAGGGGAACACGATCTCTGCTTTGACAAGACGTGTCAAGAAACCGCCTCGCGTTATTTGTGGAGCTGGTTGAAGAAAAACGGTTCGAATAATCACCGAGCCATGGCATGATGTCATGTTGCCAAAACATGTCAGCAGATTAAGATTTGTCGAAATATTATTCTCTCTATGGTGGTATGTGGAACTTATTTTACAGGGTCGGACACTATCCTTGTATTCAAATTCTTCTGTGATGTGTTCGGAGGAGGAACCCGCCTTGCAACGCCGAAGACAATACTGCGCGCCGGACTCATCGTCATTGAAAGCCTGGTTTAGGGGCTACTGAGGGAGTCCTGGATTAGGGGGTCCCCAGATAGCCGGACTATATCCTTTGGCCGGACTGTTGGACTATGAAGATACAAGATTGAAGACTTCGCCTCGTGTCCGGATGGGACTCTACTTGGCGTAGAAGGCAAGCTAGGCAATACAGATATGTATATCTCCTCCTTTGTAACCGACCTTGTGTAACCCTAGCCCCCTCCGGTGTCTATATAAACCGAAGGGTTTTAGTCCGTAGGACACAACAATAACATACAATCATACCATAGGCTAGCTTCTAGAGTTTAGCCTCTCTAATCTCATGGTAGATCTACTCTTGTACTACCCATATCATCAATATTAATCAAGCAGGACGTAGGGTTTTACCTCCATCAAGAGGGCCCGAACCTGGGTAAAACATCGTGTTCCCTGCCTCCTGTTACCATCCGCCTTAGACGCACAGTTCGGGACCCCCTACCCGAGATCCACCAGTTTTGACACCGACAACCATTTTTCCCTTTCCTCTAATCAGCCCCCTCCCAGACAAAACTGTCTGACATTTTGTTCCGCGGCTTCACCGCACTTCTTCCTGGAGTCTCCGTCACCCCAGGCAAGCCACAATACCCACTTTCATGATAGTCATGCAGTAGCCATGGTTTTCAACTTGAATATTTATTAAATGTTTGCTTGTTTAAAAATATGGTTATTGTTGTTTCGGTAATAATTCTTGGTTAGTGCTTACTTTCTTGCTATGTTGTTATGCACCTGGTTGTCATGCCTTGCTAGTTGCTGGTATTCCTTTCATATGCTTATGCTTGCTAGTAGTACATGTTGATGTTGGTAATGGTCTTCGGTGCATGACTGCCATCTGTCCCGAGTACCGATGTTATGCATGTTCCATTGCATCCAGTTGGTTAAATTCTTGCATGATGGCATCATTGATATGTTCTTACATGATATTTATTGTTGATGCTAGTGGTCATGCAATGTTTTGGAGAAGTATGTACTTATGATATTCATGCTAGTTAGTATGCCATGCTTAGTTGGATATGATTCATTGTTGATATGGTGGGTAGTTATGTGGTTCTCTCATGATTATGTTGATATCATGCTCATGCATTGTAATTGCATCATGTATTTTATCATGGCTCAGCATATTTGCATTCAAGTTTAACCAGATTAAATTAAACTTGAACAACTGTTGGCTTAGGCATGGTGCCACCATATCGAACTGACCAGTGCAACCATGCTTACCTTTATGGGAAGGTCCTAACTGGGTCTACTGTCATGCCTCTCGCCGGTGCCTCCAACGAGGGATGGTTATGGGCGTGCGGTACCCTGGCCCGGTAAGCAGACATAACCTTGTGTTCCCCTTGTTGTTGTTATGGATCCTGGTCCTTGTTTGGGACCGTTAATGTTTGGCCACGACGGTGGTCCTTGTGTCTTTGGTAGACACGGGGCCACCCAGGACTATCCCAGTGGGGAGTGAGTCGGAGTGGCTGAGAGAGTGTTTGTAACACCCACAATGAGGCTATATCTCCCACGTGTCGGGGCATGACTTAGAGGCATAGCCGCATGGTAGGCATGTCGCAAGAGGGGTAATCTTTACACATCCCATGTACTGAATAAGAAAGTGATAAAGAGTCGGCTTACAATCACCACTTCACACAATACAAGTTAAGCATACATCATCCATAATACAATCAAGGTCCGACTACGGAACCAAAATAAAAGAAGACAACCCCAAATGCTAGATCCCCGATCGTCCCAACTGGGCTCAACTACTGATCAACAGGAAACGAAACAACACAACGAACAAGATCTTCAATGAGCTCTCACTTGAGCTCAGTTGCTTCACCTGCACTGGTATCATCGGCACCTGCAACTGTTTGGAAGTATGTGTGAGTCACGAGGACTCAGCAATCTCACACCCGCGAGATCAAGACTATTTAAGCTTATGGGTAGGAAAGGGTAGTGAGGTAGAGCTGCAGCAAGCACTAAGCATATATGGTGGCTAACATACGCAAATAAGAGCGAGAAGAGAAGCAATGCAATGGTCGTGAACTAGAAGTGATCCTGAAACTACTTATGTTCAAGCATAACACAAGGACCGCGTTCACTTCCCGGACTCCGCCAAGAAGAGACCATCACGGCTACGCACACCTTTGATGCATTTTAATTAAGTCAAGTGTCAAGTTCTCTACAGCCGGACATTAACAAATTCCCATCTGCACATAACCGCGGGCACGTCTTTCGAAAGTTCAAACCCTGCAGGGGTGTCCCAACTTAGCCCATCACAATCTCTCACGGTCAACGAAGGATATTCCTCCTCCCAGGAAGACCCGATCAGTCTCAGAATCCCGGTTACGAGACATTTCGACAATGGTAAAACAAGACCAGCAAAGCCGCCCGATGTGTCGACAATCCCGATAGGAGTCGCACGTATCTCGTTCTCAGGACACACCGGATAGGTCAAGCTATGAGTAAAACCAGCCCTCAAGTTGCCCCGAGGTGGCCCCACAGGCTGCCCGGTTTGAACCAACACTTAGAGAAGCACTGGCCCGGGGGTTAAAATAAAGATGACCCTCGGGTTGGCCGACCCAAGGGAGGGGTAATAGGTTGTTAGGCAAATGTAAAACCAAGGTTGGGCCTTGCTGGAGGAGTTTTATTCAAAGCAAACTGTCAAGGGGTTCCCATAACACCCGACCGCGTAAGGAACACAAAATCAAGGAACATAACACCGGTATGACGGAAACTAGGGCGACAAGAGTGGAGCAAAACACTAGGCATAAGGCCGAGCCTTCCACCCTTTACGAAGTATATAGATGCATTAATTAAATAAGATATATTGTGATATCCCAACAATAACCATGTTCCAACATGGAACAAACTTAATCTTCACCTGCAACTAGCAACGTTAAGAGGGGCTGAGCAAAGCGGTAATATAGCCAAACAACGGTTTGCTAGGAAAGGAGGGTTAGAGGCTTGACATGGCAATATGGGAGGCATGATATAACAACTGGTAGGTAGCGCGGCATGGCAATAGAGAGAACAACTAGCAAGCAAAGATAGAAGTGATTTCGAGGGTATGGTCATCTTGCCTGAGATCCCGCAAGGAAGAAGAACAAGTCCATGAAGAAGACAAACGAATGTAGTCGAACGAATCCTCACAACTCTGGAATGAAACCGAAGCTAATGAGAGAAGCAACCCGGAAATAAGCAAGCAACATAGTAAACAACTATCACATCAACATGGCATGATGCACAACCAAGTATGATGCATGTTCGGTTTAATGAAGCATGGCATGGCAAAGTGCACAAGCAATCCTACAAATTAAGTGTAGCTCAATATGCAACTCCGTTGCATATTGACGGAACACCACGTGACTTATTTAGTTAACTCTCGTTTATATACCTAACAATATTAAATGTTGTTAAACATGGCAAGAGGTGAAGTATAATAAAACTACCTAACTAGGCAAGTTTAAATGAGGCCGGAACAACAAGCAACAAGTCCAGAGAAATCCTCATGAGCATATTTAGATTTGGTATTGTTCTGTCCTAAAGCATATTTTAGAGTTGTTAAACATGCAAGATGAGTGCACCATGTTAAACTAGGCATTTTTCTACCCCATTTACATATAAAGTTTGTTAGGTTTGGAGCTACAGTTATTTAGTTATGCAATAAAGCATTTTAACATGGCATCTAAGCAAATTAATGCAAACAGCAATTTAAACATCTCAAACATGCATGAAACTAGCAAATTATTAATCTCCACATAATTCTAAGCATTTTTCATATATAAAGTTTTTACGTAACATGCACGGTTGTTGAGTTATTAAATTCATGAAGCACAAGGGGTTTTCTGTAAAACTGGTTGTTGGTGTCAAACCGGCGGATCTCGGGTAGGGGGTCCCGAACTGTGCGTCTAAGGTGGATGGTAACAGGAGGCGGGGGACACAGTGTTTACCCAGGTTCGGGCCCTCTCGATGGAGGTAATACCCTACTTCCTGCTTGATTGATCTTGATGATAGGAGTATTACAAGAGTTGATCTACCACGAGATCAGAGAGTCTAAACCTAGAAGCTAGCCTATGGTATGATTGTTGTTGTCCTACGGACTAAAACCCTCCGGTTTATATAGACACCGGAGGGGCTAGGGTTACACAAAGTCGGTTACAAGGGAGGAGATCTACATATCTGAATCACCAAGCTTGTCTTCCACGCAAAGGAGAGTCCCATACGGACACGCGACACAATCTTCAATCTTGTATCTTCATAGTCCAACAGTGCGACCAAAGTATATAATCCGGCTATCCGAGGACCCCCTAATCCAGGACTCCCTCAGTAGCCCATGAACCAGGCTTCAATCGCGACGAGTCCGGCGCGCAGATTGTCTTCGGCATGGCAAGGCGGGTTCTCCTCCAAGTCCTGAGTACCTGTCGTAGCGAGTTGTGTCTGGCCTCCCGTGAATGTTGCACTCCTCGGCTTTTGTGCCTTAATAATGCCTATCTTCCACGTGTCGAGCGAATGCGAGAGGTCGGGTATTTTTACATTTACCACCCTAACCAGGTATATGAATCATCTATTTAAACAGTCGGGGATCTTCAGTTCCAGATCACACCACCTTCCCACAGCGAGTATCCATCGGAGCGTGCCCGGAAAAATCCATCCCGTTATTGCCAGCCACCGTAGCTCCTCCTCTCGCCCTCATAGCCCTAAGCCAGGTAGTTGGGAGAAGTGTTCTATTCCCCATAGCCAACTAGTGGAGTTGCAGACCCAGGGGTTTCTCCCTCCTGTGTACATGGTCCCCGTCCGAGCCGGACTAGCCACTTATAATGGCGGGGAGCAAGCGGAAAGCTTCCCCAACCCATCCACGGGGAGCGGGTATGCCTCGTCCCTTATTTATTCAGGGGAATCGGATTTCCAATCCATCCATTCCTCCGTGGGCTCCTAGAGTTCTATGGCCTCCAGCTGCATAATTTTACTCCCGCCTCCATATTACACATTGCAGGCTACGTTACCCTTTGCGAGATGTTCCTGGGCTACGAAGCTCATTTTGAGCTATGGCAGAGGCTACTCTGCCTCGTGCCCCGTACACAGAAGGGGTCAATATTTCAAGTGCGCGGAGCCGAAATATGGCGCATCGCTGGGACCGGATACCTGTCCGATACTCAGAAGAAGACACCAAAGACTGACCCTCGGAGTGGTTTTATATGGAGGACGTTCCCCTCCCGGACCCTATTCGGATGAGCCTTCCTGAGTTCAACAACGCCCCTTTGAAGAAACGCCGCAGCTGGCGCCCTCGGAGCCCCCAGGAGGAAGATAACAGAGAGGTCCTTTACCTGATGAGCCGGATAAAGACACTGGCCGAATCAGGACTAACAATAATCGAGGTTATGTCAGTATGTATAATGCGGGGGGTGCAGTCAGTTCAATATCGGGGACAACCCATGTGGCACTTCAATGGAGAAGACGATGCCACCCGCTGCGTCCGAAAAGGTCCGGACTCCGCCGCCGCTCTGGCGAAAATACTGTCTGATTTATATAAGGGAGAGGAAGAGGAGTTTATCCGTATTAAGCCACAGGATGGATTCTCCATGTACAACCCCCCAAACTGGGTGAGCTGCTGCTTTTTACTCCAAACCTTCCCGCTTTCTTTGTCATAAATATTTACCTTGCTATTTCATAACAGGAACTACGAAAAGCTGTGAGGGAGATTCACAACCCATCTCCACAGCCGGAGGACCCTGATCGGGCCCTCGATCCCGGACTCGAAGAAGATCCGGACATATTCGTGGAGCTTATCGACGGGATGTTTTATCAGTTAAGCTGCGATAGTGCCTTGGTGGCCATCACCGCCGATTATCATGGACTGCTCCCTTCATCGCATGTAAGTAAAACCGGAGTTCCAACTTCCAAGAAGGATCCCCCTTTTTCGCATTTCACCCACCGCACAAGTATGGTGCCTTGCAGGGAAGGTCCTCGAGACGCCATGCCGAACCCGTAGTGACTCAACAAGGGGCACCAAAACCGGGCAGGCTTAAAAGGAAGGCGGTCAGGACTGAGATGTCGTCGTAGAGGTATGAAAAAGAACCCTGCTCCATGGTTATTGTCTTTAAAATGTAATAACGTCCGTGGTTAAAACCAGGAAAAACGCTCGCCTGACCGTATCCGAAGAGCCTGCTGGCCATGCCTCCACCAGCCGGGCTCCAGAGCCGGACTTGGAGGAAGATGCTAACGTGGGGGCAACGCCGGATATGCCTCCTACCGAGGATGCAGATAGGTTGTCCGCTACAAATTCCGAGGTGGAGAGTGCCATGAAGCGCAGGCGTCACCGGGCCGTAAACCGCGACCCCAGTTTCTCTGAAGAGGCATTTGATGCCTTCAACTCAGGGGACGCATACATCCGAGCTGCTCAAAGTGGTCTTGCCAGAGCCATGGACCAATATGTAAAGGATATACAGGTAAGAAAATCTGATAATTATATATATACCAGTAGCCCCTAAGACTTGAAACAGTTGGCAGAATTGATTTAAGGATCATTATTTGCATAGGTTCTTACTGAGAAGAATACCCAGTTGTCTCAAGAGCTGGAAGAGTGCAAAGCCCAGCTGCGGGCCGCAGCTGCCAAAATGGAGGAGTCCCAGAAGGCCCCATCTGGTAACCCTTGTTCCTATCGAAAAGAACGAGATGTACCAGTTAATATTTGGCTTGCGTGCTAATCTAATAAATAGATTCTGCAGATGATCCCGGACTGAATCTGGAGGAGCAACATGCTCAACGACAGCTGAAGGCTGGCGAGCGCATGCTTACACAAGTAAGGCGGGAGAAAAACAATCTCCAAGATGCCAATACCCGGCTGGATGTTGAACTGAAGGATGTTCGGGGCCAGCTGGCTGACTCCGTAAAGGAGAATAAAAGGCTTCGATGCGGCATTTTTAGTAAGTTCTTGAGCGAACTCCTATAGAGTTCGGCGAAGAAACCAGCTAACAGAGCTATATCTGTAGGTACGCTGACGGGCCATCCCGGAGAGGAGATGCTCGGGTCTGCGGGAGATCTTCTGCCAGAGCCCTCACAACTGCACGAACGAGTTCGGCAGGTGATGCAGGACCTTGCCCAGGCCTTGTGGCCGTCTGCCTCCCTGCCAGGAGGCATGGGAGAGCTTGTAGAGATACTCGAGGGAGCGCGGCGGCGCTTCCGGTTATGGAAGTTATCTGCCTGCCGACAAGGTGCAAGGGAAGACTGGGCCATGGTGAAGACTCGATATACCAAGGCTGACCCGAACCATATGGCTGATGTCGGACTGTAGGGCCTGACGGGAGAGAGATCCCCGTTAGCTTGGTGTATGACCAGGTGAAATTAGCCGCAAAGTATTCCCAACAGGATTGTAGGCTAGAAAACCTGTTGGATGGTATAGAAGAAGAATTTAGTCAGTCTAAGTGACTTTGTACTTCGAGTGACATATATTGTCCCTAGCTGGATTGTAAATCATTTGTCATGGCGGTCCTTTTCGCTTCGACCTCCAGACCCGACAGTCCGGAGTGTATCCGAATACCCGCTTATTTATATAAAAGCCGGGGTATGCGTGGAAACCAGGCGTAGGGGTCATAAGTGCTTGAACAGACAAGTACCCAACTAGTTATGTTATATTACATGGGTAGTAAGAAACATCTTCCAGGGAGAATAGTTCCGTTAAGGGTTCCTTTCCCTGGGTACGCATGCATTAATGTGCATGTCTGAAGTGCGACAAGAGACACAGGATATAAACATCTGGGGGGTATGTATTCTAATAAGTAAAAAAGTCATCCTTTGTTCGCCGACCGAATATTCCCTTAAGAATGCTAGATTTCGGCTTACCCAGTCTGAGGTACACGTCCGGCTGACCCGGCAGTAACGATCGCAGAGGTGCTCCCCTTATGACCTAGCCGAATTAACGGGAACGTAGGGCATAAACACAAGAGCCAGGCAACCCATCTTGTCCAAAACTTAAGTCATACCGATGTATATAATGGCACAGAAAAGGTGCATGTGTAGAAATAACACATGTGCGGCAGGCATAGAGCCCGGATCATTATTACATTTAGCTTCTGTATAAGAAGCCCCCGGTATAATGAGCGCTCTTAGCGCGTGCGAATTGTGTAATCAAGACACAGTTTAACCTTTGAAGGCCATGAATAAAAGGAAGAAAGATAGAAAAATATAGATAACATATATAAATTGACGGAGGTCAGGAGACGAACACAGAGTCCGGTGCTAGGCGTAGAACCTTCGGAGTCTGGCCGCGTTCCATGGGTTTGGCTCGAGTCAATTGTTCGATGCATCCCGCAGACGGTATGCTCCACCTGTCAGAACTTTGTCAATAATGAAGGGACCTTCCCATTTGGGTTTGAGATTTTCCTTTTTTCTTCTCTGGTAGGCGTAGAACGAGTTCGCCAACATTATAAGTTTTGGCCCGTACTTCTCTGTTTTGATATCGTCGAGCCTGTTGTTGATAGAATGCGGATTGGGATTTTGCCACGTCACACTCCTCCTCCAGGGCGTCCAAACTGTCCTGCCGATCTATGTCGGCTTCTTTCTCTTCATACATGCGCACGCGAGGTGAGTCATGAATGATGTCATAGGGCAGTACCGCCTCTGCGCCGTACACCATGAAGAAAGGTGTGTATCCGGTAGTACGATTTGGCGTGGTCCGTAGCCCCCATAGTACAGAGTCGAGCTCCTCGACCCAGTGCGTATCTGATTCCACTGGTAGAAAAAGGGCCTGTTGTCTCGGTTCGTAAGGGCCTTTTGTCCCGGTTCCTGAACTGGGACTAAAGGGTCGGTACTAATGCCCTGTCCCTTTAGTCCCGGTTCAATCCAAAACCGGGACTGATGGGCCTCCACGTGGCCTGTGCGCGGAGCCCAGGCAGGAGACCCTTTGGTCCCGGTTGGTGTCACCAACCGGGACCAATAGGCATCCACTCGTCAGCATTTCTGTGGCTGGGGTTTTTGTTTTTTTAAAGGGGGGGGGGTTTGGGGGTTTTGGGGGGTTAATTTAGGTGTTTCATATATTGTGTTAGCTAGCTATAATTAATAGAGAGAAGTGTCCTCTCTTATGTCCGTGCTTGGTCGACGCTACGTACTATACATATGTATAGAGAGGACTAGACACGCTAGCTAGCTAGTAAGCAAACGAAGGAAACAGAAGATCGTCATGAACATATATGCATACAGAGAGAAGTGATATCGACCACCTCTCCTTCTCCGAGAGATTGGTCGAACAACAAGTTCTCGTATATCTATCCGACACTACCAGCTACATATATACAATAATTATCTCTTACAAATATAATCATATGGACTCATGGTCCACATAGTATTCTCCGTCTTCAGCGATCACGTGGTCAAGAAAGAATGCCACCAATTCCTCTTGAATTGCTCGCATGCAAGCTGGTGCTAGGAGTTCATCCCGCTTCCGAAACATCTAATTTGAAGAAGGGGGTCCATACATATATATATGAATGAATGAAACTCAACACAAATGATGGTAATAAAATAAAATTGTGAATGTTGTTATTTACGTACTTCATATTGTTCGTCAGTGTAGCCCCGCTCACAGGTCGTGTGGCGCATGGACTCGCAAACGTAGTATCCACAGAAATCATTCCCTTGTTCCTGCCACAACCACTTTACAAGAAATAGAAGTCAATCAAACCGATAAGCAAGAATGCCAAATCAATAGGAGATGCGCGGAACATGCTACTATAGTACTTACTTTCGGGTGTCTAAATTGCAGCTTCTTCGGGAGTCCTGGAGCTTTTTTGGAGAATTTTTTCCAAACCCTGCCAGACAAAGAAAACAATTACTTGATATATCAGGAAATGAACAAAGTTGCTGATATGGTGGATAATGATCGATTTAACTTACTTCTCGAGCATTTGAGTCATGTCCGCATAGTCCTGGGATCTTTTCGTCTTGAGTCTAAGACGGTTACTAGTCCCTGCTCAAGCTTAATCTCTAGGAGAATATAGTGGTAACTGCACACACATGCATAACTCATCAATTACATTACTATAACCTTGACTAATATATAAGGGAAACCGAATACACACAAGACAGTAACACTCACTTGAAGTTGTAAGGAAAGAGTATTATATCTTTGTTTTCATTTATTACCAATGATCATAGCAAGTTGCCCTCGGTAGCTGTGGCATGAAATTTAACCTGAGTTGCATCTATGAGATATGTGTTAATGAACCCAATATCACCGACTTGTCTTTTCTTCAATTCGGCGATCTTCAATCTGCATAATATAGTGAGGATGATTATAAATACATGCAATGAAAGAGCTGAGCTATATAGAGAGACTTAATGACAGAAGTAGTACTACTTATAGATAGTAGCAGGTGACCGTTGTTTTATCGAGGGCCAATTGATTGAAAAACTGAAAGAACTCCTCAAATGGAACAGGCAACAATTCAATTCCAACAAGGTCATGCTCCTTTTAACTTTCACATACAAAGTACTCCTCCCCCCAGAGTCTCTGCAGATTTTCATGTACCAATCATGCAGTCTTCGCATCATCGTTGACAGAGATCTTTCATCTTTGACGAGAGGCTTCCCGTACTCGTATCTTTGTATCTGCACCTCCATGAAATCATAATGTACATCGTCGGGCAGGTAATCGCCAAGATTGCTATAACCGGGCACCATCCTCGGATCGTTAGAGACGTTGTCGCTAGGCACCTTGAGCGGGGGGCACGATTGCTTCGCTTGTTCGCCGAGCTGGGCAATTTGTTTCCCAGCTCGTCGTTCTTTCAGCCTTTGATCACTGACAGTACTTCCCGACCGCTCTGCTTCGGCAAATTCCTTTCCAATAATGCGCTCATAGTTTCCTTTCGGTGGAGACTTGGGTGGTTTTGTCAGGGCAGCCAGAGTGCGCTTCGCTTTCACCGGATCTACCTTCTCCTCCGGAGGTGGATGTTTCTTTGCTTTCACCCCTTCAAAGTAGTTCCTCACTTCTTCTCGTGCGATCTCGGCGTTCTCCTTCGGGGTCCTCTCGTATGGTAACTTCTCTCGAGTCTTCAGAGAAGGACCGAATCTGTATTTCCTCCCGCCTCTGGCTGTACTGCTAGACGCTGGCAGAGCAGACGGAGCTGTTGTCTTCTTTACTTGCTTATGAGGCGGAGGAGAAGGACTACGACGCGCCGGAGCAGCCGGAGCGGCGGCAGGTCTCTTCTGCCCTTGCTGACGAGGCGGAGAAGGAGGAGGCTGGCTGCTCGGGTGCGTCGGCGCAGGCGGAGAAGGAGGCGGAGTGCCGCCACGCGCCGGAGAAGGAGTCGGTCGAGTGCCCTGATCGTCACTCGCCGGAGGAGGAGGCGGTGGAGGAGGCGGGGTGCCCTGACTCGCTGGAGGAGGAGGTGGTGGAGGAGGCGGAGTGCCCTGACTTGCCGGAGGAGGAGGAGGAGGCGGAGGCGTCCAGTTCGGAAGGTTGATGAGCTCCTTCCGCCATAGGCATGGAGTCTTCAGAGCAGACCCCAACCTAGTCTCCCCTTCACCGGTAGGGTGGTAGAGCCGGAGGTCCTCAAATCCCTCCGTTATTTCATCCACCATCACCCTAGCATATCCTTCTGGAATCGGCCGGTAATGAAAAGTTGCCCCGGGTTCAGTAGGATAAACAGAGCCAACAACCGCCTTGACCTTCAAATTCATCCATTGCGTCATAAGGTGGCAATTTTGAGACTCCATGATAGCATCCACGGGATAGCTGGCAGGAGCCATCAAGGGATGCTCCGGCTGAAGCAGCTCGGTGGAAGCCACGCTGCTTCTCCGCTGAGAAGGCGGGGTAGCTTCGGGGGAAGCTTTGGCAGTACGTTTGCTGTGATTTGCTTCTCGTTCCTCTATCGCTTGTACCCTTACTTGCAGCGCCTGCATTTGGGTCTGCTGCAATTTTTTCCTCCTCTCCTAGGATTTGTAACCGCCTGCGTCCGGAAACCCAACCTTCCACGGAATGGAGCCTGGCGTGCCTCGTATCCGTCCAGGATGCTCAGGATTCCCGAGGGCCATTGTGAGCTCATCGTTCTCTCTATTTGGAAAGAACGTCCCTTGCTGCGCTGCTTCGATATACTGCTGAAGCTTCCTGACTGGTATGTCCATTTGATTGTTCGTCCAAATGCACTTCCCTATTACAGGGTCCAAGGTTCCACCAGCCCCGAAGAACCAAGTCCGGCAACGGTCTGGCCAGTTAATTGCCTCTGATTCGATCCCTTTATCAACCAAATCGTTCTCAATCTTGGCCCACTTAGGCCGGGCTACGAGGTAGCCACCTGACCCCGTGCGATGGTGATGCTTCTTCTTCGCAGCATTTTGCTTGTTTGTCGCCGACATCTTCTTACTCTTTTCCGATGTCTTGTGGGCCACAAATGCGGGTCAATGCTCTCTGATCTTCTCATATCTGCCCTTGAATTTTGGTGTCTCTTTATTTTCGACAAACTTATTCAGCTCTTTCTTCCACCTCCTGAATAGTTCTGCCATCCTCTTCAGAGCAAAAGACTTGATTAATTGCTCTTTAACTGGCTTCTCTGGATCATCCTCTGGCGGTAGGGTGAAATTTGACTTCAGCTCAGTCCAAAGATCATTTTTTCTGCATATCATTGACATAAGACACCTCAGGGTCTTCTGTAGCTGGCTTTAACCATTGCTGGATGCTGATCGGGATCTTGTCCCTAACCAAAACCCCGCACTGAGCAACAAATGCGCTCTTTGTCCGGAGGGGTTCAATCGGTTGGCCGTCGGGCGCGATTGCTATGATCTCAAACTTTTCACCCGAGCTCAACTTTTTCTTCGGGCCTCGTCTCTTTACCGAAGTTGTGCTCGATCCGGAGGGCTAGAAAAAAGAACAAAGACTTAATTAATATGTGTACATACCAAAACAATGAATGCATCAATTAGCTAGTCAGCAGAAGCTTAACTAATATATATACCTGGCCGGACTCGGTTCGGTCATCGGAGACGTCATCACGGTCTCCTTCTTGCACCGTCATTGGGTCACCGGAGCCGTCCTCACGGTCTCCTTCTTGCACCGGCATTAGGTCACCGGGGCCATTATAATCATAGCCAGCTGCTTCCAGACCATCGGTGTCGTTGAGAAAAAACGAGATGACGGCATCACTTCCTCGTGCGATTATGTCCCCCAACAACTCTTCTTGTACTTCGTCTCGGGCGGTGTCCATAGTTTCTACAAATATTGACAACATGGAAATTATTATTCAAACATGATAGATGGATATATTAGTGGCAAACGTAGAACTAATATTAATTAGTGGCCTCGACGCTGCTTCTCTATGGTTTGGGGTGGCCTCGATGCTGCTTCTCTAGGGTTTGGGGTGGCCTCGACAACGCTTCAAGGATAAAAAAAGAAGAAGAAGAAGAAAAAAAAGAGGAGAAGAAAGAATAGAGGAGTTCTTACTCCTCTATTCTTTCTTCTCCTCTTTTTTTCTTCTTCTTCCTCTTTTTTTTATCGGGAACGAGGGTCGTCGAGGGTCACCGAGCGGTAGAGGAAACCCTAAATAACAAGTATCATGGGTGTGAGATACATGTGGCCGTCGGTGTCGGACACTACATCCACGTCCCACAAGTGATGTGGGCGTCGAAGCCCGCGCCACTTGTGGGACGTGGATGTAGTGTCCGACACCGACGGCCACATGTATCTCACACCGACGATACTTTCTATTTAGGGTTTCCTCTACCGTTCGGCGACCCTGACCCTCGACGACCCTCGTTTCCGATAAAATAAAGAGGAAGAAAAAAAAAGAGGGTCGTCGAGGCCACCCCAAACCATAGAGAAGTAGTGTTGAGGCCACTAATTAATATTAGTTCTTCTTCTCTTTTTTTTTCTTCTTCTTCCTCTTCTTCTCTTTTTTCCTTCTTCTTCCTATTTATTTTATCGGGAATGAGGGTCGTCGAGGGTCAGGGTCGCCAAGCGGTAGAGGAAATCCTAAATAGCAAATATCGTGGGTGTGAGATACATGTGGCCGTCGGTGTCAGACACTACATCCACGTCCCACAAGTGACGTGGGCGTCGAAGCCCGCGCCACTTGTGGGACGTGGATGTAGTGTCCGACACCGACGGTACATGTATCTCACACCGACGATACTTTCTATTTAGGGTTTCCTCTACCGCTCGGCGACCCTCGACGACCCTCATTCCCAATAAAAAAAAGAGGAAGAAGAAGAAAAAAAGAGGAGAAGAAAGAATAGAGGAGAAGAACTCCTCTATTCTTTCTTCTCCTCTTTTTTCTTCTTCTTCCTCTTCTTTTTTTTATCCTCTTCTTCCTGTCATGTTCGACGACCCTCGACCCCTCGGCGACCCTAGACCCCCTCTCGACCCCCTCATGTCGAAGTTATCGGGTAGGGGGTATATCGACAACGACATAGGCGATACATACATACATACATACATACATACATACATACATATCACATGCATCCATACATATATGAACAAAATTAATATCTACTAATTAACAACCTAAATAAAAAAACTAATACATATAGGAAGAAGAAGTAAAAAGAAGAGAAGAAAGAATAGAGGAGAAGACTTCCTCTTCTTCCTCTCCTCTTCCTCTCCCTCTTCTTCCCCTTCTTCCTCGCCTCTCTCATGAATGTCCGACGTTCTCGACCCCCCCACGTGTCGAAGAAAAAAAGAGGAAAAAAAGAGGAGAAGAAGAAAGGAATAGAGGAGAAAAGAGAAAAGAGAATATATATTCTATTTTTCTCTTCTTCTCCTCTATTCCTTTCTTCTTCTCCTCTTCTTTTTCTTCTTTTTTCTTCTTCTTATTTATTTCTCCTCGTCTTCCTCTCCCCTCTTCTTCTCCTTTCTTCCTCTTCTTATTTCCATTTTCCTCTCATTCTTTTTCTTCTTCTTCCTTCTTAAAAATACATGAAGTAGTATTGCCTAATTCATTGTTCATATGAATATACAAACATTTGCATATTTACAATAATTAATATCACCAAAAAAATCTATGAACAGAAAAAAATCCTATTTTTTCTAAAAAACTATTGCATATATACATGAACATATATATACACAGAGAACATATATATAAAAAACAAGCATATATAAGAAAAAAAGCCTATATATGAAAAAAATGCTAGCTAGGGAGGGCGCCGGCCGGACCAGGAGGACCACGGGGTCGGCGGCGAGGATGCGACGGGGCAGTGGGCGCTCGCTCGGGGTAGGGGGCGCGGGCGACGGCGACGGCGGGCCGGGGCGGTGCGCGTCGGGGAAGGGGCCGGCACGGGCGACGACGAG
>NC_041386.1:23392306-23393330 GCF_002162155.2 Triticum dicoccoides
GGCAGGGGCGCTGGCGACGGCGACGACGGGGGCGGGCTGGGGCAGGCGGCGTTGGGCAGCCTGGCGGCATCAGCGTCATCGGGGGCGGCAACTGCAAGATGAGAGTGAAAATTTCCTAAGTGTGGACTTATATAGCAGAGCCTTTAGTCCCGGTTCGTGGCAGCAACCGGGACTAAAGGTGGGCATTAGTCTCGGTTGATGCTACCAACCAGGACCAAAGGCCTCTTTTCAGCAGCCCAAAGGGCGGGAAGCGGCGGCCTTTGGTCCCGGTTGGTAGCACCAACCGGGACTAAAGGGGGGCATTGGTCACGGTTCGTGTCACCAACCATGACCAATGCCCCCTTTAGTCCTGGTTGGTGCCACCAACCGGGACCAAAGGCCTTGTGCTGCTGCGGCGTCGAAAGTTTAGTCCCACCTCGCTAGTTGAGAGGGGTGCGCAGTGGTTTATAAGCCCTACTGCCGCACCCCTCTCGAGCTTCTCTTCATTGTAGGCTTACGGGCCTAATTGTCACTGCTATGCCTGTGGGCCTACTGGGCCTCCTGCGGGCCTGAATCCTGGCCCTTGGATGGGTTTCTAGACGTATTCAGGCCGTGGGGGGCCAGTAGGTGGCATTTTTTTTGTTTTTTTGTTGCTTTATTTTATTTTCTTTTGTTTTTTGCTTTATTTTTTATTTCTTTATGCTTTTAGTTTTAGAAAAATTATAAACTTTTTGTTAATGCCATTAGTTTTCAAATTTGAAAACTCTTTTTTTGTTTTTTTGTTTTCTTTGTTGTTTTATTTATTTTATTTTGTTTCTACTTACAACAAAATACTTATTGTTGCTATTTTTTTCGAGTTTTTTTGTTTTGTTTTCTGCATTATTTATTTTCTTTTGTTTTTTGCTTTATTTTTTTATTCTTTTTGGTTTTAGTTTTAGAAAAATTATAAACTTTCTGTTAGTGCCATTAGTTTTCAAATTTGAAAAAACTTTTTTTGTTTTTTTGTTTTCTTTCTTGCTTTATTTATTTTATTTTGTTTCTAATT
>NC_041386.1:23393636-23400475 GCF_002162155.2 Triticum dicoccoides
GCTTTAATTTTTAATTCTGTTTGCTTTTAGGTTAGCAAAATTATAAACTTTCTGTTAGTGCCATTAGTTTTAGAAAAATTATAAACTTTATGTTAGTGCCATTAGTTTACAAATTTGAATAGTTAAAATTTGAATTCTTTGAAATTTGTGTGAATCACAAGTTTGTGATTAACTTACTAAAAATGAGAATAGATGCGCTTATAGAGAAAATTCAACCTAAATTCATACTAAATTTCTATGAATTTCAGAGAAATTCACTATGAATTTAGGTTAAACTTTTCTCTATTAGGGCATCTATTTTCACTTTGAGAGGAGCTCAACAAGGCAGAGAGGGAAGGGCTTATAAACCGGTGTGAGCCCCCTTCGGTTGGGGAGGTGGGACTAAACTCTGCCCGCAATGAGGACCAACCCTTTAGTCCCAGTTTGTGGCACAAACCGGGACTAATGGTCATGGGCCAGGGGCGAGGAGCAAAATTATAAACTTTCTGTTAGTGCCATTAGTTTTAGAAAAATTACAAACTTTCTGTTAGTGCCATTAGTTTTCAAATTTGAATAGTTAAAATTTGAATTCTTTGATATTTGTTTGAATCACAAGTTTGTGATTAACTTTACTTTTTCCAGTTTTTTTGTTTTTTGCATTATTTACTTTCTTTTGTTTTTTGCATTATTTAATTATTTTTGCTTTTAGGTCAGAAAAATTATAAACTTTCTGTTAGTGCCATCAGTTTTAGAAAAAATTATAAACTTTCTGTTAGTGCCATTAGTTTTCAAATTTGAATAGTTAAAACTTGAATAATGGTATTACGGGGGCCGAACCATAAGACATGGAAGCATTTCAAATGAACTCTGAAAAAGTTGAAAGTTGGCATGGTATCATAATTTCACCCACATAGCATGTGCATGTACAAAACGGACAATGGTAGCATGTTCGTGTGTTACAAAGTTGGCATGGTATCATCATAATAGTTGCAGGAGAAAGTCTTCACTTTTTCTTCGCTTGTGTCATTTGCTTATTGCGCCGTAACCATGGATAATCTTCATTGTTTATCAGGATGCTTGCACTAGTAGAAAAAGGGTCAAACGTGAAGCACATTAGTGCTGGTTTGTATTTGATCCGACACTAATGTATACATTAGTGCCGGTTCCAACGGCTAGCTGGGCCGCTTTCATTAGTACCGGTTCGTGGCGAACCTTTAGCACCGGTTCGTGCCATGAACCGGTACTAATGAGAGTGGTGGCAGGATGTTGTCAGACTGGGGCCCCTCCAGCCCCTTTAGTACCGGTTCTTGGCACGAACCGGTACTAAAGGTAGTCCTACATAAACCCTTCGTCCACCCGAGCTCGCTCTGTTCTTCCCCTTTCCCCTCTCCTCTCTGTTCTTCCCCTCTTCCTCTCGAGCTCATCACACATTTTGCCCAAAATTTGTCAAGATTTGAAGCCCCCCATCCATTCAAATGATCACAAAGGTTAGCAACTTTGTCCTTTCATCTCTCATTGCTAGATTAGCTCTTGCAATGCTTTATATAGTGATTAATTTGTGAGTTTAGTAATTTGGGAGGATATATATATATATGTGGTAGTATTTGATTTATATGCAATTTGAGGTAAAAAATAACACTTAGTTTGCATATGTAGGTGTGGTTTACTTAGTGCCTTCTAAATCTCCGTCGTAACCACCGTCGATCGCCCGCACCGTCCCGTCGCCGGCACCACCTTGTGGTGAGCCTCTTGTTCATGAAATTTTATATAAAAATTGATGTTTGTGTGATTTGGATATATAGTTACTCGTATAATTAGCTTACCCGTACGTTGTTTGTTATACATATAGTGCCATGGTTTTGATATCCGTCCCCATCGGCCCTCGTCCTTGTTATGATTCGGATGTGGTATATATATTCTCTTTTAAAACTAGTTGCATTTCGTGTTTATGAAAAATTATGCCCATCAAGTTGACATAGAATTTTTTTCTAGGAGGTATGTGAACCGGGAATTCCAACCGACCCTATTGTCGAGAGGTTAAATTTAGTTGAAAGAGAAAACGAGTACTTGAAAGAAAAATTGAAAAGAATTGAGGGGGAGAAGATAGAATTGGAGTTGCATGTTGCCGATGTCGTCGATGATCACAAGATCAAGATGGAGAAAATGCGCTTGAAGATTAGAAAGATTAGAAAATATGCCATCGATAGTGAGGCTTGGTATCATTATGCGGTTGGGTCCATTGTTACCTTAGTGGCGATCTTGATCGTATTTGTTGTTGCATTTAAATGCTTTAGCTAGAGAGTTATTTGTTTGTTGCATTTAAGTGTTGTATGAACTTTATGTATGAACTTGTATTAATTTGGTCTATTCGGTGTTGTGTAATGAAGATGAGCTGGCAATGGATGTACGATGACCGATGCTCTCCCCAGTTTGTTGAGGGCGTGCATACTTTTCTGCTTGCGGCTGAGGCAAACAAGCGGGCGGATGGTTTTATGCCTTGTCCATGTGCTCGCTGTAAGAATGGTCACAATTACTCTACGTCAAGAACCATTCACGTCCACCTGTTTAAGTCCGGTTTCATGCCCCACTATAATGTTTGGACCAAGCACGGAGAAAGAGGGGTTATGATGGAAGACAATGAAGAAGAAGAGGACGACGACAACTATCCTGG
The DNA here is from genome assembly GCF_002162155.2 of Triticum dicoccoides. Taxonomy (NCBI): domain Eukaryota; kingdom Viridiplantae; phylum Streptophyta; class Magnoliopsida; order Poales; family Poaceae; genus Triticum; species Triticum dicoccoides. Next base: position 23,396,287 of record NC_041386.1, read on the forward strand.
CCATGGGTTCCCTAAATACGAGGATACAACAATGGGGGAAGAAGCTGAGCCGGTAATGTGGGAAGAAGCTGAGCCGGCAATGCGGGAAGAAGCTGAAGAAGAGGCATCAGATGAGCCCGTTGATGATCTAGATCGGGCCATTGCCAATGCAAAGAGAAACTGCGCAAGTGATTTGGAGAAGAAGATGTTGCAGCGCATGTTAGAGGATCACAACAAATTGTTGTACCCGAATTACGTAGGTGACAAGAAAAAGCTGGGCACGACACTGGAATTGCTGCAATGGAAGGAAAAGAATGGTGTATCTAACAAGGGATTTGGAAAGTTGCTGGTAATGATAAAGGATATGCTTCCAAAGGACAACGAATTGCCCGAGAGTACGTACGAAGCAAAGAAGGTTGTCTGCCCTCTAGGGTTAGAGGTGCAGAAGATACATGCATGCCCTAATGATTGCATCCTCTACCGCGGTGAGTACGAGGATTTGAACGCTTGCCCGGTATGTGGTGCATTGCGCTATAAGATCAGCCGCGATGACCCTGGTGATGTCGAGGGCGAGCGCCCCAGGAAGAAGATTCCTGCCAAGGTAATGTGGTATGCTCCTATAATACCATGGTTGAAACGTTTGTTCCAAAACAAAGAGCATGCCAAGGCGATGCGATGGCATAGAGAAGACCGTAAGAAAGACAGAAAGTTGAGAGTACCCGCTGACGGGTCGCAGTGGAGAATAATGGAAAGAAAGTACGTGAAGGAGTTTGCAGATGATGCAAGGAGCGTATGGTTTGGTCTAAGCGCAGATGGCATTAATCCTTTGGGGGAGCAGAGCAGCAACCATAGCACCTGGCCTGTGACTCTATGTTTGTATAACCTTCCTCCTTGGTTGTGCATGAAGCGGAAGTTCATTATGATGCCAGTGCTCATCCAAGGCCCTAAGCAACCCGACAACGACATTGATGTGTACCTAAGGCCATTAGTTGAAGAACTCTTACAACTGTGGAATGGAACAGGTGTACGTGCGTGGGATGAGCACATGGGGAAGAATTTGACCTAAAGGCGTTGCTGTTCGTGACCACCAATGTTTGGCCTGCTCTCAGTAACCTTTCAGGACAGACAAACAAGGGATACCGCGCATGCATGCACTATTTGGACGATACCGACAGTATATATTTGGCTAATTGTAAGAAGAATGTGTACCTGCGATATTGTCGATTTCTTCCGAGCAGGCATCCGTAAGAAAGAAAGGCAAGCATTTCAAAGGTGAGGCGGATCACCGGACGAAGCCTCGCCACCGTACTGGTGCTGATGTACATGATATGGTCAAGGATTTGAAGGTGGTCTTTGGAAAGGGTCCTGGTGGACAACCTGTTCCGAATGACGCTGATGGACGCAGACCCATGTGGAAGAAGAAATCTATATTTTGGGACCTGCCCTATTGGAAAGACCTAGAGGTCCACTCCGCAATCGACGTGATGCACGTGACCAAGAATCTTTGTGTGACCCTGCTTGGCTTCTTGGGCGTGTATGGGAAGACAAAAGATACCCCTGAGGCACGAGAGGACCAGCAACGTGTGCACAGAAAAGACGGCATACATCAGGGTCATGCAAGCTACGCTCTTACCAAAGAAGAGAAGGAAATCTTCTTTGAATGCCTGCTCAGTATTAAGGTACCATCTGGCTTCTCGTCGAATATAAAGGGAATAATAAACATGGCAGAGAAAAAGTTCCAGAACCTAAAGTCTCATGACTGCCACGTGATTATGACGCAACTGCTTCCAGTTGCATTGAGGGGGCTTCTACTGGAAAATGTTCGATTAGCCATTGTGAAGCTATGTGCATTTCTCAATTCAATCTCTCAGAAGGTAATCGATCCAGAAATCATACCAAGGTTAGAGAATGATTTGGTGCAATGTCTTGTCAGTTTCGAGTTGGTGTTCCCACCATCCTTCTTAAACATCATGACGCACGTCCTAGTTCACCTATGCGAAGAGATTAACATTTTGGGTCCTGTATTTCTACACAATATGTCCCCCTTTGAGAGGTTCATGGGAGTCTTAAAGAAATATGTTCATAACCGTGCTAGTCCAGAAGGAAGCATCTCCAAGGGCCGTCAAAATGAGGAGGTCATTGAGTTTTGTATTGACTTTATTCCTGACCTTTAGCCGATTGGTGTTCCTGAACAGTGGCATAAGGGCAGACTGGATGGAAAAGGCACGCTAGGAGGGGAACAAATAATATGTATGGACGGACATTCTCTCACTGAAGCACACTACACAGTTCTACAGAATTCCGCCTTGGTGGCTCCGTATATGGATGAACACAAGAATTTGCTACGCTCCAAACACCCGGAGCGGTCTGATGACTGGATTACACGTGAACAAACCAGGAGTTTTGCCAGCTGGTTGCAGACACGTACCATGCATGACACCTCTATTGAAGATGACCTGTACTTGCTGTCCCAGTTACCATCTTCGAATATAATGACTTTCAAAGGGTACGAGATAAATGTTAATAAATTTTACACGATCGACCAAGATAAGAAGAGCACCAACCAAAACAGTGGTGTCCGCTTTGATGCAGAAACCAAGACGGGAAAGGAAACATATTATGGTTATATACAGGACATATGGGAACTTGACTATTGACTTGGTTTGAAGGTCCCTTTGTTTTGGTGCAAATGGGTAAATATGACACGAGGCGGGGTAACGGAAGACCTGCAATATGGAATGACAACAGTGGATCTCAACAATCTTGCATATGCAGACGAACCATTCGTCCTAGCCAGTGATGTGGCACATGTTTTCTATGTGAAGGACATGTCTACCAAGCCAAGAAAAAAAAGATAAGGAAGCGAATGCATCGTACGATGAGCCAAAGCGGCACATAGTTCTTTCTGGGAAGAGAAACATCGTGGGAGTGGATGACAAGACAGACAAGTCAGAAGATTATGAAAAGTTTGATGAAATTGCCCCATTCACAGTGAATATTGACCCGAGCATCCCATTAAATGATGAAGATTTTCCATGGTTACGGCACAAAGGGACACACGCGAAGAAAAAGTTTCACACCCAAAGATCTGGGATGTGATCGACTTCACTATCATCACTTTCTTCTGTGTTTCACACCCAGAAGGGAATCTCTGCAATAGTTAGGGTAGTTAATTATGTGTTTTGGCATTTGAAACGCGAAGAAATTTTATGTCCACACAAATTCTTTCATGCCTTTACTGATTTTTAAAGTTAAGTTATTCACAAACTAGTGATTCACACTAATTTCAAATAATTCAAAATTTAAACTATTCAAATTTGAAAACTACGGGCACTAACAGAAAGTTTGTAATTTTTTGTACCTAAAGCAAAAATATTCACAAAGAAACTCTAAATACACAAAAAAAACAACTGAAAAATAAATAAAGCAAAAAAAATAAAAAAAGCCCACCTACTAGGCCAGAGCGGCCTGCATACGACTAGAAACCCAACCTATTGTTGGGCCAGGATGCAGGCCCGCAAAGGCCCAGTAGGCCAACAGGGTAGCACAGAACATGTAGGCCCAATAGGCCTGCTTTCGAGAGGATCTTGAGAGAGCTACCGCACGGGGTTTATAAACCAGTGCGGTCGCCCCTCGGCTAGCTAGGTGGGACTAAACTTGCGCACCGCACCTACGCCAGCGCACCCCCTTTAGTACCGGTTCGTGGCACCAACCGATACTAAAGGGGGGCCTTTAGTAATGGTTGGAGCCACCAACCGGTACTAAAGGGGGTGCGGGTCCCGCCGCTTGGCCTGGCCAAAACAGGCCTTTAGTATCGGTTGGTGGCTCCAACTGGTACTAAAGGTGCCTTCTATATATACAACACTTATGAAAATTTCATTCTCCCTCTGTTTCTTCCTTTGTTTCCCCATTGAAGCACCGCCTGCGCGCCCCAATCGATCAACGCCGTCACCGTCGCCGCCCCCGTCCCCGTCGCCGCCCTCGTCTCTGTCGCCGCCCCGGGCCCGCCCCCGTCGCGCCGTCCCCGCGTCGCGGCCCCCGCGTCACGCCCCGGCCCGTCGCCGCCCCCGGCCGTCGCCTCGCCATCGCAGTCGCCCCGCTGTGAGCTCTCCCCCTCTAACCCCTCTCTCTCGCCCCCGGCGGCCACCATGGGTGCCGCCCCTCCCCGAGCCCATACACACACACACACACACAAGCATGATGAACACAC
>NC_041386.1:23401162-23414200 GCF_002162155.2 Triticum dicoccoides
ACACACACACACACACACACACACACACACGTACAGATCGACTCACTTAGCCCGCAAAGGGGGTCTCAGCAGCTGCAGCAGCTAGCGGATGATCCAACATTGGATACCACCGCCCCATCCATGCCGAGAAGCAGCGTGGGTTCTGCCCCGTTTGACGCAATGCTGGATAGATACCCCGTGGATGACATCGCGGAGAACACAAACTGCAAGCTATACTTCAAAATGAAGAACATATCCTTGAAGGTGGCGAACAACGTTGCTTATACAAATTCCCCCGATGCAACATTCCATTGCAACCCGATTCCAGCAGGCTATGCTCGTGTCATGGTTGATGAGGTGGTGGACCAATATTCAGGGCTAGAGCTTGACATTCCTGGAGGTGACGAGGAGCACACACTCGGAGATGCCAAACATCGTATCATCCTATGGAGAAAGGATTGCATCATCTTTCGAAGGCCACCGACACCGCGTCACCCGACTCCTCGTCGAAGTCCGCCACTGAGTCAGCAGACTCCCGCTCCTCCAAGTCCACCAACGCATGAGGCCACTCCTCCTCCTCCAAATCCGGCAAAGTGTCAGGCCACTCCTCCTCCAAGTCCGACACAACGTTAGACGTCCACTCCTCCTCCAAGTCCGGCACAACCTCAGGCCACTCCTCCTCCAAGTCCGGCACAGCTTCAGGCCACTCCTCCTCGTCCAACTCAGCCCCGTCAGCCGTCTCCGCCGCCTCAGCAATCACAGAAGAGACACCCCGCGGCTATGGTGCGTAGCGGTACGAGTCGAGGTCATAGTACAGGAAGTACAGGTAGAGGCAAGCGATATAAATATGGTCCAAACCTCACTACTCCTCTTCCTGAGAGGGCTTACGACAGGACCGAGGAGCAAACCAATGCCATAGTGCGGGCAGAAGTCGACGCCCATTTTGGACCGAAACCGCCACCGCCGCCAAGGGAGAAAGTGCCTGTGGAAGTAGTTGACCACTTCATTCGTATGGCTCAACCACCAGCTCCTAAGCCTGTTGACACAGACTATGAGCACCACATCAGGAAGTTACATCGACAACGTCTACAGAAGGAGGCGAGCTCGAGCTCGAGCAAACAACAAGCAGTTGTCAAAAAATGCGGGAAAACCGTTGCCCAGCTGGGAGAACAGGCGGCGCAATCGATCCCCCCGCTTGTTGTGCCGCCAACAACACGTGACAGTATGCGCGCCCAATATTATTGTGGGCAAACAGTGTACGTTCCTGAGGTGGGCGATGTGGTAATAACCCAGGAGCATATAATGCAGGCTGAAACTCTCAACATCACTGTTGGACAACTCCTCGAGATCGAGGACATGCCTGTGCTTATAGAGGAGGAAATAAAACGGAAATATGCCTGGGGCCAACCTTTGGTCAAGCCAGAAGAGGTCAAGAAGCTCCCAACGAGAATGTATGAATTGCATCAATGGTACATGGACATTACCAAGAGATCCGATCGAGAGTCCCTCATGGTGCAAGTCAAGAAGGATCATTACTACCATGAGAAACCTGTGACCGTTGAGTATTCTGAACTATTTCAGTTATACAATCAAGACTCACTCGACAAATCTATCGTCAGTTGCTATTGTCTGTAAGTGATTTCTTTCTGTAATTTAAGTCTCAAGCTAGCTGTAGTGATCCTTTTGATCAATCATTACCTGTAATTATCCTCACTATATTCTTTTCTGTGGTATTATGCAAGATGAAGATGTATGAAATGAGAAAAGGTGGACGCTATGGCATTGTGTTCATTGACCCAAACACCGTTAATGAATACACATGAAAAATAAACAAGCATCATGAAAAGCAGGTAGAGGACAGCATGCTAGAGTTCTTGAAGCGCCTCAAATACAATGAAGATATACTACTTCCTTACAACTTCCAGTGAGTCACACTTTCTTGTACTACAAATTCTCTATTTTTGCCTACTAGCTAGCTACATGTTTTTGCTTACATATGCCTGCTTAATTAATACATGCAAACGTGTGTGCATGCAGATTTCACTAGATCTTGTGTATCATTAAAGTTGACGCCGGAACAGTTCAAATACTGGACTCACTACTCAAAGCAAATAGTGACTGTAACATCTTGTTTGGGATAGTCAACAGGTAATTTCAATCATTACTAACTATATATCTTGGCCTATTTAGTTCGTCATTTCATGATATGAACTATTTAATAACCCCTTTATTCATTTTCTTTGTCAGCGGGCAGGGCTTGGGCAAGGTTCATGAGCGTCACAGAAGGCGAATGGAAACGACAGCTGAAATGGTTTCGACCCAAGGTAAGTAATTAAGTAGCACTAGCTAGCTAGCTAGCTGCCATCTCTTTAATTATCATGCTTGATTAATTATTATCTGATCAAATTAAATTCCATTCTCGTAATAAAGGCCCTGAAGCAGGCGCAGGGGACTGATCTGTGTGCATTCTGCCTTTGCGAGAACATTCGCATGATGGCGTCCGAAAGGAGCAGATCTCAAAGACAGGAATGGGTACGCTTGTCAGAACACTATTCACAATTTTTACACCATTATTGATATCTAGTCACACAACTAATATACATGCATATTGATCTCCTTCTTAACAGTTCAAAGAGGTGCGGGACAAGCTCCTAGAAACGGAGCGCGTAGAAGCACTTCAAGAGGAAATAGCGGGATTTTTGCTCGACCAGGTCATAAATCTGAAGGGAGAATACTATTACCCGCTACCGCCCCCATCGACCAGGTCATGAACCACTTCCAATTGTCATCGTGCTCCGAAGGCACCAATTAGGCTAATGCCACTAGCTCCGAAGGCAACATGCATATGTAGGAGAAATTGTATATAGCTATACATGTGTGTATGTGTGAATTAATATGGTGGTTTGTGAGACATTGATGATATATATATGATTGGTTCTACTAGAAATTCTATTTATATATATATATATATGCATAATGTGTACAATGTGTAGTATCGTAAAATACAGCAAACGAAAAAGAATTAAAATGGAAAACACAAAATTAAATGAAAAAGAAATCATAAAACCAAAAACCCCCCAAACATTTTAGTACCGGTTGGTGTTACCAACCGGTACTAAAGGGCTCCCGGCCCCCGGAGCTGGCTCGTGCCACGTGGTTCCCCTTTAGCACCGGTTCGTGCTGAACCGATACTAAAGGGGGGGGGGCTTTAGTGACCACACTTTAGTGCCGGTTATGGAACCGGCACTAAAGGGCCTTACAAACCGGTGCTATTGCCCGGTTCTGCACTAGTGTTGGGTCATCCTTGACATTGAAGGGAGGAATTTCATGAAACTTTTCATAATCTTCAGACATGTCTATCTTGCCGTCCACTCCCAGGATGTCCCTTTTTCCTGAAAGAACTATGTGGCGCTTTGGCTCATCGTATGATGCATTCGCTTCCTTATCTTTTCTTTTTCTCGGTTTGGTAGACATGTCCTTCACATAGATAACATGTGCCACATCATTGCCTAGGATGAACGGTTCGTCAGTGTACCCAAGATTTTTCAGATCCACTGTTGTCATTCCGTACTGTGGGTGTACCTGTACCCCGCCGCCTGAGAGATTGACCCATTTGCACTTAAACAAAGGGACCTTAAAATCAGGTCCGTAGTCAAGTTCCCATATGTCCACTATGTAACCATAATATGTGTCCTTTCCGCTCTCGGTTGCTGCATCAAAGCGGACACCGCTGTTTTGGTTGGTGCTCTTTTGATCTTGGGAGATCGTGTAAAATGTATTCCCATTTATCTCATATCCTTTGTAAGTCAATACAGTCAAAGATGGTCCCTTGGAAAACAAGTACAACTCATCACAAACAGTGTTGTCACCTCTAAGACGTGTTTCCAACCAACTGCTGAAAGTCCTGATGTGTTCACATGTAATCCAGTCGTCGCACTGCTCCGGGTGTTTGGAGCGCAGACTGTTCTTGTGTTCATCGACATACGAGGTCACCAGGGTAGAGTTCTGTAGAACTGTGTAGTGTGCTTGAGACCAAGAATATCCGTCCCTGCATATTATTGAGTCTCTTCCAAGAGTGCCTTTTCCAGTCAGTCTCCCCTCATACCGCGATTTAGGGAGACCTATCTTCTTAAGGCCAGGAATGAAGTCAACACAAAACCCGATAACATCCTCTGTTTGATGGCCCATGGAGATGCTTCCTTATGGCCTAGCGCGGTTACGGACATATTTCTTTAGGACTCTCATGAACCTCTCAAAGGGGAAAATATTGTGTAGAAATACGGGCCCTAGGATGACAATCTCGTCGACTAGATGAACTAGGACGTGTGTCATGATATTGAAGAAGGATGGTGGGAACACCAGCTCGAAACTAACAAGACATTGCGCCACATCACTCCTTAGCCTTGGTACGATTTCTGGATCGATCACCTTCTGAGAGATTTCATTGAGGAATGCACATAGCTTGACAATGGCTAATCGGACGTTTTCCGGTAGAAGCCCCCTCAATGCAACCGGAAGCAGTTGCGTCATAATCACGTGGCAGTCATGAGACTTTAGGTTCTGAAACTTTTTCTCTGGCATATTTATTATTCCCTTTATATTCGACGAGAAGCCAGTCGTGACCTTCATACTGAGCAGGCATTCAAAGAAGATTTCTTTCTCTTCTTTCGTAAGAGCGTAGCTGGCAGGACCTTTATGCTGCTTCGGAGGCATGCCGTCTTTTTGTGCAAATGTTGCAGGTCCTCCCGTGCCTCTGGTGTATCTTTTGTCTTCCCATACACTCCCAAGAAGCCTAGCAGGTTCACGCAAAGGTTCTTCGTCACGTGCATCACGTCGATTGAAGAGCGGACCTCTAGGTCTTTCCAGTAGGGTAGGTCCCAAAATATAGATTTCTTCTTCCACATGGGTGCGTGTTCCTCAGCGTCATTCGGAACAGCTAGTCCACCGGGACCCTTTCCAAAGATTACGTAGTGTAAATCATTGACCATAGCAAGTACGTGATCACCGGTACGCATGGCGGGCTTCTTCCGGTGATCTGCCTCGCCTTTGAAATGCTTGCCTTTCTTTCGACATTGATGGTTGGTCGGAAGAAATCGACGATGGCCCAGGTACACATTCTTCCTGCATTTGTCCAGGTATATACTTTCAGTGTCATCTAAACAGTGCGTGCATGCGTGGTATCCTTTGTTTGTCTGTCCTGAAAGGTTACTCAGAGCGGGCCAATCATTGATGGTCACGAAACAGCAACGCCTTAAGGTTAAATTCCTCCTGTCTGTGATCATCCCACGTACGTACACCGTTTCCATTCCACAGCTATAAAAGTTCTTCAACTAATGGCCTTAGGTACACATCAATGTCGTTGCCAGGTTGCTTAGGGCCTTGGATGAGAACTGGCATCATAATGAACTTCCGCTTCATGCACAACCAAGTGGAAGGTTATACATACATAGAGTCACGGGCCAGGTGCTGTGATTGCTGCTCTGCTCCCCGAAAGGATTAATGCCATCCGCGCTTAAAGCAAACCATACATTCCTTGGGTCCTTTGCATACTCATCCTAGTACTTCCTCTCAATTTTTTTCCACTGCGACCCGTCAGCGGGTGCTCTCAACTTCCCATCTTTCTTTCGGTTCTCACTGTGCCATCGCATCAACTTGGCATGCTCTTCATTTCTGAACAGACGTTTCAACCGTGGTATTACAGGAGCATACCACATCACCTTCGCAGGAACCCTCTTCCTGGGGTGCTCGCCGTCAACATCACCAGGGTCATCTCGTCTGATCTTATACCGCAATGCACTGCATACCGGGCATGCGTTCACATCCTTGTATGCACCGCGGTAGAGGATGCAGTCATTAGGGCATGCATGTATCTTCTCCACCTCCAATCCTAGAGGGCATACGACCTTCTTTGCTGCGTATGTACTATCGGGCAATTTGTTATCCTTTGGATGATTCATCTTCAATATTTTCAGTAGCTTCTCAAATCCTTTGTCAGCCACAGCATTCTCTGCCTTCCACTGCAGCAATTCTAGTACGGTACCAAGCTTTGTGTTGCCATCTTCGCAATTGGGGTATAACCCTTTTTTGTGATCCTCTAACATGCGATCGAACTTCAGCTTCTCCTTTTGACTTTCGCATTGCGTCCTTGCATCGACAATGACCCGGCGGAGATCATCATCATCAGGTACATCGTCTGGTTCCTCTTGATCTTCAGCAGCTTCACCCGTTGCAACATCATTGGGCACATCGTCTGGTTCCTCTTGATCTTCACCAGCTCCCCCCGTTGCAGCATCACCGTATTCAGGGGGCACATAGTTTTCATTGTACTCTTCTTCTTTGCCGTCTTCCATCATAACCCCTATTTCTCCATGCCTCGTCCAAACATTATAGTGTGGCATGAAACCCTTGTAAAGCAGGTGGGAGTGAAGGATTTTCCGGTTAGAGTAAGACCTCGTATTCCCACATTCAGTCCATGGACAACACATAAAACCATTCTGCTTGTTTGCCTCAGCCACATCGAGAAACTCATGCACGCCCTTAATGTACTCGCAGGTGTGTCTGCCATCGTACATCCATTGCCGGTTCATCTGCGTGCATTATATATAATTAAGTGTCCAAATTAATAGAAGTTCATCATCACATTAAAACCAAAGTGCATACATAGTTCTCATCTAACAACATATAGCTCTCCAGAGCATCTAATTAATTAAACCATACATTGAAACTATGTAAAACATTTCAATGCAAAAACAAATGCGATCATAATCGCAACCAAGGTAACAATTGATCCAACGGCATAATGATACCAAGCCTCGGTATGAATGGCATATTTTCTAATCTTTCTAATCTTCAAGCGCATTGCATCCATCTTGATCTTGTGATCATCGACGACATCCGCAACATGCAACTCCAATGTCATCTTCTCCTCCTCAATTTTTTTGTTTTTTCCTTCAACAAATTGTTTTCTTCTTCAACTAAATTTAACCTCTCGACAATAGGGTCGGTTGGAATTTCCTATTCACATACATCCTAATAAATAAAATCTATGTCATGTTGGTCGGCATAATTTTCATAAACAATAAATGAACCAATAGTTATAAAGATAATATATATACCACATCCGAATCATAGACAGGACGAGGGCCGACGGGGGCGGATACCAAAACCATCGCACTATATAAGATGCAATAATAAAAGTAAGAAAATAATACAAGTATCTATGTAAACATACAAGTAAGAATATTTTCCCTTTCAGAAAGAAGATAAGAACAAGAGGCTCACCACAGTGATGCCAGCGATGAGCTCGGCGCGGGTGATCGACGACGGTGAAGACGGGGACGGGGCGTGACGGACCGCTAAACCTAGACAAATATTATGGAAAATGGAGCTTGGAGGTCAAGCTTGGAGAGGAGAAAGCTTAAGTAGTGTGGCTCGGGCATTCCATCGAACACCTTGTGTGCATAGGAGGTGAGCTAGAGCACCACCAAGCCCTCTCCCCCTTGGCCAGAGAAAAACAGAGCACTGGGGTGCTCTGCTCGCGAGCGAGGGGTATATATAGGCACCTCATTGGTCCCGGTTGGTGACATGAACCGGGACTAAAGGGGAGCCTTTGGTCCCGGTTCAAGCCACCAACCGGGACCAATGGTGGTGGGCCAGGAGCGAGGCCCATTGGTCCCGGTTCATCCCACCAACCGGGACCAAAAGGTCCAGATGAACCGGGACCAATGGCCCACGTGGCCCGGGCGGCCCCCTGGGCTCACAAACCGGGACCAATGCCCCCATTGGTCCCGGTTCTGGACTGAACCGGGACTTGCCGTGGTTCTAACTCTAACAGTGATGTAGGGGGTGAATATGGAGAGGCTAGATCTTAGCTATTGGGAAGTTGTTACACGCGAGGTTTACGAGTTCAGGCCCTTCTTAGAGGAAGTAATAGCCCTACGTCTCGGAGCTCGGAGGCGGTCGACTGGATTATGCGTGTATGGATACAGGGGTGCGAACCCTTCATACTGAGGAGGGGGGTGGCTTATATAGAGTTCACCGGACCCCTCCCGCCCTCAGTAATGCAGGGTTTAAGGTACATTTAAGGTTGGGCGTTTCTAGTAACGTCCCTAATAAAGTGCTATAATGATCGTAAAGACTACTTAACAGCCGACCGTTTGCCTGCGGAGTGACTTTAGGTCTCCTGGCAGTCGAGTGGTTGGCTTCATGGTCGAGTGATAGCTTCTTGGTCGAGTGTCTTGAACCCGTCGAGTGGGATACCTTCAAGTCGATTGAAAGGTGACTTCTCCTAGGGGTGTCCTAGGGTAGGACTCTTTGGTCAGGTCCGTGTCCCTACCCTAGGTACATGTCTTCATCATTAGCCCCCGAATGGATCGAGGTTAGAGTGGGGAAAGAGTTGGAGACCTTTCCGACTGGTTCTTCGGGCTATGTGAGCGCCTCGTTTTGGGTCAATAGTCACGGATGACGTTGCCAACCTTTTTCAGTCGCCTTGATCCATTCCAGGCCTTTCGTCGAGTGAATTTCTTTGTTTGTGACATACCGAGCACCGGCGCGATCGGGGTCTTCTGTTTTGACAAGTTGTTTTGTGGCCCGCGGATGTCGCGGGATTCGGATTTTGGGAAGTGCGCGGGACGGGAGCGGCCGCAGTAATCGGCAGCGATAAAGCGGAAGCTCCTCGATCCCCGCATCGTCTTTTTCGCCACGTACTGCACGCGCGTCTGCTGCGGGATTTGACTGGATAGCCTGGGCCTACCAGTCAGCCACTCGGAAGCGGTCCCTTATAAATCGCCGGCTCGGGGTTTCCAAGCAGTGCGCTCTATTCTCCTCCTTTCTTCCGCCTCTCCCCCTTCGCAAGTCCCTCCGCCACCTCCGTTCCCGCCCTAACGCAGCAGGCCCATGCGAGACTTCGCCGGCGACGATGACAAAGAGCAAGACCTCAACTCTGGAGCGCGCGAAGAAGGCGGCGGCGGCGGGGAAAGGGAAGAGGTCAGCTCGGGGCGGATCTTCCTCTAGGACCGCTCTGCCCAAAGGTTGGATCCAGGGCGACTGGATGCCATCGGTGCTCCGGCAAGAGGATCTCGACGATATGGTCGAGGGGGGAGTCATTCCCCACGAAGCGGCGCGTCTTCCGGGGGAGAGATCGAACCTCAACCCCGCGATGGTGAGTGCGTGCTCCTAGCCACCCACATCGACCGAGGGTTTTCTCTGCCGCCCCATCCTTTCTTCCGGAGTTTCCTGAATTTCTTCGGAGCGCAGCTTCACCACTTCACTCCCAACTCCATTGTCTACCTTGCTGCTTTCATCTCCATGTGTGAGGCTTTCTTGGGTTGTCGACCCCATTGGGGACTCTTCAAACACATCTTTACCTGCCGTTCTCAATCGGTCAAGAAGCCTAAGTCGAGTGACGAGAGGACGCAGGTGATCCAGCTGTGCGGGGGGCTGGCGATCCAGACGAGGGGGAAGAGCTGTTTTCCATCTATCACCTTCCCGGAGTCGGTCCGTGGCTAGCAGTCGACCTGGTTCTACTGCAAGGACGAGGCGACCCCAGGACAGTCGACTGGTCTTCCTCTTTTTTCCCTTGACCGAGCCGAGAAGCCTGCCTCTCTGAAAGTCGCGCCGGAGGAAAAGGCCCAAGTCAAGGTGCTGGCAGGTCGAGTGGTTGAGCTTGTCCGCGAGGGTGTGACTGGTATGGACCTGCTGGAGGTCTTCCTTCAAAGGCGCATCCAACCGCTCCAGGCCCGCGACCACCCGATGTGGCTGTATTAGGGTCTTGACGACACCACTCGGGTCCACCCAGAGGAGGTCACCGAAGAGATGGTGGAGGGGTGGCTGTCAAGCATCACGGGGAACAAAGACAACCCCCGAGGAGCCAGGAGGGTAACCCCTCTCGACAACTCGTATGAGGTGGACCAGGTATGTCTTTGTGCTCCCGACTGATATCTTGTCTTCTGCATTGGTCTTCTTTGAATAAGTCGATTGACCTTCGTCTTGTCTGTTGTTTTCCAGGCGACCACCGAGATGTACTCGACGCCCAACGGGGCATAGGGGTCGACTGAGGAAGGGGAGGCGAGCGGAGGCGAGAGCGGGGATGACCAAGGCGAGTGGGAGTCCGACGGTGAGGGAGAGGGAGGCGACGACATCTTCTCCAGCGAAGGGGAGGAGGAGGAGGTTGAACCCCCCCGCCCGGAGGGGCGATCCAAGCTCACCCACGATCCAGCGCGGGAACGTGGCAAGGCGACTGCTCCTGTTGGGCAGTCGTCGAAACGCCCTCGGACCTCTTCTCCTCCGCCGACTGGGAAGGCTCCCAAGCATCCACGAGCGACGCCATCCAAGCCGCCCAAGGCTCTGCCCAAGATGAAGATAGCTGTTCCTACCATTTCCGGGTAATAATAAGACTTGCTTTCCTTTGTCTACCATGGACGGATCCTTGGTCGATTCACTGAACCAACTGATTGACTTTCAAGATTTGCAGCGGTGCTACTTCTGAGGTCTCCGCCAGGAACGACGACCAAGAGATGGAGGACGCTGTTACCTCCAACCCTGGTACGATTGCTGACGTCCTGCCTTTGAGTCGACTGTACCTTTATTGCTACTCTGGTCGATTGAATGTTTTCCTTGTAGCTCCTCCTCATGTTATTGACCTCCCGGATGACGACGACGACGGTCCTTGAGAGTGAGGAGGCACAAGAGGGCGTCGGCTGACAAGACCCCCCAATCCGCTCCGGCGTCCGAGGCCGTGGCTCGGGATGGTGGTGACACCACTCGGGCTTCTGTGACCTTCGCCGTTCCTCTGGTGAGTGCGCGGCCCTCGGCGTCGACTTTGGATCCACCTTCGCTTTTTGCTGCGTACCCCGTCCCTGAGGACCAAGTGGCTGCTGCAAAGGAGGCTATACGCCAGGCGGGGATCATGATGGAGCAAGTGAAGATGGCTCGGGAGGCCAGCCAAGCAGCCTATGACGCGAGTTCGTCTCTTCAGAGCAACGTCCAGGTCAGTCGACTCGACACTTGGTCTGTTATGATATGCTGTTTGAAGAGTCTCTTTTCCGAAGATCTTTTGTATCTGTATCTGTACACCCACTGGGTGTGTCTGCCAATCCTTTGGACTAGTGGGGGCACACTAAGTGCACCCACTGGGTGTAGTCCCCGAGACTACGGTGGACTGCTGGCAGTCGACTGTAGTCTTTACATTGCGTTGCTGTAGCTGTATTTCTTCGCTCGGTTTGGTCGGGCCAGGTCGAGTGGAATTGTATCCGGTCGACTGTGGGCAGTCGACTTTTTTTTGGCCGAACCAGTGGGGGCACACTGAGTGCACCCACTTGGTGTAGTCCCCGAGACTACTGTCGAATGTTTTTGATTCGGCTGTGGTCTTAGAAACGTCATCATTGTCTCTTAGTTACTCGGAAGCAACTTATCTTGGACGTCTTTCGACTGATTTTCCTTTTTACAGAAATCTTGCGAACTTGTAGCTCGCTATACTGAGTTGGAGAATTAGCAGATCCAGCTCAACCTTAACTTGAAGCTTGCTCAGGAGAATTTGAGGAAGGCGTAAGAAGAAGCGAAAGGTATGGCTGGTGAGGTTCTCTATTCTTAACAGGTGGCTTTTCTTTCTTGTCCATTCTTGATGTTGGTTCCACTCGACGCGCCATAGATAAACTGGAGGAAGCTCTGAAGAAGAAGGACCAAGACCTTGCAGAGGCACAGAAGGAGGCCTCAAGCAAAACGAAGCTTGCAGAGGAGAAATTGGCTTCGGTCGGAGCTCTTGAACAGGAGAACTCCAGACTGAAAACCGCTCTCGAGACAGCTAGTCGAGATGCCAGTCGACTGAAGAAGGAGAAGATGGATCTGCACGACAAGGCGGGTGAGCTGGTGGGGAAGGTAAAAGATCTGGAAGCTTATCTCGGTGGACTTGCCAATAAGTTGTTCGTCATGCTTGAAGGTAATTACTCTGCCCCGACTGTCTTGTAGTTTGCCAAGCCTGCGTAGGGCCACTGTCTTACTCTTGAATCGTGTTTGCAGAATTCTGTCAGAACTTTGAAGAGGAGACCAGTCGAGTGGAGCCAAGCTTGGACCCTGTTAACTCTCTTGTGAAGGACGAGGCTGCCATGAACGTGCTCCGACTGGAGTCTCGTGTTGCCAGCGTCGTTGATTACCTGGCTCGGCTGAAAGTTGCAATGTCGCGGATCGGCACATCACTCTGGCCTGGGACGACGCTTCAGAACGACCTCGAGTCTCTGATGGCTCGACTTAACGAAGTCCCAGGTCGAGTGGCGGAATGGAAGAAATCTTCTGCTAGATGTGGTGCTGATGTCGCTCTGTCTCTGGTTCGCGTCCATTGCAAGGAGGCGCGAGAAGAAAAGTTGGCGGCTATCCAAGTTGCAAATACCAGGAAGCACAGCTTTCAAGACTTCATGGAGACTTTCATCGCCGCTGCCACCCGTATCGCCGACGGGATCGACATGGATGAGTTCGTCTCCCCTTCCAGTCCTCCTCTCGAGGAGTGAAAAACTTTGAATTTACCTTGGGGTGCCGAGTGGTTTCTAACCGTTTAAACTCCGCCGAGCCGAGGGCTCGAGTACTTTGAGGTCTGGGACCTTTTGGGCTTTTTCTGAACTTGATTTCTCGTTGGATATCTTCACGGTTTGATTCGTCGAGTGGAACTTGATCTTCACTCGGAATAATCTTGTATTTGCGACGCAGCTCCGAGGGAGAAGGTACCGGTCGACTCGCGGATTGTGTCGAGTCTTGTACTTAGGCGAGCACTGGGCTGCAGCTAAGCCCCCGAGTGGGAGGTTTGCTCTCCACTCGGTAGGATTTTTCCAAACTTAGGCGAGTGCCGGACTGTAGCTAAGTCTCTAGGTGAGAGAACTTAGGCGAGCACTGGGCCGCAGCTAAGCCCTCGAGTGGGAGGTTTGCTCTCCACTCGGTAGGATTTTTTCAAACTTAGGCGAGTGTCGGACTGCAGCTAAGTCTCTAGGTGAGGGAACTTAGGTGAGTGTTGGACCGCAGCTCAGCCTCCGAGTGGGAGGATCACTCTCCACTCGGTAGGATTTAAACACTTAG
>NC_041386.1:23414863-23500439 GCF_002162155.2 Triticum dicoccoides
CTAAGCCCACGAGTGGGAGGATCGCTCTCCACTCGGTGGGATTTTTTCAAACTTAGGCGAGTGTCGGACCGCAGCTAAGTCTCTAAGTGAGAGAACTTAGGCGAGTGCTGGACTGCAGCTAAGCCCCCGAGTGGGAGGATCGCTCTCCACTCGGTAGAATTTTTTTTTAAACTTAGGCGAGTGCCGGACTGCAGCTAAGTCTCTAGGTGAGAGAACTTAGGCGAGTGTTGGACTGCAGCTAAGCCCCCGAGTGGGAGGATGGCTCTCCACTCGGTAGGATTTTTTCAAACTTAGGCGAAACTGATTCGCAGCTAAGTCACCCATTGGGGGATTCCGTATGTAAACAAAAGTGACAACAATTGATGGAACAGTCTTGCCTTTGATAAAAATGAACTGCAGGAATTTTTCTTATTACATCTCGTCCAAGGGAGAGCTCAAGTGTAAAAGGGGTGGAGTAGTTCCGCATTCCAAGCTCGAGGCTCGTCAATCTGGCGATCAACATTGTAGAGGTGATACGCTCCATTGTGGAGGACTCTGGTGATGATGAAGGGGCCTTCCCAAGTAGGAGCAAGCTTGTGTGGTTTCTGTTGATCCACTCGGAGGACCAAATCCCCTTCTTGGAAGGCTCGACTCTTCACATTTCGGGCGTGGAATCGACGCAAGTCTTGCTGATAAATGGTCGACCTGATCATGGCCATATCCTTCTCTTCTTCTAGGAGGTCGACTGCTTCTTGCCGGGCCTGTTCTGCTTCATCTTCGGTGTAAAGCTCGACTCGGGGCGCGTTGTGAAGAAGATCACTTGGCAGAACCGCTTTGGCTCCATAAACCAGAAAGAATGGAGTTCTTCCAGTCGACCGGTTAGGGGTGGTCCTCAATCCCCACAGAATTGACGGAAGCTCGTCGACCCAAGCACCTGCCGTGTGCTTGAGATCACGCATCAGCCGAGGCTTCAGTCCTTTGAGAATCAAACCATTTGCTCTTTCAGCTTGTCCATTCGACTGAGGATGCGCGACCGACGCATAGTCAACTCATGTGCCTTGAGAGGCGCAAAAAGCTTTGAACTGGCCCGAATCGAAGTTTGACCCATTGTCAGTGATGATGCTATGAGGGACTCCATATCTGAATGTTAGTCCTCTGACGAAACTGATAGCAGTGCCAGCATCGACGTTCTTGATAGGCTTGGCTTCAATCCATTTGGTGAACTTGTCGACTGCCACAAGCACATGCGTGAATCCGCTCCTGCCTGTTCTCAGTGGACCAACCATGTCCAGTCCCCAGACAGCAAAGGGCCAAACGACTGGAATGGTCTTCAGGGCTGATGCAGGCTTGTGTGACATGTTGGAGTAGAACTGGCAGCCTCCACATTTGTCGACTATCTCTTTTTCCATCTCATTTGCTCTAGGCCAGTAAAATCCCGCTCGGTATGCTTTAGCCACAATGGTCCGAGAGGACGCATGGTGTCCACAGGTCCCCGAGTGGATATCATCGAGGATTATCCGACCTTCTTCTGGTGTTATGCACTTCTGACCGATTCCAGTCGCGCTTTCTCTATACAACTGCCCCTTTATGACTGTGAAGGCCTTGGATCGGCGGACGATCTCTCGAGCCTCTTCCTCGTCTTCTGGGAGCTCTTTCCTTAGGATATACGCGATGTACGGTATCGTCCAGTCGGGAGTGATTGCCAAGACTTCCATGATTAGGTCGACCACAGCAGGAACTTCGACTTCAGTCGGATCTGTGGCACTTTTCGGTTGTGGGGCTTCTTCTGTGAAAGGATCCTCCTGGACTGACGGCGAGCGGATGTGCTCCAGAAACACATTGCTGGGAATGGCTTCTCTCTTGGAGCCTATTTTTGCCAGATCATCAGCTGCTTGATTTTTCAGTCGGGGGATGTGATGAAGCTCTAACCCCTCGAATTTCTTTTCTAGCTTTCTCACTGCATGACAATGACTAGTCATAGCTGGACTTCTGACGTCCCACTCCTTCATCACCTGATTAACCACCAAATCTGAGTCACCGTAGACCATGAGGCGATGGACGCCGAGTGAAATGGCCATGCACAACCCGTACAAAAGTGCTTCATACTCTGCTTCATTGTTGGAGGAATCGAAGTGAATCTGGAGAACATATCTAAGCTTATCTCCTCGGGGGGAGACTAGAACTACCCCAGCACCGGAACCATTCAACATCTTAGATCCATCGAAGAACATGGTCCAGTGCTCCGAGTGAACTTGAGTCGGAAGTTGCTGTTCAATCCACTCGGCGATGAAATCTGCGATTGCTTGGGACTTGATAGCCTTCTTTGCTTCAAACTTGATACCTAAGGGAAGGAGTTCAATCGCCCACTTGGCCACTCGACCAGTTGCATCTCTGTTATGCAGAATCTCTGACAGTGGGGCGTCGCTGACGACTATAATGGAGTGGTCAGAGAAGTAATGTGCAACCTTCTCGGTGGTCATATAAATCCCATATACAAGCTTCTGGTAGTGAGGGTATCTTTGTTTTGAAGGTGTCAAAACTTCAGACACATAATAGACTGGGCGCTGAACTCTGAAGGCCTTTCCTTCTTCTTCCCGCTCGACCGTAAGTACTGTGCTGACAACTTGCCCTGTGGCTGCAATGTAAAGCAGCAGAGGCTCTTTGCTGATTGGGGCAGCAAGCACCGGCTGGGTGGAGAGCAGAGCTTTGAGCTCTGCAATTGCTGCATCAGCTTCCGGAGTCCACTCGAACTTGTCAGACTTCTTCATCAGTCGGTAAAGGGGCAACGCCTTTTCATCGAGGCGAGAAATGAATCGACTTAGGGCGGCCAAGCAGCCTGTAAGCTTTTGGACGTCGTGCACGCGAACGGGACGCTTCATCCGGAGTATGGTGCCAACTTTTTCAGGATTGGCGTTGATCCCCCGTTCAGAAACGAGAAACTTTCCACCTGGAACTCCGAATGTGCACTTTGATGGATTGATCTTGATATCATACCTCCTGAGGTTGGCAAAGGTTTCGGCAAGGTCAGCTCGCAGGTCGGAACCTTTGCGTGACTTGACCACAATATCATCCATGTATGCCTCCACATTCCTACTGATTTGAGTGAGTAAACACTTCTGAATCATTCTCATGAACATGGCTCCGGCGTTCTTGAGGCCGAACGACATGGTGACATAACAGAAGCATCCGAATGGGGTGATGAAGGCTGATTTGATTTCGTTGGGTCCATACAGACGGATCTGATGGTACCCAGAATAAGCATCTAGAAAAGACAATCTCTCGCACCCCGCAGTCGAGTCGACTATTTGGTCGATGCGAGGGAGAGGGAAATGATCTTTCGGGCAGGCTAGATTGATATGTTTGAAATCAATGCACATGCGAAGTGACTTGTCCTTCTTGGGGACCATGACGACATTGGCGAGCCACTCGGAGTGGTAAATCTCTCGGATGAACTCCGCTGCTAAGAGCCGAGCCACCTCCTCACCAATGGCTTTCCTCTTCTGGACGGCGGACCGTCGAAGATGTTCTTTCACAGGCTTGAACTTCGGGTCGACTCGTAGATGGTGCTCAGCCAGCCCTCTGGGAACTCCAGGCATGTCAGAGGGTTTCCATGCGAAGATGTCCCAGTTCTCACGGAGGAGCAGGCTTCTTGGCTCGTAGCAACTCACTTGGATCGGCAGTCTTTTGGTACTCTTGCAGCTCGACCACTGCCATCTGAGCATCTGCAATCTTTGAGCCCTTCTGAAAGCACTCTTCCGCCTTCTTCCGATTTCCTGTAACAGTGATCACACCTTTGGGGCCAGGCATCTTCAGTTTGAGATACACGTAACATGGCCGGGCCATGAAGCGTGCGTAAGCTGGCCTGCCCAAAATGGCGTGATAAGCACTTTGGAAATCCACAACCTCGAATGTCAACTTTTCCTTGCGGTAATTCTTTGAATCACCGAAAACCACATCAAGAGCGATCTGGCCGAGTGATTGGGCTTTCTTCCCAGGAATGACTCCGTGGAAACTCATGTTACTGGTGCTGAGCCTGGACATCGGAATGCCCATTCCTTTCAATGTTTCAGCATATAGTATGTTCAGGCCACTGCCACCATCCATCAGGACTTTAGTCAGTCGAGTGCCTTCAACAATTGGGTCGACCACCAAAGCTTGCCTCCCAGGGGCGGCAATGTGCGTCGGGTGATCAGACTGGTTGAATGTGATGGCAGTCTGAGACCACTTCAGGTAACTGGGTGTTGCCGGGGCAACCATGTTCACCTCTCGGTTAATGACTTTCAGACGACTTTTGCTTTCGACATCGGCAAAAATCATCAGGGTGGAATTGACTTGGGGGTATCCATCGTCACTGTCTTCCTTGTCCTCGACTCTGTCCGATTCTTTTTCCTTATCCTTGGACTTCTTTCCTTGGAACTGCTGGATCAGGAGCCGGCATTGTCGAGTGGTATGCTTTGGGTAAATAAAATTACCCTCTTCATCCTTCTTGGTGTGGATGTGACATGGAAGATCCAAAACATCATTTCCGTCTTGATCCTTGACTTTCTTGGGCTTCCAGGGGCCTTTGAGTTTTCCCTTGAAATTTCCCTGGGTTGCGGCCAGGGCCTCCCCAGGGGCAGCTAGCTCGGCCTTCCGCTTCTGCTTCCGACTGGAATTGCCTCCGGTTTCCTGGGCGACTGCTTTCTGCTTGCCACTCCGGAGTCGATCTTCATCTTCTCTGTTAGTGTACTTGGTGGCAATCTCCATCATCTGATTCAGAGACATCTCTCCAGTTCGACCGAACTTCAGATTCAACTCTTTGTATTTGACACCTTCCTTGAAGGCACAAACCGCTTGACGGTCTGGCACATTCTCAACCGAGTGATGCAGCGTGATCCACCTCTGGATGTATTCCCTCAGAGTTTCATTCGGCTTCTGCACGCAAGACCGCAACTCTGTAAGGCCTGCAGGTCGCTTGCATGTTCCTTCAAAGGTCGTGATAAACACTCGGGAGAGGTCCTCCCAAGTGTAAATGCTGCTAGGTGCTAACTAATTTAGCCACGCTCTGGCTGAGCCCTCTAACATGAGAGGCAAATGCTTCATGCCCACCTCATCATTGCCACCGCCAATCTGTACAGCCACTCGGTAATCTTCGAGCCAGGTGTCAGGCTTAGATTCACCGGTGAACTTGCTGATTCCAGTCGCCAGCCTGAAATTGGGAGGAATCACTGCGGCTCTGATGGCTCGACTGAAACACTCTGGCCCTGAAGCACGTACTCCGCTGCTGGCAGGCGCATCTCTATTGTGGCCTCCTCGATGAGCTCTGTTCCTGTCAACCAAACCTTGAACGAGGATGGATCTCGCATCAAAGCCTGGGTCTCTGGGGTCGACTGGAATCCTCTGCCCAACACTATGAGGGCGTCTGTCATCTTGCCGTCGAGGCGCATATGACCCACTCCTCGGGGGAGGGGTTGGCACTCGACGTCGATCATCACGGTCGAATCGGTGATCATACTGCTCATTCCTCCTATACTGGTCATGCCGGTCACCATGTCCCTCACGCCTCGGGGGCGATCTCGGGCTGTGAGCCGACTCGACTGTATCTGTTGCGACAGATCGACTGTGGATCCTATTCCGCGACTGAGAGACAGTGGAATTCTGGTTTCCCGCCGCCCGGAGCAATGCTCTCATCTGTAACAAGCCCCTGCCAGCCTCTGACTAGGAGGGCTGAATTGATTCTGCTATACGGGCCGCGGCGGCCAAATTCTGAACTGGGGTTCGATATACCTGCGTCGGCGGGAAGAGCTGGCGTTGACTAGACTCGGGAGCCCGCTGACGCGCTTGCTCGTCGAGTGCTTGCTGGAGATTCTCCAGTCGAGTGCGCTCGGCCAAGTTGGCCAAACGCGTGTCCTCCAAGGCCCGGGCCTCGGGGGTCTCTCCGACGATAGGAGTGTGGAGCGCGTCCATGTTCCGGCGGCGAAGCTCCTCTCGCTGTAATGACGTGAGAGGTTTGGGGAGATACTCATCGTGGGGATGCGACGGATCGCCCCCACCCGCGCCTCCATCAGCGCGAGGGAAACCGGGAGGACTGTGTGTTCCATCGACCGCCAGAATCTCAGCCGCTGGGTCGCTGCTGTCGCACTCGGATGCAGTCTCCGCGGAGCTAGTCGACAGGTCGAACAGGCTGCAGAGGGATTCATCGGGCTCGATTGCCGCGACTTGTGGGGCTGCCAACTGGCGGGCCACGGCATGCCTCACCCACCGCTGGAGTCTTGACCGACCGGAGCGCTTGCGCTGGCGGGAGACAGGGCGGGGAGACGACACAGGGGCCGACCGATACTGAGTCGATGGCTTCCGCAGGAGGACGCCACGAATGCATGCGCGGAAGTACGTCGCACCGCGGACGGGGAGCGCGTCGATGTCGAGTGGTGCCTCCTGAAGCCAGGCAGAGTCATCGACGATGAAGGTGAGCGCGCCGAGACGGATCTCGCGGTCCTCCACCAAAACTCCGCAAGAAAACATGATCAAAGGGATCGGAAAAGATCGCAACTTCTCCAACTAAGCGCTAAGATTCCGGCCCCATGGTGGGCGCCAACTGTCGTGGTTCTAACTCTGACAGTGATGTAGGGGGGTGAATATGGAGAGGCTAGATCTTAGCTATTGGGAAGTTGTTACACGCGAGGTTTACAAGTTCAGGCCCATCTTAGAGGAAGTAATAGCCCTACGTCTCGGAGCCCGGAGGCAGTCGACTAGATTATGCGTGTACGGATACAGGGGTGCGAACCCTTCATACTGAGGAGGGGGGTGGCTTATATAGAGTTCGCCGGACCCCTCCCGCCCTCAGTAATGCAGGGTTTAAGGTACATTTAAGGTTGGGCGTTTCTGGTAACATCCCTAATAAAGTGCTATAATGATCGTAAAGACTACTTAGCAGCCGACCGTTTGCCTGCGGAGTGACTTTAGGTCTCCTGGTAGTCGAGTGGTTGGCTTCATGGTCGAGTGATAGCTTCTTGGTCAAGTGTCTTGAACCCGTCGAGTGGGATACCTTCAAGTCGATTGAAAGGTGACTTCTCCTAGGGGTGTCCTAGGGTAGGACTCTTTGGTCAGGTCCGTGTCCCTACCCTAGGTACATGTCTTCATCAGGACTAATGGGCTGACCCGGCCTGGACCAAAGCCATGTTTTCTACTAGTGCTCCTTCAGGGACCGCACTAGTCTGGGTTTAATGCCGCTCATTATAAGACCATTTGCTCGTTCGACTTGACCATTAGTGTGAGGGTGATAGACGGATGCATAATCGAGCTTAATGCCCATTTTGCTGCACCAAGTTTTTACCTCATCGGCTGTAAAGTTCGAGACATTATCGGTGATGATACTGTGGGGCACACCATAGCGGTGTACAACCCCGGATATGAAATCTATCAGTGGTCTGGATTCGGCTGTTTAACTGGTTTGGCCTCTATCCATTTGGTGAATTTATCCACCATGACCAATAGGTGCTTTTTCTTATGGCTTCCTCCTTTAATGGGTCCGACCATATCAAGCCCCCAGACCGCAAAGGGCCAAGTTATGGGGATTGTTTGGAGAGCAGTAGGTGGCATATGGCTTTGGTTTGCAAAGAGCTGGCAACCGGCGCAATGTTGAACGAGGTCCTGTGCGTCTGCTCGAGCTGTGGTCCAGTAGAAACCTGTATGGAAGGCCTTACTTACAAGGGGCCGAGCTGCACTGTGATGGCCACCGAGTCCAGCATGAATTTCTACCAAAAGTTGCCGTCCTTCCTCCTCGGAGATGCACCTTTGTAGTACTCCGGTAGCGCTTTTGTTATAAAGCTCTCCCTCATGGACCTTGTAGGCTTTAGACCGCCACACAATGCAACGTGCCTCGTTTTGGTCCTCCGGGAGTTCCTGCCTATTTAGGTAAGCCAAGAAGGGTTCTGTCCACGGGGTGATGACAGCCATAATCACGTGGGCTGAAGGTGTTATCTCGGTCGTGGGGCCTCCGATTACGTCAGAGTGTTCGGGGGCTGGTGTTGTGGCCGGATCCGGACTCTTGTAGCCGGTCTCCCCTTCCCACACCACGGATGGCTTAAACAGCCTTTCCAGGAAAATATTAGGTGGGCAGGGTCAGGCTTAGCGCCTATTTGGGCAAGGATATCTGCCGCTTGATTGTTTTCTCGGACCACATGGTGGAATTCGAGCCCCTCGAATCGAGCTGACATTTTGAGGACGGCATTGCGATAAGCCATCATTTTTGGGTCCTTGGCATCAAAATCTCCATTTATCTGGGATATTGCGAGGTTCGAATCACCATGCACCTCCAGGCGTTGAATGCCCATGGAGACTGCCATCCGGAGACCATGCAACAGGGCCTCATATTCGGCTGTGTTGTTGGAGTCTGTGTATAATATTTGGAGTACGTATTGGACTATATCTCCGGTTGGGGATGTCAGGACGATGCCTACCCCCAGACCCGCCAGGATTTTCGAGCCATCGAAGTGCATGATCCAATTGGAGCACGCGTCGTATTCTTTAGGGAGTTCGGCTTCTGTCCATTCGGCGATGAAATCAGCTAGTACTTGTGACTTAATGGCTCGCCATGGTTTGTATGATATGTCGAACGGGAGGAGCTCAATAGCCCATTTAGCAATCCGGCCCGTGGCATCGTGGTTGTTTATAATGTCATTGACTGGAACCTCGGAGGCCACCGTAATTGACCACTCTTGAAAGTAGTGTCATAGTTTCCGAGATGCCATGAAGAGCGCGTATGCTATCTTTTGATAATGTGGGTACCGGGATTTGCATGGAGTGAGGACAGTAGATACGTAGTATACCAGCTTTTGAAGCAGGAACTTATGTCCGTCTGTTTCTCGTTCGACGATGAGTACTGCGCTTACAACCTGGTGTGTTGCCACTGTATCTAACAACATTGGTTCGCTAGTATTTGGCATGACCAAGATTGGGTTGCTGGCCAAGGCAGCTTTTATTTCTTCCAATCCGGCCATAGCCGCGTCCGTCCACTCGAAGTGTTCGGTGTGCCTAAGAAGGCGATAAAGAGGTAATGCCTTTTCTCCCAGTCGGGAGATAAAGCGGCTTAAGGCAGCCACACATCCAGTTAATTTCTGGAATTGCTTGAGGTTTGTTGGGATAGACAGCTGTGGCAGAGCTTGGATTTTAGCCGGATGTGGTTCAATTCCTCTGTTGGAAACGATGAAGCCCAAGATATTTCTGACGGGTACGCCAAAAACGCATTTTTCCGGATTGAGCTTAATGTCATATGCTCGGAGATTGTCGAACATGAGCGTCAAGTCGTCTATCAAAGATTCGACGTGTCTGGTTTTAATTACCACATCGTCTACATATGCCTCCACTGTTTTGCCGATTTGTGCTTCTAGGCATGTCTGAATCATGTGTTGATAGGTCGCACCGGCGTTTTTGAGCCTGAAGGGCATGGTGTTGAAACAAAAGGGGCCATATGGAGTAATGAATGCAGTCGCGGCTTGATCGGGCTCTGCCATCTTGATTTGATAGTATCCGGAATATGCGTCGAGGAAACACAACGAGTCGTGTCCCGCGGTAGCATCGATAATTTGATCGATGCAGGGGAGGGGGAAGGGATCCTTGGGGCAAGCCTTGTTAAGGTCCTTAAAATCGACACATAGGCGCCAGGATTTATCCTTCTTTGGTACCATCACCAGGTTTGCTAGCCAGTCCGTATGTTTTATTTCTCTAATGAATCCGGCCTCGAGTAACTTTGCTAGTTCTTCTCCCATGGCTTGCCGCTTGGGTTCGGAGAAACACCAAAGAGTTTGTTTGACCGGCTTGTATCCCTTTAGAATGTTTAGGCTATGCTCGGCCAGCCTGCGTGGGATGCCTGGCATATCTGAAGGATTCCAGGCGAAGATGTCCCAATTCTCGCGTAAGAACTCCCGTAGTGTGGCGTCTGTTGTGGGGTTCATCTGTGACCCGATGGATGCTATTTTTGAAGGTTCCGTT
This sequence comes from Triticum dicoccoides, assembly GCF_002162155.2. Taxonomy (NCBI): domain Eukaryota; kingdom Viridiplantae; phylum Streptophyta; class Magnoliopsida; order Poales; family Poaceae; genus Triticum; species Triticum dicoccoides. Next base: position 23,424,812 of record NC_041386.1, read on the forward strand.
GGGTGGACCTGGAATTTGACAATTTCATCCGCTGGTTTAAAAGAGGTGGACTTGGGTCTTTTGTCGAGTATCACGTCGTCCCTGTCCACTACAGAGCGCAGCGCAGTTAGTTCTTCGGCTGCAAGGGCTTCGGATAACGCTTCGAGAGCTACTATGGTGGTTTTGTTTTCGGCGCGGAGTGCTATGTCCGGATCGCTAGCTAGAGTGATGATTCCATTGGGCCCGGGCATCTTGAGCTTCCTGTACCCGTAATGGGGTATAGCTTGGAAGATCGTGAATGCCTCTCACCCTAAAAGGGCGTGGTATGCGCTACTAAACGGGGCCACTTGGAATGTGATTTCTTCAGACCTGTAATTCTCCGGCGTGCCGAATACCACATCTAGTGTGATTTTTCCCGCACATTGTGCCTCCCGACTAAGGGTGATTCCTCTGAAGGTCGTGCTGCTTTGCTCAATGCGGCTCTTGTCTATTTCCATTTTTCTAGGAGTCTCCTCATAGATGAGGTTTAATCCGCTGCCACCACCCATGAGTACTTTAGTAAGCCGAAGCCATCCACAATTGGACTAAGGATTAAAGAGGATGGAGCTCGGGCTGTGCGGAATTGGGGTTCGTCACTGGCATTGAAGGTTATGGCCGTGTCGATCCATGGATTTATCGTTGCAACGTGGCAAACTTCGGGGAGGCTGCGAAGTGCCCGCTTGCGCCTATTGTTTGAGGCGAAAGTCTTGAAGACTGTCAGTATTGTATTGTTATTTTCCAAGGGAGGGTGCTCTGTGATATTAGTGACGAGGAGGTCCTCGCCGCTCCTGGCCACCTGCCGAAGTATCCAACATGCTCTAAGGCTGTGTCTTGGCATGGTATCCGATGTACTATGAATTTTGCATGGCCCATTGAGCCATTCCTCCAATAAGGTTCCGTGCCCTGTAGCGGGTTTTCGCTTCTTTGTAATTGGATTGGGTGACTTACGAGAGTACACTGTCGAAATCCTGGATTCGGGGGTCTCCGGACAGCCGGACTATATCCTTTGGCCGGACTGTTGGACTATGAAGATACAAGATTGAAGACTTCGTCCCGTGTCCGGATGGGACTCTACTTGGCGTGGAAGGCAAGCTAGGAAATACGGATATGTATATCTCCTCCTTTGTAACCGACCTTGTCTAACCCTAGCCTCCTCCGGTGTCTATACAAACCGGAGGGTTTTAGTCCGTAGGACAACATACAATCATACCATAGGCTAGCTTCTAGGGTTTAGCCTCTTTGATCTCGTGGTAGATCAACTCTTGTAATACTCATATCATCAAGAACAATCAAGCAGGACGTAGGGTATTACCTCCATCAAGAGGGTCCGAACCTGGGTAAACATCGTGTCCCCTGCCTCCTGTTATCATCCGCCTTAGACGCATAGTTCGGGACCCCCTACCCGAGATCCGCCGGTTTTGACACCGACATTGGTACTTTCATTGAGAGTTCCACTGTGTCGTCACCATAAGGCTTGATGGCTCCTTCGATCATCGCTAGCGATGCGGTCCAAGGTGAGGCTTTCCTCCTCGGACAGATCTTCGTATTCGGCGGCTTCGCACTGCGGGCCAATTCGCTTGGCCATCTGGAGCAGATTGAGAGCTACGCCCCTGGCCATCAGGTCAGATTTGGAAACTTGAACTACATTGACGATGTCCGCGGAGACTTGATCTTCGACGGATTCGGACCCATGTCGCACGCGCCGTACAATCGTGACGAGCATGATGTAACTCTGCCGTCGGACAATGTTCGGGAGATCGCATCCGCAACTACTCCGTCCATCAATCCGGAGCAAGTCGTGACATCCGAGAGCAGAGGGATGCACCCCGCCATGGAGGCCACACTCTCAATGGCGATAGAGCCGGATACTGACTTCACACCTTACGAGAGCCGTGTCACTGAACCACTGGATTCGTCTCCGGCCATGGACTCCGAGCTGCTCATATCCGTGCCCGTCGAGTCCGACTGGGCACCGATCATGGAGTTCACATCCGCGGATATCTTTCAGCACTCACCTTTTGGGGATGTGCAAAACTCATTAAGCTCTCTCTCCCTGTCAGGAGAACCTTGGCCGAACTATGTCCGGCTAGAATGGGATGCGGACGATGAAGAAATTCACTGCCCACCCACCACCCACTTAGTAGCCACTGTCGACGACTTAACCGACATGCTCGACTTTGGCTCCGAAGACTTCGACGGTATGGATGACAAAGCCAGAGACGAACAGGATCCACCGCCCTCGGGGCACTGGACCGCCACCTCATCATATGATATATACATGGTGGACATCCCCAAAGAAGCCAATGGTGACGAGACAGCGGAGGATGACCCCTCCAAGAAGCAACCCAAGCGCCGATGTCAGCGGCGCCGCTCTAAGTCCCGCCACAGCAAGAGCAGTGATACTGGCACAGGAGATAATAACACTCCGGATAGCGCTAGAGGACGAACAAGCTAGTCCTCCAGAGCAGGCACCAGATGGAGAACCGGAGGAGGACAATTACATGCCTCTCTCCGAAGATGAGGTGAGCCTCGGCAACGACGAGTTTATCGTGCCTGAGGACCCCGTGGAGAAAGAGCGCTTCAAGCGCCGGCTTATGGCCACAGCAAATAGCCTAAAGAAGAAACAGCAACAGCTTCAAGCTGATCAAGACCTGCTAGCAGACAGATGGACCGTAGTCCTTGCGGCCAAGGAGCTTCAACTCGAGCGCCCGTCCAAGAGTTACCCAAAAGGCAGGTTGCTACCTCACCTTGAGGAAGAAGCATTGAAACCTCATTCACCAGTGTACGATGCAGCTTACCGGCCACTACGCGGCCGAGTCAGAGAGGCGTTTCAGCCTAAAATTCAGACCGCACCCCCTCACCACTCAGTTAAAAATACTCAGGCCTGGGGCAACACAGAGGACCTGCGAGACATCTTGGACATTAAGGCAAAAATTACAAGGTCAATATATGGGACACGGGCACATGCGCCCACACGGGATGATGATCGTCGCGTCGGATACACCAAGAGTAAATCCTGCCGGGCCGAATACAGCAGACAAGACTCATACGAACTACGTCGGGATATAGCCCGGCACAGAGGTGCCGCACACCCCCTATGTTTCACTGATGAAGTTATGAATCATGAATTCCCGGAGGGTTTCAAACCCGTAAATATCGAATCATACGATGGCACAACAGATCCCGTTGTATGGATTGAGGATTTCCTCCTTCAAATCCACATGGCTCACGGTGATGATTTACATGCCATCAAGTACCTCCCACTAAAACTCAAAGGACCAGCTCGACATTGGCTGAATAGCTTGCCAGCAGATTCCGTTGGCAGTTGGGAGGATTCGGAAGATGCATTTCTTGACAACTTCCAGGGCACTTATGTGCGGCCACCGGATGCTGATAACTTGAGCCACATAACCCAGCAGCCAGGGGAATCGACCAGACAATTCTGGACACGGTTCCTGACTAAGAAAATCAAATTGTAGACTGTCCGGATGTAGAGGCCCTAGCGGCATTCAAGCATAACATCCGCAACGAGTGGCTCGCCCGCCACCTCGGCCAAGAAAAGCCGAAATCTATGGCAGCCCTCACAACACTCATGACCCTCTTTTGCGCGGGCGAGGATAGCTGGCTGGCTCGCAGCAACAACACATCAAGAAATCCGGATACCTCGGATACCAAAGATGTCAACGGTAGGCAGCGTCGTTATAGACCAAAGCGCCGCAATAACGGTGATAACACCGAAGATATGACAGTCAATGCCGGATTCAGAGGCTCTAGATCCGGTCAGCGGAAAAAGCCATTCAAAAGAAATACTCCGGCTCCGTCCACTCTGGATCGCATATTGGATCGCTCGTATCAAATCCACGGCACCACGACAAGCCAGTCAATCACACCAACAGAGAATGCTGGGTGTTCAAGCAGGCCGACAAGTTAAATGCCAAGAATAAGGACAAGGGGATGCATAGCGATGACGAGGAAGAGCCCCGGCCGTCGAACACAGGAGGACAGAAGGAGTTTCCCCCTCAAGTGAAGACGGTGAACATGATATACGCAACCCAAATTCCCAAGAGGGAGCGGAAGCATGCACTAAGGGACGTCTATGCGATGGAGCCTGTCGCCCCAAAGTTCAACCCATGGTCTGCTTGTCCGATCACCTTCGATCGGAGGGACCACCCCACTAGCATCCGTCATGGCGGATCCGCCGCACTGGTCCTAGACCACATCATTGACGGATTTCACCTCACTCGAGTCCTTATGGACGGCGGCAGCAGCCTGAACCTGCTTTATCAAGATACAGTGCGAAAAATGGGTATTGATCCCTCGAGGATAAAACCCAGCAAAACCACCTTTAAACGCGTCATCCCAGGTGTAGAAGCCCATTGTACAGGCTCAATCACACTGGAAGTGGTCTTCGGATCACCGGATAACTTCCGAAGCAAAGAGTTAATCTTCGACATCGTCCTGTTTTGCAGTGGCTATCATGCACTGCTTGGATGGACAACATTTGCAAAATTCAATGCAGTGCCGCATTATGAATACCTCAAGGTCAAGATGCCAGGACCTCGCAGAGTCATAATAGTAAATGGAAACACAGAACGCGCACTCCGCATGGAAGAGCACATTGCGGCCCTTGCAGCAGAGGCACAAAGTAGCATGTTCAGGCAGACCACTCATTCGGCGTTACAGCCCCCGGACACCTTCAAGCGAGTCCAGAACAATTTGAAATAGGATCGCCTGGCACGATCAGCGCTCGCCTAGCAATCCGGCCCCCATCCCAGGCCCAGTGCAGTGTTGAAATTCATGTCGCGCGTACATAACTACGCATTGAAAATACCATGGACATAGGCGGGGGCACAATTAGGACACGCCCCGCATTGTGGCTTAACCACACCAGGGGCTGTATACCTTTGACATCACTGTTCTCTTTCAGGGCCTAACTCTTTGGAAGCCCTTTTCGGCAGTCCGATTGCCGGACACATTTCAGAAGCAACAACCAAGGCGGCAAGAAGCTAAGATGAACATTGGAACCGCCAGGTGGTCTCTAGTAATACTTGATATACCCGCTTTTCACTATTTATGCGTAGCTTGCCTTGGGATAGGACATTTCGAATTGTCCTACTTTATGCTTATTGCACTACTTGTACCAGTACGCTTCGATGTATTATTCAAATAACAATGCATACTATTAATCTGTCATTGCATTATTTAAGTTTTTCTCTTTCTCTTATATGTCCATTGACGACTTTCCGCACCTGCGCGCTCGGGTACGGTCAGTACGCCAGGGGCTCTTGTTTACCCCGTAATACGACCAAGAAGTCCGAACACTTTGGACAGTGCGGCACCCCAAACTTATAGAATTATATGCATCAGCTCCGAATCATGTCTTGGGTCAAATGTTGGGTTGCCCGGCTCCCATGCTTTGGTACTATCGGTGTCAAAACTGGTGGATCTCGGGTAGGGGGTCCCGAACTATGCGTCTAAGGTGGATGGTAAGATGAGGCAGGGAACACGATGTTTTACCTAGGTTCGGGCCCTCTTGATGGAGGTAAAACCCTACGTCCTGCTTGATTTATTCTTGATGATATGAGTATTACAAGAGTTGATCTACCACGAGATCGGAGAGGCTAAACCCTAGAAGCTAGCCTACGATATGATTATTGTATATGATCTATCGACTAGCCTGGCCTCGGTTTATATAATGCACCAGAGGCCTAGGATAACAAGAGTCCTAGCTGAATACGCCGGTGGGGAGGAGTCCTTGTCTTGATCACCAAGTCTTGTGGAATCTTCTGTGTATGCGGCAGCTGTCCGAACTGGCCCATGAGTATATGACCATGGGGGTCCTAGGCCCAATCTAACTGAGCGGGAGACGACGTGGTTAGTACCCCCTAGTCCAGGACACCGTCAGTAGCCCCCTGAACCGGTCTTCAAGTTGGGGATGCTCCTCGATTCTTCCGAACTGTTCTTTGTCTTCGGTCGTCGGTCTTGAAAACTAGTTCAACAAATCTTCCCATCTTCTATCTTGAGGATTGCCGAGCTAAATCTGAAGATCTCACATGTCATGTATTCAAGGAGCCCTTTAAGTCTTCAGCCTTTATCAATGCCTTGTTATTTTATGCCAGACCTCGGGTTTGAAGTTGTTCCCGGGTGGCAGCGTAATGTTGTGTCTGAGCTCCAACGCCGGACTGCATTCGAGGTATCTTTTGCAGCCGAGCACCAACGCCGGACCGCTTTCCAAGCTCCACTAGAATTTATCCGAGCTCCAACGCTGGACTATGTCCAAACTCCAACGCCGGACTATGTCCAAACTCCAACGCCGGACTGTATCCGGACTCCAACGCTGGACTATATCCGAGGTGTCATATCACCATGGTTCAAAAAAGTTGAAGGAGTTTAGCCGAGCTTAATGCTGGAAATGCCCTCTATGGAGCCAGCCAATAGCGCCCGAGCTTTATGCCGGACTGCTTCCGAGGTGGTGCACCACCCCGACTGTGGGCCAATTTTTTGTCAATATTTTTGATTGGTGCAATTTATTCTCTGCCGAGATATATAGCCAGTAGCGCTCAAGGTGTGTATCGGTTTAAAACCCGAGATGCACTTGAAGGATAACATAAGACCACTGATCCCAGTAGCCGCTGAGACTCAGGTTGATTTGCAAAATCGGCCTGAGGATCAAGTCCTAGCTCGGCAGAATACTTCGGGACACAAAAAGCGGCGTGCTCAGTCCTCGAGACTCGGGTTGGGTGCGGCCGACCGACCTGAGGATCATAATCTATTCGGAAACTGTATTGCACTTAAAATTTTCTGCATTGGACAGGCAATGCAGTAGCCCCGAGACACTGGTCGGGTGGCAACACCAGATCAGCGGATCGATGTGCCCCTTTAATATTTGTAAATAATAAGCCCTAGCCCCCGAGCCTTAATGCGGGCACGGGTGGCCGAATTAAGGATCGATATCCATAGTAAAATCACAAATTATGTGTAATGACTCTATGTATCCAAGTACTTTACGTCATTAATGCTCGGATCCGCATTGTACAAAACTTTGTTGACCGACCATCGGCTTCCACCTCCTCGGCCGGTAGCCGAGGAGTGTTTGTCCTACTTTATAAAGCCTTTATGAGGGCAAAGATTTATGACAAACAAGGAAATCTGGCCATACGGTTTAATAAACAAAGGTACGCAGAGAGATATGTTATATTACTGTTTAACATAAGAAATGTCTTCCAAAGAAAATGGTCTCGCTATCGGTTCCTTTCTTTGGGTTGTCATGCTAAGCATGATCATGAAACCTCAGCTCCAATGTAAGAGCAAAATATCGAGGATTTAGTTTAGGAGGCTAGTTAATAGCCCCCGGTAGTGTTCAGTGATAGTCGAGGTCAAGCCGTAAACACTTCGGCCATTGTTATGAATGGCCCGTCATTTAACACAGTCATCAGATCGCTGACCAGTTTACCGGGATATGTGACAGTCAGTTTTTGGCTTTCTCCACTGAGGTGCTTAACCATGTGAGCTGGAAGCACAATCGCAGTGGTTCTCCCTTTGCACACCTAGCCGAACAAAGCAGAACGTAGGAAGCAAGTGCAGGAGCCAGGCAACCCAACTATTGACCGAAGACACAATTCAAAACTGATGCATATATAGCAATATTCGAGAATGTTTTTGCCGAATCTCTAAAGGTGTCCGGTGTTGCACTGTGAGACTTGTGCTGAAAACACACAAATAGTTTAAAAGTGTCACAAGCTTGGAAAACCAAAAAACGTCAGTAAAAACTTGACGTCCGAACAAGATCAAGTGTTCGGTGCCAACCCAGAAATTGGTCTCAGAAAAAAAGAGTGCTTCTGTCGTGCTTTAACATGAAACATCCTATCTCAAGACTTCAAGCGGGTCAGCCTACGGCTTCAACCTCCTATCCCGAAGGCGTAGTACTTCTCATTAGGCCAGTTTAGCAAACTAAACTCTAGCGACTTTCAGAGAGAAATTAGGCTCCCCGGCTAGCGACCACACACTCGTGTCGAAAAAAGGAGTGATGAATGATAATAGTAATAAAAACTTTGCAACAACCAAGAAGAAGAACACTTATTATAAAACGGCTCATATAAATTTAAGAGCCCCCAAGTGACTTGGGTAAAAGAATTTTGTGTATAATGATTGTATGTACCGAAGTACAAATATCATATCTTTGTTCACCCGAACTTTAAACGCGTCTTAACTGACCGTCGGCTTCTCCCACTTCAGTCAAGGACTGAAAAGTGTTATGTACTCCACCTATCAAGAATATCGACAGTGTTTCCGATAACCAGGCAACCGGGCCATAAGGCTGTAACAGACAAAGCGCGCTCAGGGAACTTATGATATATTACAGACGAAGTGTAAGAAGCATCTTCGAAGAAAATAGTACCCCCACCGATACCTTTCTTTGGTGCTCATTATTACTATTAGACTTGTGCAATAGAATTTTTGTACTCATGAGTTCCGTTGTGTGCCGACCATGATTGAAAACAATAAGAGCGCTAGCTTTCGGCTTCACCCAGTCTGAGGTCAGAGCTCGGAGGACCCGGTCGTGACAATCGCAGAGGTGCTCCCTTTACTCCCTAGCCGAACAATCAGGAACGTAGGGGTAAGCACAGGAGCCAGGCAACCCAGCTTGCAAATCTCTTAAGTCAATATGGTGCATATTTTGGCGTAATACACGAACAAGGAATGAAGCCGTACAAATATAATCATATGCAAGAGGAAAAGCTTCATAAAGGAAGCCCCCAAATAAACGGGGTATTTGAATTTGTGCGTCACAAACAAAGTTTGGACAAGGAACTTTTTTACAAGCAACTTTTTCCAAAAAAGTATAATGCTTGGTCGAACCGAACACAAGTTAAAAATTGAAAATTTGAGCATAAAGGCAACTTAGCTGGTTAATGTGTTCGGTATTGATGACGCGACCCGAGCTTGATGCAGGACAAGGTTCCATCCCCCAAGCCGGTCCCAAGGTGGCGGAGCAAAGAGCTCGGCACTCCGAAGTGGTGACATAGCACGGTCAATGCGGGCCGGCAGAGTGATGCCGAAGTCCCTGGCATGGGGTAATGAAGTGTTGACGAAGCCCCCCGTCCAGCCGAGGTGACGTGGTATGTCAGTACGCCGAGTTGACGATACTTCCCAACCCGGATCATTTTTTTGTGCACAAAAAATAGTGCAAACCGGAGATAATAGTAGTAATAATAATTAAAAAAAATGTTGCATAATAAATAATTTATGCAAAGTGCTTAATAAAAAAAATATGGCCTGGGCCGAAGTCAATGTCGATGCAGGGCGTCGGCGTGATGCGGTAAAGGCATGGCAAAGCCTGAATTCATAGGTCGATCCGAGTTCGGGATGCAGCGCTCGCCGGACTATGTATAGAAACTGACTGAACAACTATGCGACCATCGTTAATGTGGCCATCATTTGATAGACCTGTGTACATATGATGAACAAACCAGAGTAATAATTCCTTGGGAAAAATGAACCCAGACAAGCAAAAAAAATACTAGGATTAATTGCACCTGCTTTATTTGTTGTAGAAATCCGAAGAAAGGTGATTCTGAAAATTGGGACTCGATCCGCACACCCATTTCCTGATGGGCGATAAAGCGATGGTATGGCGATGCTGGCAAAGGTTGGCTCGCCGAGGCAAAGCCCTCGGTCCAGCTAACGTGACGGAGCTGGTCGGCTAGTGACGCCGAAGTCTCCGAAGTAGGTTGATGAAGAGATGGCGAAGCCCCCGGTCCAGCCGAGATGTCGAAGCCTCGATGTCAGCCGATGAGTCGAAGTAGGTCGGCGTGATGGACACCAGCTTGAAGAAGCAATAGTGCGGCCCTGCCGATGCAGGTCGTGACGTGGTCGATGCTGGCTTGATGAAGTGATTGTGCGGCGATGCCGGTATGCCCGCTCTGTGTAATCCGTGGGGCGGCGATGTTGGTGATGATTTATCCTTCACGATGCCGGACTCTTGTTCGTCTTGCCGAGATGATGATTCGAAGAAGTTGAGCTCAGCTCAACAAAGTGACGACGTGTCTAGCGCAGGTCGACAACCTTGGAGCAATATTGCCGGACTGGTTTGACACCAGCATGATGATGAAGATGACCTCAGGGGAGGCTTAAAATTTTACGGGCACGTGTTTAAAAACGACGCACAATACCCTAGAAGAGAACTCCTCTAAAAAGGTTGTCCAATATCACGTTCATAAAGAAACATGAATTCGGGTCGGATCTGTATTGGCGTAGAAAACAGATCCGAAAATTGGTCCACTCATTGGAAGGTTCCCGGAGTTTGAACCGTCGGATCGATTTGAAATTTGGAGGAGTGGTAGATATGGGAATTCAGTAGTAGATGAACGGTTGGATCTTCCAAAGGACCTCCCAGCTGGGCTCTGGAGACCACGCCCTAAACTTGTCTAGATTCTCGTCCAGATTTGATAGGGCTCCGGTATATCATAGATTGCCGGAGATTCCTCCATCGGAACTTGATGAAATTTTGCATGGTTGTTATAGAATTAATTCCACACAATTCCACCAAAGGGATCGTCAAGGAGATGCTCAAAGAGGTGGTGGCAGCGAATACAAGTTCGCTGTTCGGAAAAACAGCATTGTCGCCCGAGGGCAATGTTGACGTTGAGCCCCCGAGCTCCATGGATGATTCCTTCATGATCTTGATAGAGATAGGAGTTGATGTTGATGAAGGGCCTCGTCTCAACATGATGATCAGAGGTAGGACACAGTCCCCTGTCAAGCCAAGGTGACCAGTCGAGCCGGTGACGAAGATGTCGATGTCGTAGTTAATCTGCAGACGAGCCATCGATCCTTTTGCCGATCACCCAACGGCCCTCTCAATGAAAGCACCAATGTCGGTGTCAAAACCGGCGGATCTCGGGTAGGGGGTCCCGAACTGTGCGTCTAAGGCGGATGTTAATAGGAGGCAGGGAACACGATCTTTTACCCAGGTTCGGGCCCTCTTGATGGAGGTAAAACCTTACGTCCTGCTTGATTTATTCTTGATGATATGAGTATTACAAGAGTTGATCTACCACGAGATCGGAGAGGCTAAACCCTAGAAGCTAGCCTATGGTATGATTGTTGTATATGATCTATCGACTAGCCTGGCCTCGGTTTATATAATGCACCAGAGGCCTAGGATAACAAGAGTCCTAGCCGAATACGCCGGTGGGGAGGAGTCCTTGTCTTGATCACCAAGTCTTGTGGAATCTTCCGTGTATGCGACAGCTGTCCGAACTGGCCCATGAGTATACGGCCATGAGGGTCCTCGGCCCAATCTAACTGAGCGGGAGACGACGTGGTTAGTACCCCCTAGTCTAGGACACCGTCAGGTACCTTACGTTCCGCTATACCGGCTAAGGTAGCGGTGGGAGAACTACTGCGATTGTGTCCCGGTTATTCCGGACGAGCACCTTAGTAGAGAAAGCCAAAAACTGACTCTCATGATAAGGCGAGAGACTGGTCGCTGTTCGAGAGGTCTCAAGCCCTTAAAGACTTTTTCCTCTTCAGACGAGGAGTTGGCCTTGTCTGGCTTAGGCGTGTATAGCGCCCCAAATTTAGCCCTCCGAATACCAGGGGCTTCGCCAAAAATTTAAAATCATAGACTTCTATGGCTAAGTGAGAGTGATAAAGCATTATAGTTCGATTGCCTGGTTTGTGCGCTGAACACCTCCCTCGAAGGACCCAAAATTGGGGTAAAGAGTGTTCAGATTTACCCCGAACACCCCAGTACTAGTTACATGGGGGTAGAAGACGACGACTAGCCAACTCTCAGATTTTATAAATGGCCGCACATAAGGTAATATTTTAAATTAAGAAAGTGTCACATGGCGCAAAAGAACTCATTTCAGATTACAGGATCACATGAGCCTGTTCATTCAAAAATTACATCCTTGGCACACTCATCCGCCACTAAGCGGCAACCCTTCGGGACGCTCTCATAGTAATTCTCGGGGCAGCGATGCTGCTTGCCCTCCGGTGGCCCCTCCTTCACAAGCTTCATGGCGTCCAGCTTCGCCCAGTGCACCTTCACCCGGGCAAAAGCCCTGCGTGCACCTTCGATGCAGACGGACTGCTTGATGACTTCAAGCCGTGGGCAGGCTTCCACCAGCCGCCTCACCAGACCGAAGTAGCTGCCGGACAGGGGCTCACCAGGCCACATCCGGACTATAAGGCCCCTCATGGCCTGTTCGGTCGCCTTGTGAAGTTCGACCAACAGCTTCAGCTGGTCGCTCAAGGACACGGTGTGTTCGGTCCTAGTATACTGAGACCAGAACAACTTCTTCTTTGAGCTCCCCTCCTCAGCCCGGTAAAACTCCGCGACATCCAGCACACTGCGGGGAAGATCTACAAACGCTCCTGGAGAGCTCTGAACTCGGGTAAGAAAAAGGAAAGTCTACTTCACATGCTTGCTTTGCATATTGAATGCCTTCCCCGCTTCTATCTTCTTCGCCGCATCAATCTCCTGGAGGGCCTTGTGGGCTTCGGCCTTGGCGCTCCGGACGCTTTCAAGTGCCTGTGCGAGCTCGGACTCTCGCATCTTGGAGTCAAGCTCCAAGGACTCGTGCTTTTTGGCGAGAGCCTCAAGCTCTTGCTGCACCTCGCCCACTCGGGCTTCTTGTTTCTCCCGTTCAATGCGTTCTTTGGCCGCCTTGTCTTCGGCCTCGGACAACGCCTTCCTAAAGGTCTCCACCTCGGTCGTGGCCCCTGACAAATTCATGATGATCCTATTACTTTACACTCGAACTTCTTTTTTAACTATACAGACAGGGGTATATCTTACCTTTCTTATCTTCGAGCTGCCCCTTGGTAAGGCCAAGCTCATCGTCAGACCGCTTCAGGGCCTGCTTCAGCACAGAGACCTCCGCAGTACGTGCGGCAGCGTCCAGCAGGGAAGCCTGCACATACACATAGATATACTCTAATTAGGCTACTGAGTTATCATTTGATACTCTATTAGGCTTTTCTTCGTGAACGCCGAACAGAGCATCAAGGGCTACTTTCTATGCGGTAATATTTTTATACTTTGAATGCTTACCTCCAAGCCTATTAGGAGGCTGTCACAAGCTTCGGTCAGTCCGTTTTTGGCGAACTGAACCTTCTTGACCATCGCACTCATGATAGTGCAGTGCTCTTCATCGATCGAAGCGCTGTGAAGCACTTCCAGCAAGTTGTCCGGTGCCTCTGGTTGGACAGAGGACACCGGCATGGATGGTTGGCCCCCCTTAATGGGGGACCACCTGCCAGAGTCTGGAACCATCGAAGGTTCTGGCACAGTGTCCGGCTGGGACCCGAACTCGAAGCCCGTAGGAGCCTCGCTCCTTGGGTACCAAGGGTCCGGGAGGTCGCCGTGAGGCGCCCCCAGGATCACCTCCCCTTGGCTCGGTACCTTTTGAGACAACACCTCGGCGTTGTTCATAGGGCGAGGGGTGGAAGCCGTCGGAGGAGAACCACTGTTCATATCCGACGAGCCCAAAGAGCCGCTCAACGAGGGTACGTCGAGATGAGCTCGGGCCGGACTTCATAATCATGTTCGGCATGAGTGAAGGCAGTAAAATAAAACATACCATGAAGTACTATGGTGTTCGGACACTTACGACTTCGCTAGGGGCTTGTCCCTGGGTAGCCACTTGTCGGTGTCAAAACCAGCGGATCTCGGGTAGGGGGTCCCGAACTGTGCGTCTAAGGCGGATGGTAACAGGAAGCAGGGGACATAATGTTTTACCCAGGTTCGGGCCCTCTTGATGGAGGTAAAACCCTACATCCTGCTTGATTAATATTGATGATATGGGTAGTACAAGAGTAGATCTACCATGAGATCAGAGAGGCTAAACCCTAGAAGCTAGACTATGGTATGATTGTATGTTGTCCTACGGACTAAAACCCTCCGGTTTATATAGACACCGGAGAGGTTAGGGTTACACAAGGTCGGTCACAAAGGAGGAGATACACATATCCGTATTTCCTAGCTTGCCTACCACGCCAAGTAGAGTCCCATCCGGACACGAGACAAAGTCTTCAATCCTGTATCTTCATAGTCTAACAGTCCGGCCAACGGAGATAGTCCAGCTGTCTGGAGACCCCCTAATCCGGGACTCCCACAATAGCCCCTGAACCAGGCTTTCAATGACGATGAGTCTGGCACGCAGTATTGTCTTCGGCATTGCAAGGCGGATTCCTCCTCCGAATATACCATGTAAGAATTTGAATATAAGGATAGTGTCCGACCCTGCAAAATAAGTTCCACATACCACCATAGAGAGAATAATATTTCCACAAATCCAATTTGCTGACTTGTTCTGGCAACACGACATTACGCCACAGCCCGGTGATTATTCGAACCGTTTCCTTTAACTAGCCCCGCACATAACGTGAGGCAGTTTTTTGACACGTCTTGTCAAAGCAGAGATCGCGTCCCCCTAATTACGGGATTCTCATCAATACGGTCGTGGGTAACCCAACCGTGTCTATGACTCCTAGATTATAGGCAAGTCCCAAATGGCTACGGAGAGGACACTTGATATTCACCCTCTTTATAAAGGGACAAGGCTTTTACTTTTTCCCTCCCGTGCTCAATCAAATCTTTCCCCCGCCTTGATTTCTAACACCCAAAGCCCAGGTCAGGTGCTTTGGACCTTCAATCATGTCCGGATCTAGCCTTCAAGGCCGGTGGATACCCTCCTCCGTCACGGAAGAGGATATCAAGAAGTTGAGGGAGGCAAGGTACCTGACCGCCGAGGTTTCGCATCGGCTGCCTGCCCGAGGGCAGGTCGTCCCTACTCCTGAACCCAACAAGAACGTTGTGTTCATCTCCCACTTCCTCCGAGGTCTAGGCCTCACCCTGGATCCCTTTGTTAGGGGTTTGATGTTATATTACAGGCTAGATTTCCACGATCTAGCCCCAGACACCTTTCTCCACATTTCGACATTCATTGTCGTGTGTGAGGCCTTCCTCCGCATTACCCCTCACTTCGGCCTGTGGCTCAAGACCTTTGACGTGAAGCCGGAGATGGTCGAGGGGTAGTATGCTGCATGCGGAGGCGCATTAATAAGCAAGATAGCAGGAGCTCCGTGGCCCAAAGGTGCCTTTCCAGAGGTGTCCGGATTATGGCAACAGGAGTGGTTTTACATCACAGCTCCCAGAAGTGCCAAGTGGGTGGCTGCCCCTGCTTTCCGCTCGGGCCCTCCACCACAACTGATGTCATGGATTAGCAGAGGACTGACCTGGGCTCCAGACAAGGACGTGCCTATACTACAGAGCCGCATTCGCGATCTCTTTGAAGGAGATTTCAGTCTGGTTATGGTGGCGCAAGTCATGCTGGTTCGTCGAGTCTAGCCTTGCAAACGCCGGCCCCTCGGCATGTGGGAGTTCAACCCAGAAGGGCCGCATACTATTCAGAATTTCCTCGGCCTGACGCATGAGGAGATGTACAAATCATTCTTCGGACCCCAAATAGAGTGTCTGGATACTACCGAGGACGTGGGCCTGAGCAGCAACCGTACCGCCGACCAAGTACGTAATCCTTTAGCCGAACACACCATCTTTTATTTACCATGACGTCATTCTGAGAAGTCGCTCTTTGAACAGGACTGGCTAACAAAGGTGAAGATGATTCGGTGTTCGGCCCCTTCCTGAGGGTTTGGAGAATCCGGTACTGGAAAAGATGCTCGAGCTACCACCCTGCCCGGAGGCCTCAAAGGAAGATAAAGGGGGGAATAATGAGGATGAAAGCGGGCCCCCATCGCTACCAATTCCAACCGAGGGAATGAGCACCTCCGTGAAGGAGGATAACCAAGGATAAGAATCCGACCTTCTCTCGCTTCGGGGAAGGAAGAGGACTGCCTCTAAAGATCCGGAAACCGAGGCTTCCAAATGGGAGAAGAAGTCTCCACTAGAGGGTCCTGCCTTGGAGGGTGCTTTTGCCGCACAAATTCCGCGTGAGGATCAGCCCTCCAACGAGCTGCAAGTAATCAGAAAGTACTTTAATAGTGGAGATATACTACCTTACCTCTGAGGAAAATAACCGAAGCGTTTATCTTGTAGTTCAGGGGATCTTCTTCCGGAGATGATGGAGAGCGAAACGCCTCCCCCGGACTCCCCCGCTCAAGAAGCGGGCGACCTTGAAGTGTCATCACGGAGGGCCTCTCCGGATCCGGTGAGGCCAGAAGATAATCCTATAGTCACCCGAAGTCCCCAGTGTCCGGCTCTTGAAGAGAGCAAACAAAAGAGTCCGGCACAGTCTGGTATGCGGTCGGACGTACTGAGGGAGCTGTTGGAGCAAGCGGTCATCTCAGAAGAACACCGTACGTTGATGGGTACAGTGATGGTAAGAATTTCGTCCGCCGAAAGCAGATTGCATGGAGCCTTTATGAGTCTACTAACGGGCTTTGAGGTACGTGAAACGATATACTTTTTTGATAGTATCGCACATTTTTAGGTGTGCCCTGTGTAGATAGTAGCCCCTAAGACTGTGGTCGTCGTCGAGAACAGCGGTGAACAGAGGATCGTAGTCCCAGGTGATAATCATACCGCTTTATGTGCAGGTGATGGGAGCTCCGGTGGCTAGCCGGACTAATGAGTTTGCCGAACTAAAGCGGCAACTGGATGCGGCAGATGCCGACATCGAGCTTGTTAACAAGCGGCTTGACGAGGCACAGGGTAAGTAATGTTTTTCTGGTCAACATCACATAGTAAGAGCAGCATGATGCCAGTATCTTTAATATGTTGTGACTGCAGACGGAGCTGCCACCATGGAGACCCTTCGGGCGGAACTTGCCCGAGCCAAGGAACAAGCAAGAGTTAGTAATGCGGCTGCTTTGAAGGCGGCCGAAGAGTTAAGAGCCGAGAAGATGGCCGTAGAATTAAAAGACACTGCCGACCGTTGCCAGTTGCTTGAAAAGGAGAACCGAGTGAAGGCAGCGGACCTTGAAAAGGCCAAGATGGTGACCAAAGACACTTGCTCTACTATGAGGGTGAAGAAGGAGGAGCTGCGCGAAGCCGGGGATATTGCGGCTAGGAAGCCCTTTCTGCTCCAAAGGAAGTTCGGAGATCCGCGGTATGCCCCTCTGGATCGGCTATGGAGTTCGGCAGACGCATATATGGACTTGGCGGCAAGCGCAGTCGATGCAGTCGAATACTTCCGAGATCAGACAGATCGTGAAGTGGACAAGCTGTTCTGGTCGCAATTTAACGTTCTAGAGCATCCGCTTCCCTTGACTGATCAACTAGCCAAATGGGCCAAACTTAATAGGTTGTCCGAACTTGCCATGCGGTCCGTCATAGATCATTTGTGGTCGAAGAAGCCGAAGGCGAACATCTATTTCAGCTTAGTGCATCAGTTCCTTGGTGCGGTGTCATGCCTCAATGCGATGAAGAGGTCGGCGTGCATAGAAGGCTCGCGGATGGCCTTTGCCTATGTCAAGGCATACTGGGCGGAGATGGATGCTACCACTGTCGCGGCGCATGGTTCGGCCATAGGCCGAGTAGCTGCCGAGCACTATTTTGAAGAGGTTCTTGACGGTGCTCATTTGATAGAGTCCCAGTGCTCGAAGAATATTATGTTTGAGTGACATGTATTCCCATTGTAAGCACAATGTTTTTATGAAATGTAGTAAGGCTGTATTTATACTTTTGCCGTAAAGTAATATGATGCCTCCTGTGCGGCCGTTTATGTATATATGTATATAACCTGAAAGATTGAAGTCGTCGGCTTCAACCCCCACGCATATAATGCGGAGGTGTTCGCAGAAAACACGTGTTCACACTTAACCCAACGTCTTGGTCCTATTAAGGAGGTGATAGCGCAGCGAACGAGGCAACCGGACTATGATGCTTTAACACTTTCACTTAGCCATAAGAGTTTGACGGTGGGGCTACTATATAGCCCCTGGTGGCTCCGCACTCTCCCAAACTCGGGGTGCGTATATGCCTGGCCGGGAAACGGCCCTTCGTTAAAGCGGAGGAATTCTAAAATTCCGATAGGTCACTGAGTGGTTGACCAGTCTCGCGCTATATCATGACAGTCAGTTTTCGGCTTTCTCTAGTTAGGTGCTCGTCCGGGCGAGCCAGGGCACAATCACAGTAGTTCTCCTGGTGCTGCCTTAGCCAATAGAACGGAACGTAAGGCACCAAAACACAGGAGCCGGGAAAACCCAACATTTGACCAAAGACATGATTCGGAGCTAATGCATATAAGGCCAAACTCGCGACGCCGAACACTCCCTAAGGTATTCGGTCTTTATTGTATAAACCGGGCCTAAATAGTGCCCTTTGTAAAAAGCCCCTTGTGTCCAGGTTCGGGCGTTTATTCTAACGTGGCCACATGCCAAGACGCCATCATCCTTCTCAGTTGTATTTGAGAATCCGAGGGATGTGTATCAACAAGAGACAGTAAAAAAGGTTTACGCAGAGTCTTAATCTAAAAAGAATCCTTGGAGCGGGTCCCTGCTGCACGTCTGCGCTTGTGTCTCCGTTGTGTCGTATCCTGGACGGGTGTAGCACGATGGTCATCTGTAAAATAGAGGAACTTAGGTGAAAAGTTGTCATGCAGAAAGGTAGTTTTTAAAGAAACCATGTATAATTAAAGATGAGTAAAAATTGCCACTTGTCTGCGCACGTTGAGCCCCTTATATTTGTAATACGGGTGTGGCCATCAATCCGGTATGAATTACATATAGCTGCACCGGACTCGTCTAGCCGTGTCCGTGGTCTTGACAACCTATCAAATGCTTTAGTTGGTGAGGCCGTTTTTAGTGTGCGGCTGCGAAGGCAGTCACACTCTCTTCAGCACGCAAATATCGCTCAATATTTCCATTCACTTAAATGATGCCATGTGGACTGGGCATCTTGAGTTTGAGGGAAGCGTAATGCGGTATTTCATTAAAGCGAGCGAAACCTTCGTGTCCAAGTAGTGCTTGATAGCCACCTTGGAACGGAGAAATGTGGAAGGTTAAATGTTCGCTACGGAAGTTATTGTGGAAGCCGAATATAACCTCTAGTAGTAGGGAGCCCGTGCAGTGAGCCCCTGGGCCTAGCGTTACTCCTTTAAAGGTAGTGTTGCTATGGCAAATTTTCGTTGGATCTATCCCCATTTCGCGGATTGTATCCTGGTATATCAGGTTTAAACTGCTGCCACCGTCCATCAGGACTCATGTAAAGTGGTATCCGTCAATTATTGGGTCTAATACCAGGGCAGCCCATCCTGCACGCCGGATACTTGCTGAGTAATCACGATGGTCGAAAGTGATCGGTTGAGACGACCAGTGGCAGGACTTCGCGGTGATAGGCCTTTGGGCATATTTTTCTGGGAGTGCCGCTTTGTTTCTTCCATTTATCATGTGTAACACGTTGACTGTTTTGACTTATGGTGGAAACTTCTTTTGTTCCCCAATGTCTTGCCTGGGAGGCTCATCCTCGTCTTCACTTGGTGTATCCTCCCCCTTGTGTACGACGTTGAGCTTGCCGGACTGCTTGAAGACCCAACAATCTCTGTGGGTATGATTAGCGGGTTTACCAGGGGTGCTATGGATCTAACATACTTGGTCCAGAATTTTGTTTAGGCTGGACAGTTCGTCTCTGGCGCCTTTAGAGGGTGGCTTTTGCTGACTTGGCCGAGAGCTTTTGAATCCGGCGTTTACTGCCGTGCTCTTCGTGCTGTCTTCTTTATTCCGGCGTTTGTTATTGTTGTTGCGCCGTGATTTCCCGTTTCCATCTATAACTTCGGATGTACTGGGATCGCTGATTCTGCATCTGGCTAGCCAGCTATCCTCGCCTACACAAAAGCGGGTCATGAGGCTTGTTAATGCTGCCATTGTTCTCGGCTTTTCTTGGCCGAGGTGTCTGGCAAGCCATTCATCACGGACGCTATTCTTAAAAGCAGCCAAGGCTTCGGCGTCCGGACAATCGACTATTTGGTTCTTTTTAGTAAGAAACCTGTTCCAAAGCTTTTGGGCTGACTCTCCGGGCTGTTGAGTTATATGACTCAAATCGTCCGCGTCCGGAGGTCGGACATAAGTCCCCTGAAAATTTGCCCGAAAAGCATCTTTGAGCTCTTCCCAGCTTCCAATGGAACTTTTAGGGAGGCTCTTAAGCCAGTGACGAGCTGGCCCTTTAAGTTTGAGGGGTAAATACTTAATGGCGTGGAGGTCATCTCCTCGAGCCATATGGATATGGAGGATATAATCCTCAATCCAGACACCAGGGTCTGTTGTTCCGTCGTATGCCTCTATATTTACGGGTTTGAATCCCTTTGGAAATTCATGATCCAACACCTCATCGGTGAAACATAGGGGGTGTGCGGCACCCCTGTATCCAGGTGTACCGTGTTCTTCGGATATTTGTTGTGTTGCGTTGTATGCTGGAGCGCGCTTACGTGGTCCATAGATGGATCTGGTTGTGCCGTCCTTTTGATGCGAGTCCTCGCGTGGATCGCGTATTGTCTTATGTTCGGCGTTGTTTGCCGCTTTATATTGGCCGTGAGGTCGCCTATCCGGCCAGATGGCTGTTTTGATTTTTGGTTGTGGGGGATCTAAGGCCTCCTCGTCGAATTCAGTTAGCAACTTCCGCTTCGGGTAGCTCTTGGTGGGGCAATTACCGCCGTACTTTGCTGCTGTGTTGAGTACTTTGCTCCATCTGATTTGGAGTGTGTCTTGCGCAGCTTTGAGCCTTTGCTTATGCTTTTTTAGACTCCTCGCGGTGGCAACGGGCCTTTGGTGGGCATTTTGTTGCTTTGGGTGTCCGTCCGGTGTGACGTCATCTGGACTATGATCTTTGATAGAGTCGGGTTGTTCGGCTTGATTCTCCGTGTTGCCGTGGTCCGGCAATGGTTCCCCCTGCTCTAACGCTGGGTCTGTATGATCGTTGTTTCTGTCGAGGCAGGATTTTGGGTGGCGCTTACGCCGCCGTTTTGACTGCTTCTCAAGGGAACAACCCTTCATTGCATCCTTCCGTTCCTCTTCGTCGTATTCCTTTGGTGTGTCCACCATGTATACGTCATGTGGTGAAGTGGGCATCCAGTGCCCTGGGGGCAGTGGTTCCTATTCGTCTCCTGCATCGTCATCCATGTCGTCGATGTATTCGGAGTCGGAGTTGAGCATGTCAGTTAAGTCATCGACAGTGGCTATTAAGTGGGTGATGGGTGGGCCGCGAATTTCTTCGTCGTCCGTATCCCAGTCCTGCCGGACATAGTTTGGCCAGGATCCTCCTAACAAGGAGAGAGACCTTAATGAGTTCTGTATGTCGCCAAAGGGCGAGTGCTGAAAAATATCCACGGAGGTAAACTCCATGATCGGCGCCCAATCAGATTCTATAGGAACGGGCGCAGGCGGCCCAGAGTCCGTGGCCGGAGAAGGATCTGACAGTTTAACAACACGGCTCTCATGCAAGTTAAGGTCGATGTTTGGCTCGATCGCCACTGCGGGTAAGGCCTCCGCGGCGGGGTCCATCCACACGTCCATGGACGGCGCAACTGGCTCCGAATTGAGGGTCGGAGCGGCTGCCTGTGCGATCTCCTGAACGTTGTCCGATGGTAGAGCTAAATCGTACTCATCGTGACCGTGTGACGCACAAGGAAGAGGCTCAAATCCGTCGAAGATCAAGTCGCCACGGATATCGGCCGTGTAGTTTAAGCTTCCAAACCTGATCTGGTGGCCAGGGGCGTAACTTTCAATCTACTCCAGATGGCCAAGCGAATTGGCCTGTAGTGCAAAGCCACCGAACACGAAGATCTGTCCGGGGAGAAAAGTCTCACCCTGGATTGCATCGCTATCGATGATAGCAGGAGCCATCAGCCCTAACGGCGAGGACAAATAGGAACTCTTAATGAAAGCACCAATGTCGGTGTCAAAACCGGCAGATCTCGGGTAGGGGGTCCCGAACTGTGCGTCTAAGGAGGATGGTAACAGGAGGCAGGGGACACAATGTTTTACCCAGATTCGGGCCCTCTTGATGGAGGTAAAACCCTACGTCTTGCTTGATTAATATTGATGATATGGGTAGTACAAGAGTAGATCTACCACAAGATCAGAGAGGCTAAACCCTAGAAGCTAGCCTATGGTATGATTGTATGTTATCCTACGGACTAAAACCCTCAAGTTTATATAGACACTGGAGAGATTAGGGTTACACAAGGTCGGTTACAAAGGAGGAGATACACATATCCGTATTGCCGAGCTTGTCTTCAATCCTGTATCTTTATAGTCTAACAGTCCGGCCAATGGAGATAGTCCGGCTATCTGGAGACCCCCTAATCCGGGACTCCCACACCACTCGTCGCTGCTATCGGCAGCCGTCGTGGCACAGTCCGGAGGGAGGGTCTTTCTCTTCTTGGACCCTTCGGCCTCCCCGGATGGGTCGGCCTTCCTTTTCTTGTCTCCCCCGACTAGGGGGAGAGCTTTTCTCCTCCTCGTTTCCGTGGTAGGAGTGCGCGTCGAACTCATCGGACGATGAGTCCGATAGAACCTTGCGCCGGAGACCCTTTCGGGTCCCCGCGGCCTTCTTCTTGGCCTTCCTTTCCGGCACCTCGTAAGGTTCCGGAGTCAGCATCTTCGTTAGAAGAGCGTTTGTAGGATCTTCGGGCAGGGGGGCTGGGCAATCAAGCTGCTCCGCCGTCTTTATCCAGTCCTGTTAAAGACATGAAAGCTTAGATCCAGCACATAACTAAACCAGGGCAAATAAATACCCTGAGAGATATAAAAGCCTACCGGATGGGCACGTCGCTTTGTGCTGAGTCTATTGTCCTCGGTGAGGGAGGGAGGCATCTCGGCGCCCTTGAAGAGCACCCTCCAGACGTCCTCGTGCATCGTGTCATAGAGCTCTCGCAGCGTCTGGTGCTGGGCCGAGTCGAACTCCCACAAAACAAATGCACGTCGTTGGCACGGAAGGATCCGGCGGAAGAGCATAACCTGGACCACGTTGACGAGCTTGATTTTCTTGTTCGTCATGTTCTGGATACAGGTCTGGAGTCTGGTCAGCTCTACCGAAGAACCCCAGGACAGGCCCTTCTTTTTCAAGGAGGTGAGCCGCATGGGGATTCCAGATCGAAATTTGGGGGCCGCCACCCAGTTGGAGTCGTGCAGCTCGGTGATGTAGAACCACCCCCGATTGCCACCCCTTTATGGTATCCACGTAGGTACCCTCGAGCCAGTTGACATTAGGCATCTTGCCCACCATGGCGCCTCCGCACTCTACTTGCTGGCCACCCACCACCTTTGGTTTGACATTGAAGGTTTTCAGCCATAGGCCGAAGTGGGGCCTGATGCGGAGGAAGGCCTCGCACACGACGATAAACGCCGAGATGTTGAGGATGAAGTTGGGGGCCAGATCATGAAAATCCAGCCCGTAGTAGAACATGAGCCCGCTAACAAACGGGTGGAGAGGAAATCCCAGTCCACGGACGAAATGGGTAAGAAAAACTACCCTCTCATGGGGTTCGGGCGTTGGGACGATCGGCCCCGCATTCGGCAGCCGGTGCGCGATATTCGCAGCTAGGTATCCGGCTTCCCGTAACTTTTTGATGTTCTCCTCCGTGATGGAGGAGACCATCCACTTGCCTCGTACTCCGAACATGATTTGACTGGTTCGAGAAGAAGAATGCGAGCTTGGGTGCTAGAGCTTGGGTGTGCGGGAATGGGTAAGCGAGAAGGAAGAAGGCGTGGGTGAAAAAAGTAAACCTTTGTTCCTTTATAAGGGTGGAGGACGCGATGAGTCTCCCCACTTGCCTGGCAAAACCGCTTATTCCCCATGCGCCGTAATTGATTGCGCGGTTGGGTTATCCACGTCCGTATTGATGAGAATCCCGTGATAAGGGGAACACGATCTCTGCTTTGACAAGATGTATCAAGAAAACCGCCTCACGATATGTGCGGAGCTGGTTGAGAAAGGTGGATCGAATAATAACCGGGCCATGGTGTGATGTCATGCTATCAAGACGTGTCAGCATATTAGATTTGTAGAAATAGTATTCTCTCTACGGTGGTATGTGGAACTTATTTTGCAGGGTCGGACACTATCCTTGCATTCAAACTCTTCCATGGTGTATTCGGAGGAGGAACCCGCCTTGCAATGCCAAAGACAACACTGTGCGCCGGACTCATCGTCATTGAAGCCTGGTTCAGGGGATACTGAGGGAATCCTAGATTCGGGGTCTCCGGACAGCCGGACTAAATCCTTTGGCCGGACTATTGGACTATGAAGATACAAGATTGAAGACTTCGACCCGTGTCCGGAAGGGACTCTACTTGGCGTGGAAGGCAAGCTAGGCAATACGGATATGTATATCTCCTCCTTTGTAACCGACCTTGGGTAACCCTAACCCCTCCGGTGTCTATATAAACCTGAGGGTTTTAGTCCGTAGGACAACATACAATCATACCATAGGCTAGCTTCTAGGGTTTAGCCTCTCTGATCTCGTGGTAGATCAACTCTTGTAATACTCATATCATCAAGAACAATCAAGCAGGACGTAGGGTATTACCTCCATCAAGAGGGCCCAAACCTGGGTAAACATCGTGTCCCCTGCCTCCTATTACCATCCGCCTTAGACGCACAGTTTGGGACCCCCTACCCGAGATCCGCCGGTTTTGACACCAACATACACCCTTTTAGTTCGGACAGAGGGTTTAGTTAGAGCCGGAGGATCCCAGAATTGTGTTTGGGATTTCAAGTGCTTTCCATCGCACAGTACTTCCGTACTACGGACCCAAGTCAGCGAAGTGTGTTATATCACGGCGACTTATGGCGTTGAGGATTCCTTTGTCCGTGCAATTTTTGCAAAAGAATGAAATTGCGTCTTCCTCGCGATAGTCCTTCGCCTTGCTTATTGCAAGGAGGAATCTGGCCCAATGGTGATGTACTGTCTCTTGGGGCTCTTGTCTAATATGGGAAAGATCACTTATGTGAGGGTGGGTGGGTAGATTTAAGTCCAAACCCTGGCCCGGTCTGAGACCCAAAGGAGTTTCCGAGCTTGGTAGTTCAGGCTCTGGGGCGTTGCCCAACGGTACTAGCCCGCTGTCCGATTCTAGGTTCGAAGCTTGGGCCATGTCCTCCCGTAGACGGGTATCCGGCTCAGAGAGCTCGGGAATCCGGACATAGTTTGTCCTCAAAATAGAGGAAGAGGCTCTGCATCGCTCCTCCACCACCGCTATCTGATGGGTAACCGGCGGAGAGTTAATCTCCCTTTGGTCGGGTTTAAGCCCGATCCGATCGTAGTCCGTAGCGACTCCCAAGGCGGCAATGCGATCCAAGAGCTCGTTCAAAGAAGAGACCTCCATTGGATCCATCTGCTCGGTGAATCCCGAGCCGACGTGGAGGCTGTTTTTGATGACCCGAGAAGTCATCGTCGGCGCGTTGGCCGATGGGGCGGTCACGACGAAGCCGCCTAATCAAAGAGTTTGGCCTACAGCTAGGGCTCCCCCAGACGTAACGTTGTCCCTAACAACAAGGTGAGCCATCAGGCCTTACCGTGACGGCACAGTGGAACTCTCAATGAAAGCACCAATGTCAGTGTCAAAACCGGCGGGTCTCGGGTAGGGGGTCCCGCACTATGCGTCTAAGGCGAATGGTAATAGGAGGCGGGGGACACAATGTTTACCCAGGTTCGGGCCCTCTCGATGGAGGTAATACCCTACTTCCTGCTTGATTGATCTTGATGATAGGAGTATTACAAGAGTTGATCTACCACAAGCTCGGAGAGGCTAAAGCCTAGAAGCTAGCCTATGGTATTATTGTTGTTGTCCTACGGACTAAAACCCTTCGGTTTATATAGACACGGGAGGGCCTAGGGTTACACAAAGTCGGTTACAAGGCAGGAGAGTCCCATCCGGACACGGGACGAAATCTTCAATCTTTTATCTTCATAGTCCAACAGTCCGGCCAAAGTATATAATCCGGCTGTCTCAGGACACCCTAATCTAGGACTACCTCACTGGCAGGCTCTGGAAAAAACGTCATCGGGCTACATCTAGATCATGAACCCATCAAAGGAAAAACCGGGGGCTCCTCACCCTGGGCCTTGGGACCCGGCGATGCTGGGCCTTTGCGGAAGCAGGCCGGTTGCAGCACTGCATGCACGCGGGTGCGGCCGACCTGGTCAACACGCTCGAGGCAGTGAGCGCTGCTCGACCTGAAGCGGGGACGAAGGGGAAAATAGTGGCGTGAGACTACGATGGCGCTGCGAGCGGGCGCAGTGGGCGTCATCTCACCGAGAAGCAGAGGGGCAGCAGATGAAGCAAGGGACTTGGCGGGCTATGTAGGACATGAGGCGCTCGGTGCGGGGCTCACCCATCCATGACGGCGGCGTCCTTGTTCAGAGAGAGAGAGATGTGAGAGGAGGGAGCCGCGGGGAGAGATGGAGGGAAGGAGAGCAGCCGGCGATGTGAATGGCCGGACGGAGGCGGGGACGTGGGGCTGCGGGAAGGCGAAGCCCTCCCGCTCGAGGGGCTGCGGCGGCTGCTGCCGGTCGAGGAGGTCCAAGGGGAGCTCCTTGCTCGGGCCTCGGTCAAGCACGGGGATGGAGGTGACCGTCTCCAACATCGGCGATGACGAGGTGGACAGGAACATCGGGGTGAGGTGCGAGGCGATGCTACCTCTTGAGCACTGCGTTGGTTTTCCCCGAAGAGGAAGGGAGGATGCAGCAAAGTAGAGTAAGTATTTCCCTTAGTTTTTGAGAACCAAGGTATCAATCCAGTCGGAGGCTACGCGTGAGTCCCTCGCACCTGCACAAAACAAATAAATCCTCGCAACCAACGCGATAAGGGGTTGTCAATCCCTACATGGCCAGTTACGAGAGTGAGAACTGATAGATATGATAAGATAATATTTTTGGTATTTTTGTGATAAAGATGCAAAGTAAAAAAGCAAAGGAAATAACTAAGTAGTAGGAGATTAATATGATGAAGATAGACCCGGGGTCCATAGGTTTCACTAGTGGCTTATCTCGAGAGTATACGTATTCTACGGTGGGTGAACAAATTACTGTTGAGCAATTGATAGAATTGATCATAGTTATGAGAATATCTAGGTATGATCATGTATATAGGCATCACATCCGAAACAAGTAGACCGACTCCTGCCTGCATATACTACTATTACTCCACTCATCGACCGCTATCCAGCATGCATCTAGAGTATTAAGTTAATGAAAACAGAGTAACGCCTTAAGCAAGATGACATGATGTAGAGGGATAAACTCATGCAATATGATGAAAACCCCATCCTGTTATCCTCGATGGCAACAATACAAGACGTGCATTGTTGCCCCTACTATCACTGGGAAAGGACGCCACAAGATTGAACCCAAAGCTAAGCACTTCTCCCATTGCAAGAAAGATCAATCTAGTAGGCCAAACCAAACTGATAATTCGAAGAGACTTGCAAAGATAACCAATCATACATAAAAGAATTCAGAGAAGATTCAAATATTGTTCATAATTAGACTTGGTCATAAACCCACAATTCATCTGTCTCAACAAACACACCGCAAAAAGAAGATTACATCGAATAGATCTCCACAAGAGAGGGGGAGAACATTGTATTGAGATCCAAAAAGAGAGAAGAAGCCATCCAGCTACTAACCATGGACCCGTAGGTCTGAGGTGAACTACTCACACTTCATCGGAGGGGCTATGGTGTTGATGTAGAAGCCCTCCGTGATCGATGCCCCCTCCGGCGGGGCTCCGGAACAGGGCCCAAGATGGGATCTCGTGGATACAGAAAGTTACGGCGGTGGAATTAGGGTTTTGGCTCCGTCTCTGATCGTTTGGTCTCTTGATGTAGTGTCCAAGTCTCCTGGGGTCTTGTTCATTGAGAAAATCACGTTTCGAGGTTTCATTCCGTTTGGACTCCGTTTGATATTCCTTTTCTTCGAAACACTAAAACAGGCAAAAAACAACAATTCTGGGCTGGGCCTCCGATTAATAGGTTAGTCCCAAGAATAATATAAAAGTGGATAATAAAGCCCAATAATGTCCAAAACAGTAGATAATATAGCATGGAGCAATGAAAAATTATAGATACATTGGAGACGTATCAAGCATCCCCAAGCTTAATTCCTGCTCGTCCTCGAGTAGGTAAATGATAAAAATAGAATTTTTGATGCGGAGTGCTACTTGGCATAATTTTAATGTAATTCCTCTTAATTGTGGTATGAATATTCAGATCCGAAAGATTGAAGAAAAAAGTTCATATTGACATAGAAATAATAATACTTCAAGCATACTAACTAAGCAATTATGTCTTCTCAAAATAACATGGCCAAAGAAAGTTCATCCCTACAATATCATATAGTTTAGTCATGCTCCATTTTCATCACACAAGAATGCTCTCATCATGCACAACCCCGATGATAAGCCAAGAAATTGTTTCATACTTTAGTAATCTCAAACCTATAAACTTTCACGCAATATATGAGCGCGAGCCATGGACATAGCACTATGGGTGGAATAGAATATAATGAGGGGGGTTATGTGGAGAAGACAAAAATGGAGAAAGTCTCACATCAACGAGGCTAATCAATGGGCTATGGAGATGCCCACTGATTGATGTTAATGCAAGGAGTAGGGATTGCCATGCAACGGATGCACTAGAGCTATAATTGTATGAAAGCTCAACAAAAGAAACTAAGTGGGTGTGCATCCAACTTGCTTGCTCACGAAGACCTAGGGCATTTTTGAGGAAGCCCATCATTGGAATATACAAGGCAAGTTCTATAATGTAAAATTCCCACTAGTATATGAAAGTGACAGCATAGGAGACTCTCTATCATGAAGATCATGGTGCTACTTTGGAGCACAAGTGTGGCAAAGGATAGTAACATTGTCCCTTCTCTCTTTTTCTCTCATTTTTCATTTTTTTTCTTTGGCCTTTTTCTTTTTTTATATATGGCCTTTCTCTTTTTTTTCTCTCTTTTTTTATAATTCCTCACTTGGGACAATGCTCTAGAAAATGATGATCATCACACTTCTATTTATTTACAACTCAATGATTACAACTTGATACTAGAACAAAAGATGACTCTATAAGAATGCCTCCGGCGGTGTACCGGGATATGAAATGGACCAAGAGTGACATGTATGAAAGAATTATGAACGGTGGCTTTGCCACAAATACTATGCCAACTACAAGATCATGCTAAGCAATATGACAATAATGAATGTGTCATGATAAATAGAATGGTGGAAAGTTGCATGGCAATATATCTCGGAATGGCTATGGAGATGCCATAATAGGTAGGTATGGTGGCTGTTCTGAGGAAGATATAAGGAGGTTTATGTGTGAAAGAGCATATCATATCACGGGGTTTGGATGCATCGGCGAAGTTTGCGCCAACTC
The DNA here is from genome assembly GCF_002162155.2 of Triticum dicoccoides. Taxonomy (NCBI): domain Eukaryota; kingdom Viridiplantae; phylum Streptophyta; class Magnoliopsida; order Poales; family Poaceae; genus Triticum; species Triticum dicoccoides. The sequence continues at coordinate 23,454,180 of NC_041386.1, forward strand.
TCAATGTGAGAAAGGGCAATGCACGATACTGAAGATGCTAGCAAGGATGGAAGGGTGAGAGTGCGTATAATCCATGGACTCAACATTAGTCATAAAGAACTCACATACTTATTGCAAAAATCTACAAGTCATCAAAAACCTCGGCACTACGCGCATGCTCCTAGGGGGATAGATTGGTAGGAAAAGACCATCGCTCGTCCCCGACCACCACTCATAAGCAGGACAATCAAATAACACCTCATGTTTCAAATTTGTTACATAACGTTTACCATACGTGCATGCTACGGGACTTGCAAACTTCAACACAAGAATTTCTCAATTTCACAACTACTCAACTAGCACGACTTTGATATTATTACCTCCATATCTCAAAACAATCTTCAAGCATCAAACTTCTCTTAGTATTCAAAACACTCATAAGAAAATTTTACTAATCTTGAATATCTAGTATAATATGATTTTAAGTAAATTACCATGCTATTTAAGACTCTCAAAATAATCTAAGTGAAGCATGAGAGATAAATAGTTTCTATAAAACAAATCCACCATCGTGCTCTAAAAGATATAAGTGAAGTACTAGAGCAAAACTATATAACTCAAAAGATATAATCGAAGCACATAGAGTATTCTAACAAATTCCAAATCATGTATGGTTCTCTCTAAAGGTGTGTACAGCAAGGATGATTTTGCTAAACTAAAAAGTAAAGACTCAAATCATACAAGACGCTCCAAGCAAAACACATATCATGTGGCGAATAAAAATATAGCTCCAAGTAAAGTTACCAATAGAAGTAGACGAAAGAGGGGATGCCTTCCGGGGCATCCCCAAGCTTTGGATTTTAGGTGTCCTTAGATTATCTTGGGGATGCCATGGGCATCCCCTAGCTTAGGCACTTTCCACTCATTATTCCATAATTCATCAAATCTTTACCCAAAACTTGAAAATTCACAACACAAAACTCAAAGTAGAAAATCTCGTGAGCTCCGTTAGCGAAAGAAAACAAAAGAACTCTTCAAGGTACCGTAATGAACTCATTATTTATTTATATTGGTGTTAAACCTACTGTATTCCAACTTCTATATGGTTTATAAACTATTTTACTAGCCATAGATTCATCAAAATAAGCAAACAACACACGAAAAACAGAATCTGTCAAAAACAGAACAGTATGTAGTAATCTGTAGCTAGTGCACGATCTCGAACCCCAAAAATTCTAAAATAAATTTCTGGACGTGAGGAATTTATCTATTAATCATCTGCAAAATTAATTAACTAAATAGCGCATTCCAACTAAAAATGGAAGCAGTTCTCGTGAGCACTAAAGTTTCTGTTTTTTACAACAAGTGTAACAATACTTTCCCCAATTCTTTGCAACGGTTCTACTTGGCACAAACTCTAATTAAACACAAAAAACACAACCTAAACATAGGCTAGATAAATTATTTATTACTAAACAGGAGCAAAAAGCAAGGAATAAAAATAAAATTGGGTTGCCTCCCAACAAGCACTATTGATGAATGCCCCTAGCTAGGCATAACAAGCAAGGATAGATCTAGGTATTGCCATCTTTGGTAGGCAATCCATAAGTGGCTCTCATAATAGATTCATAAGATAATATAATTTTCTTTCTAGGAAAGTGTTCCATGCCTTTCCTTAATGGAAATTGGAATCTAATATTTCCTTCCTTCATATCAATAATTGCACCAATCGTTCTAAGGAAAGGTCTACCAAGAATAATAGGACATGAAGGATCGCAATCTATGTCAAGAACAATAAAATCTACGAGCACATAATTCCTATTTGCAACAATAAGAACAACATTAATTCTTCCCATAGGTTTCTTAATAGTGGAATTCGCAAGGTGCATGTTTAGAGAGCAATCATCTAAATCACGGAAACCTAACAAATCACACAAAGTCTTTGGAATCATGGAAACACTAGCACCCAAATCACATAAAGCATAGAATTCATGATCTTTAATTTTAATTTTAATAGCTGGTTCCCACTCATCATAATGTTTTCTAGGGATAGAAACTTCCAATTCAAGTTTTTCTTCATAAGATTGCATCAAGGCATCAACGATATGTTTAGTAAACGCTTTATTTTGACTATAAGCGTGAGGAGAATTTAGCACGGATTGCAACAAGGAAATACAATTAGTCAAAGAGCAATTTTCATAGTTAAATTCCTTGAAATCCATAATAGTGGGTTTAGCAACATCTAGGGTTTTAATTTCTTCAATCCCACTTTTATCAATTTTAGCATCAAGATCAAAGAATTCCGAATTCTTGGAACGCCTTCTAGGTAAAGGTGGACCATATTCAGTCCCATTATTATCCAGATTCATATTGAAAAACAAAGATTTAATAGGGGACACATCAATAACTTTTAGATCTTCATCTTTATTTTCATAGGAACTAGAAGAACATGCTCTTATAAAGGCATCTTTCTTAGCACGCATCCTAGCGGTTCTTTCTTTGCAATCATCAATGGAAATTCTCATGGCTTTGAGAAACTCTTTGATATCATCCTTAGGTGGAATAGATCTAAGTTTCAAAGAATCAACATCAAGAGAAATTCTATCAACGTTCCTAGCCAACTCATCAATCTTAAGCAATTTTTCTTCAATCAAAGCACTAAAATTCTTTTGTGAAGTAATAAATTCTTTAATATTAGATTCAAAATCAGAGGGAATATTATTATAATTTCCATAAGAATTGTTGTAGGAATTACCATAATTATTAGAGGGATTACTAGGATAAGGCCTAGGATTGAAATTTCCTCTATACGCGTTGTTACCAAAATTGTTCCTACCAACAAAATTCACATCCATAGATTCACTATTATTCTCAATCGAAGTAGACAAGGGCATATCATTAGGATCAGAATAAACACTCTTACTAGCAAATAATTTCAAAAGTTCATCCATCTTTCCACTCAAAACATTAATTTCTTCTATCGCATGAACCTTTTTATTAGTAGATCTTTCAGTATGCCATTGAGAATAATTAACCATGATATTATATAGGAGTTTAGTAGCTTCTCCTAAAGTGATTTCCATAAAAGTGCCTCCCATGGCCGAATCTAAAAGATTTCTAGAAGCAAAATTCAATCCGGCATAAATTTTTTGTATAATCATCCACAAATTTAAACCATGAGTAGGGCAATTACGTATCATTAGTTTCATTCTCTCCCAAGCTTGTGCAACATGTTCATGATCAAATTGCTTAAAGTTCATAATATTGTTTCTAAGAGAGATGATCTTAGCGGGAGGAAAATACTTAGAGATAAAAGCATCTTTGCACTTGTTCCATGAATCAATACTATTTTTAGGCAAAGACGAAAACCAAACTTTAGCACGATCTCTAAGCGAAAAAGGAAATAGCTTCAATTTAACAATATCATTATCCACATCTTTTTTCTTTTGCATATCACACAAATCAATGAAGCTATTTCGATGGGTAGCGGCATCTTCACTAGGAAGGCCGGAAAACTGATCTTCCATGACAAGATTCAGCAAAGCAGTATTAATTTCACAAGATTCAGCATCGGTAAGAGCAGCAACCGGAGTGCTAATAAAATCATTGTTGTTGGTATTGGTGAAGTCACACAATTTAGTGTAATCTTGAGCCATTGTGACAAACAAGCAAACTAACACACAAGCAAACAAAAAGCAAGCGGGTAAAAAAGAGGGAAATAGAGAAAGTGAGGGAGGATATAGAGAGAGGGTGAATAAAATGGCAAGGGTGAAGTGGGGGAGAGGAAAACGAGAGGCAAATGACAAATAATATAATGCGGGAGATAAGGGTATGTGATGGGTACTTGGTATATTGACTTTTGCGTAGACCTCCCCGGCAACGACGCTAGAAATTCTTCTTGCTACCTCTTGAACACTGCGTTGGTTTTCCTCGAAGAGGAAGGGATGATGCATCAAAGTAGCGTAAGTATTTCCCTCAGGTTTTGAGAACCAAGGTATCAATCCAGTAGGAGGCTACACGCGAGTCCCTCGCACCTTCACAAAACAAATAAATCCTCACAACCAACGCGATAAGGGGTTTTCAATCCCTACATGGCCACTTACGAGAGTGAGATCTGATAGATATGATAAGATAATATTTTTGGTATTTTTGTGATAAAGATGAAAATAAAATAAAAGCAAAGTAAAAAAGCAAAGGAAATAACTAAGTAGTAGGAGATTAATATGATGAAGATAGACCCGGGGGCCATAGGTTTCACTAGTGGCTTCTCTCGAGAGCATAACTATTCTACGGTGGGTGAACAAATTACTGTTGAGCAATTGACAGAATTGAGCATAGTTATGAGAATATCTAGGTATGATCATGTATATTGGCATCACGTCCGAAACAAGTAGACCGACTCTTGCTTGCATCTACTACTATTACTCCACTCATCGACCGCTATCCAGCATGCATCTAGAGTATTAAGTTAATGAAAACAGAGTAACGCCTTAAGAAAGATGCCATGATGTAGAGGGATAAACTCGTGCAATATGATGAAAACCCCATATTGTTATCCTCGATGGCAACAATACAATACGTGCCTTGCTGCCCCTACTGTCACTAGGAAAGGACATCGTAAGATTGAACCCAAAGCTAAGCACTTCTCCCATTGCAAGAAAGATCAATCTAGTAGGCCAAACCAAACTGATAATTCAAAGAGACTTGCAAAGATAACCAATCATACATAAAAGAATTCAGAGAAGATTCAAATATTGTTCATAGATAGACTTGATCATAAACCCACAATTCATTGGTCTCCACAAACACGCCGCAAAAAGAAGATTACATCGAATAGATCTCCACAAGAGAGGGGAGAACATTGTATTGAGATCCAAAAAGAGAGAAGAAGCCATCCAGCTACTAACTATGGACCTGTAGGTCTGAGGTGAACTACTCACACTTCATCGGAGGGGCTATGGTGTTGATGTAGAAGCCCTCCATGATCGATGCCCCCTCCGGCGGAGCTCCGGAACAGGCCCCAAGATGGGATCTCATGGATACAGAAAGTTACGGCGGTGGAATTAGGGTTTTGGCTCTGTCTCTGATCATTTGGGGGTACGTAGGTATATATAGGAGGAAGGAGTACGTCGGTGGAGAAACAGGGGGCCCACGAAGGTGGTGGGCGCGCTTGGGGGGGTAGGCACACCCCCTTCCTCGTGGCCTCCTCTTTTGTGTCTTGATGTAGGGTCCAAGTCTCCTGGGTCTTGTTCGTTGAGAAAATCACGTTCCCGAAGGTTTCATTCCGTTTGGACTCCGTTTGATATTCCTTTTCTTCGAAACCCTAAAACAGGCAAAAAACATCAATTCTGGGCTGGGCCTCTGGTTAATAGGTTAGTCCCAAAAATAATATAAAAGTGGATAATAAAGCCCAATAATGTCCAAAACAGTAGATAATATAGTATGGAGCAATCAAAAATTATAGATACGTTGGAGACGTATCAGGCGACGAGGAGGCCCGGTGGCAGAGATCCATGGGCGGCCTTGGGTGGTCTGCACGGGGAGACGAGGGGAAGGCAGCAGCGATGAGAGGATGATGCTCCTGCTGGTTTCCATGACCGGAGTTGGAGACGGGGTGGAGGGGCGCTGGTCTCTGGCAAGGCCGGTCCGACGAGGCACGGCAGGCGAAGGCAGGGTACACAGGAGGAGCAAGATGCGTGGTTGGGGTTTGATGGATTTGAAGATTATGGTGGTGGCTGACTGGTGAATCGGGAGGAGGCTGCGAGATTGGATCGTGGGGAAGCCTCGAGTGCTGGTTGGGCCATTGGGGAAACGATGGAGGTAGGTAGGTGGATCGGGAGGGAACCCGAGGAGGATTTGGAAGGTGGCGGCGGAGGGACAAGACTCCTAGATTTTAGGGTTTGGTTGATTTGGTAGGTAGTGGTATTATATATAAAGCAAGTGGATTTGTGATAGGGGCATTTGGTCCCTCCGATTTTAATCAGACGGTCCCGGATAAAAAGGCTAGGGCGTACAAACAAAGAATCAAAGACATTTTAGGGATGTTTGGGGATGATCCGGACCCAACGGTGACGACTGCCCGGGTCGGGTCCGGAAAAGCTTTCAGACGCGCCCGTGAGGAGGGCCGCGGGCTGACGAGAGAGGTTAGGTTAGGCCTGGCAGTAGGTAGTGAACTGTGAAGACGGTCTAGGGAGGAAAGAGAGGGAAAACCTGGCAACAGTTTTCGGAGACCAAAAACGTCCGATGATTAGACCGACTATATTGTCGCTATAGTTATCCGTTGGGGCGTCAAACGGACTCTGAATGTGATGAAACTTGGCAGGCGTCCTATCTACACTATAAAAACACCATATGCCAACATTCAACCCATTCCGAGAACATTTCCCAGCCACTTATAAAATAATATTTCGAAGGTGCCACGGGCGCGTGCAAATGTGTCTGGGCTCAGAATGGATAACGGACGGAGCTGGGGGAACCTCGACGAATGCAAGTTTTGAAAACATGATGATGCAATGCACATGATGACATGATGAAATGCAACACACAAGCAAAAGACATGGCAACATCGGCGAATAACTGGAAGACACCTGGCGCATCGGACATGGGGCGTCACAACACTCCACCACTACAATAGGATCACGTCCCGAGATCTAGGATGGCGCCGGGGAAAAAGGAAGACGGGGGGGAAGAGGTAAAACTAAGTTGCTTCTTTTGACAAATTAGGGATAGCAAAGAACCTTGAGAGGTTGAACAACTGGAAAGAAAGAATACAACGGAAATGAACGAAGTTGTAGACACTCCGTTAGAGAAAAGGATCAAGGAACATTACTAGAACCTTGTAGGCTGGAAGACATAAGAAAAGGGTTACAATGGACAAGAAGTACATGCAAGCACTCCAGTTGAAACGAGATGTACAAGGAACAATAGAGATCAATTACGACAACACTCAGTTAAAACAAGATAGATAGGGAAAAAGAATGATATAATCTGGATAGCACTCCGACTGCAAATGGACAAAATTGAACATGAACTAGACAAGATGAGAGGATACATGATGAGATCAACAACACACTACCCTCGGAACTATTGAAAGAATGACACAAGGGGTAAGAGAGATTTCAAACAGCACTCCGGTTGAGAAAGGAGGCAAAACTTGATAAGATGAGAGAGCTCGAATGAAAACACGACACTCTAGTTAAATGGATAAGCAAAAGGAAAGAACATGATCCTCACAATTCGAGATGAAGAGTGAAGAGAGAAACATCACAATGCTTCCGGAACAAAAAGAATAGAAGCTAGATTGTTGGGATAAAGGGACAGAGAAGAAAATGACAACTTCTGCCACAAATGAACTTGGAGAACACCCTTCCAAGAAGGTTATAACGGAGTTGTTGGAAAACCCACAATGAAACGAAGAAGCTTGTAGTGGGCTTATGGAAAAGATCTCAAAACTATGAGGTGAATTCTGCCACTAACGGAAACAATAGATTGGATTGATATCAACAAGGAGACGAGAAACTTATTTCACCGGGCGGATAAGTGAAGAACTTGGGTCATTTATACGTACCATAAATAGCAACAATCCTTAGGGAAAGCTTTAGGTGAAATATAACCCAAGATAAATCCAACGAAGAGATTGATGGATTTAAAATACCCCATTCTTGATAACTTGTGAATCATGAAATACGAAGGGAAATTATCAAGAATGACATAACACCACCTGAAAAGATAAGAGAGAAAGAATTGCACTTCGGAATGCAAGATGAAGAATGCTTGAGCTCCTTTGAATAGAATCTCGATGAACACTTCGAGAAGGAATTAAATCCTTGATGAGCCGTCATGTAGCGCCTCCCTGAAGAACTCCGGTAATAAAAAGGATAACGAAAAGAAAGAGAAGTTGAAAACACAAGGTGAAGCCTTGCGATGATTTAGATGGAGCTTTGCAATGACATAACCGAGAAAACTTGGCACTCCGGAAGGAAAAGATGAACAAATGAAATGAAGAATTTTGGTAAACCTCCAGAATAAGGAATTGAATTTACTCGATGATACAAGAATAAGAATTACATTATGCTTATCCTTCATCAATTTAGATTGATGACAAGCACGGATTTGGCATACTACTTATTCTCGTAGAAAGGATTAAGAGGGATATATCGCAAAACTTGAGAAAGTCTTCAATGAATCATCGGTAGGATTTGAAAGAACGAAAGAGTTGATACGATAATGAAGGAAGAGAAATCTTGAACCAAACCACCGTAAGAATTGAAAATGAACGAAGAAAAAAATAAGGAAACACCGGGAAGAACGAATGAAGATACTTGAGGGAATTTAGATACATGAGAACGAAGAGATCACGATCTGATTAGAGAAAACTTGAATGATGCACCGGTAAGATTTGTAGAACGGTAGCTGAAGGCTGGAATGAATAAATCTTCTGAAATGATAGCCTCCGGAGAATCAAACTGACAAAGGTTCCTGAAATGCTCCGGATGGTTGAAAATGATTCTCACAATCGAAAACAATTATGAGAGGATGGCAACAAGCTAGAATCATGAATCTTTGAGAGAACGGATAAGATTTGGAGGAAAAAAAGTCTTCTTCAGTCTTCAAATGTTGAGAATGACGATAATAAACACCACCATGAATTGTTGAGATACTTCGGGATGAAAATTAGAAAGATTGAACCAACGATAAAAAGAATTTGATAGATCTTGGAGAAAGACATTTGACTGATGACAAATCATTCTTACGTCAAACTTTTAAATGAATTTGGGAATAACTCCAGAAAAAGAAGAGTTAGGTAAGATCTTGGAAAAAGACCTGTGGGTTAGGGCCCACTCAAAAGATACACCATTGAATGATTACTTGAAAAGGAGATTTCACCAATTGATTTAAATGGCTTGAATGAGATAACATCCTCAAAAGGACTTGAGCGAATTGAAAATGGAAATTTGAATCTTTTGAGATATCTTCAGCACTCCGGTAGAAATGAATAGTGAGAGGTGAATGATTATTGGTGTGCACCGGCATGAGAAAACATTTGAAATAAGGAAAAAAATATGATCAACACTGAAAGCTTGAATTGAATCCATCGGAGAAGAAAAAGAATGAAGAATGCTAAACTAGAAGCTCCGTTAGAATCTTCCAAAAAATCACCGGATAAGAACATTGAAGAAAGAATAAAGAAACTTCACATCCATAAGATGGATACTCGATTCAGAAATCTGAGTCCTTGAAGAAAAAGGGTGGGAGGGTGGGAAAAAAAAGACAACTTGGATAGATGGAAGAACAGCGTTGAGAAGAACTGATAATAGATCTTACGGATGTGAAGAATGATAGGATCATCTCGAAGAGAAACGCACCGGTTGAAAATAGAATTGGGATGACAATCTCGATAAATAATAAGGATTAATGTTCACATAGAAATATGAGAACACCGCTTAGGGAAGGTATGGAATCAACACTTGACTTCGAAGCAACTCGAATACCGCAATCAAAACAAAAACAAAGGATTGGCTTGCAAAATAAACCGGAACAAACCTATGATAGATCCCATATCGTATCATATGTCTATTGGAAAGATATTCTAGGAGCTACTAGAATTCCCACTTATAAACTCCCGAAACTTTCTGGTTATGCAATGGGTGTTGGGGATATAGGGGAAGCATAATATCTCACCCAAACTAACAATTCCTACATCCAGCTGTATCCATCCTTCATCACATAACCAAGAAACCTTCGGAAATCATTTACCTCAACCTTCAAAAAGTATTTGTTATACAGTTATGGAAATACTCCCGAACTCCCGCCCCAGTACTGGGTGGCGTCGAGGTTATCTCACCAACAACTCCATCAACGAGATTTTCGATGTCGGCGAACTCAGGTATTCCAGAACTGCAACGATAAAATTGTGACGACAACACCTCGGAGCTCAACTCCCTGGGACACTTCCACAACCCCTAAATGTCAGGAGGCACCAAGAACAATGTTCTCATCACAAGACTATCGGAACGATTCCAAGATACCCGTGTGATCCTAAAAAAATCATGAAATTTGAGGAGAGAAGAGTCAAAATTCTACGTCAGGAGGCCTCACCAGAGCGACGAAGGGACTGAGGAGTAAAAAGAATCCTACTCTCTGATATATATATAATCCTAAGACTCAAAACATTTTGTTCTAGAGTCAACAACGTCAGCGATTCGATCAAGTAGGGGGCTCCTAAGTCGGTGATGGCTCTGATTACCAACTTGTAACACCCACAACGTGGCTATATCTCCCATGTGTCGGGGCACGACTTAGAGGCATAGCCGCATGGTAGGTATGTCGCAAGAGGGGTAATCTTTACACATCCCATGTACTGAATAAGAAAGGGATAAAGAGTCGGCTTACAATCACCACTTCACACAATACAAGTTAAACATACATCATCGAGAATACAATCAAGGTCCGACTACGGAACCAAAATAAAAGAAGACAACCCCAAATGCTAGATCCCCGATCGTCCCAACTGGGCTCCACTACTGATCAACAGGAAACGAAACAACACAACAAACAAGATCTTCATCGAGCTCTCACTTGAGCTCAGTTGCGTCACCTGCACTGGTATCATCGGCACCTGCAACTGTTTAGAAGTATCTGTGAGTCATGAGGACTCGACAATCTCATACCCGCGAGATCAAGACTATTTAAGCCTATGGGTAGGAAAGGGTAGTGAGGTGGAGCTGCAGCAAGCACTAAGCATATATGGTGGCTAACATACGCAAATAAGAGCGAGAAGAGAGGCAATGCAACGGTCGTGAACTAGAAGTGATCAAGAAGTGATCCTGAAACTACTTATGTTCAAGCATAACACAAGGACCGTGTTCACTTCACGGACTCCACCGAGAAGAGACCATCATGGCTACACACACGGTTGATGCATTTTAATTAAGTCAAGTGTCAAGTTCTATACAACCGGACATTAACAATTCCCATCTGCCCATAACCGCGGCACGACTTTCGAAAGTTCAAACCCTGCAGGGGTGTCCCAACTTAGCCCGTCACAAGTTCTCACGGTCAACGAAGGATATTCCTTCTCCCAGGAAGACCTGGTCAGTCTCGGAATCCCGGTTACAAGACATTTTGACAATGGTAAAACAAGACCAGCAAAGCAGCTCGATGTGTTGACAATCCCGATAGGAGTCACACGTATCTCATTCTCAGGACACATCGGATAGGTCAAGCTACGGGTAAAACCAGCCCTCAAGTTGCCCCGAGGTGGCCCCGTAGGCTGCCCGGTTCGGACCAACACTTAGAGAAGCACTGGCCCGGGGGGTTAAAATAAAGATGACCCTCGGGCTGGCCGACCCAAGGGAGGGGTAATAGGTTGTTAGGCAAATGTAAAACCAAGGTTGAGCCTTGCTGGAGGAGTTTTATTCAAAGCGAACTGTTAAGGGGTCCCCATGACACCCAACCGCGTAAGGAACGCAAAATCAAGGAACATAACACCGGTATGACGGGAACTAGGGCGGCAAGAGTGGAACAAAACACCAGGCATCAGGCCGAGCCTTCCACCCTTTACCAAGTATATAGATGCATTAATTAAATAAGATATATTGTGATATCCCAACAATAACCATGTTCCAACATGGAACAAACTTAATCTTCGCCTGCAACTGGCAACGCTATAAGAGGGGCTGAGCAAAGCGGTAACATAGCCAAACAACAGTTTGCTAGGAAAGGAGGGTTAGAGGCTTGACATGGCAATATGGGAGGCATGATATAGCAAGTGGTAGGTCGCGTGACATGGCAATAGAGCGAACAACTAGCAAGCAAAGATAGAAGTGATTTCGAGGGTATGGTCATCTTGCCTGAGATCCCGCAAGGAAGAAGAACGAGTCCATGAAGAAGACAAACAGACGTAGTCGAACGAATCCTCACAACTCCGGAACGAAACCGAAGCTAACGAGAGAAGCAACCCGGAAAGGAGCAAGCAACATAGTAAACAACCATCACATCAACATGGCATGATGCACAACCAAGTATGATGCATGTCCAATTTAATGAAGCATGGCATGACAAAGTGCACAAGCAATCCTACAAATTAAGTGGAGCTCAATATGCAACTCCGTTGCATATTGACGGAACACTACATGACTTATTTAGTTCACTCTCGTTTTATGTACCTAATAGTATTAAAAGTTGTTAAACATGGCAAGAGGTGAAGCATAATAAAACTACCTAGGCAAGTCTAAATGAGGCCGGAACAACAAGCAACAAGTCCGAGAAATCCTCATGAGCATATATTAGATTTGGTACTGTTCTATCCTAAAGCATATTTTAGAGTTGTTAAACATGCAAGATGAGTGCACCATGTTAAACTAGGCATTTTTCTACCTCATTTACATATAAAGTTTGTTAGGTTTGGAGCTACGGTTATTTAGTTATGAAATAAAGCATTTTAAAATGGCATTTAAGAAAATTAATGCAAACAACAATTTAAACATCTCAAACATGCATGAAAGTGGCAAATTATTAATCTACACATAATTCTAAGCATTTTTCATATATAAAGTTTTTACGTAACATGCACGGTTGTTGAGTTATTAAATGCATGAAGCACAATGGGTTTTCTGTAAAACTGGCAAGCTCTGGAAAAAAAAGCTAAATTCGTAGATCTGAAAAAAACGTCATCGGGCTACATCTAGATCATGAATCCCATCAAAGGAAAAACCGGGGGCTGCTCACCCTGGGCCTTGGGAGCCGGCGATGCTGGGCCTTTGCGGAAGCAGGTCGGTTGCAGCATTGCGTGCACGCGGGTGCGGCCGACCTGGTCAACACGCTCGAGGCAGCGAGCGCTACTCAACTTGAAGCGGGGACGAAGGGGAAAACAACGGTGCTGGACTACAATGGCGCTGCGAGCGGGCACAGCGGGCGTCGTCTCACTGAGAAGCAGAGGGGTAGCGCAGATGAAGCAAGGGACTTGGCGGGCTGCGCATGACTTGAGGAGCTCGGCGCGGGGCTCACCCATCCATGCCAGCTATAAGTGCATCTAGTGCCACGCCTAGTTGGTTTTGGAGTATTGACGACAAACCTGGTTGAGGGACTAATGTGTTTGTGAGAATTCCAAGATAACACAAGTAGAAGTCCCTCATTGATTCGGTTTTTCTACCAGAGATGACCCCTAAAAATGTATGAAGACATTGAAGTCAAAGGTGGTATGTGAATACATTCATATTGAAGACTATGACAAGAGAAGACATCGTGTGAAGACTATGGAGCACGAAGACTTAGTTGTTTCGTGTTTCGTTTTCTTCTTTGTTGAGTCATAGGAACCACCGTACTGTTAAGTGGGGTCCAAGTGAACTAGTCAGAATGACTGAAGTGATGCTTAACCAAAATCCTATGTCTTCGAGCGAAGATAATAAGAGCAAATCTTATCTAGAGCTAGATAAGTCAGCTTTGCTTGTAGCCAAAGTAAAGTTGTCGTGTGTGTTTGAAATCTGACCGTTGGAACACGTGTCAGTTCCTTAGTGACCCAGGATCATTTCGGACAAATCAGGTCGGGTTGCCTGGTGGCTATAAATAGCCTACCCCCTACAACCATAAACGGTTGGCTGGTCAGAGTTAGTGTATGGCATATGTCGTTTGAGAGCAACCCACCTCGAAGCCTTTAAGAGAGAATTCCTTGTGAGGACAAATACCTAAACGCCCAGAGCCAAGGAGTGTTAGGCATCACTGAAGTCTTCATGTCTGTGTGATCTGAAGACTTGTTACACTTGAGGACTGTGAATCCTCCACCCGGTTAGGCGCCGTGTTCTGAGCATCCAAGAGTCATTGTGGATCGCCGGTGAACGAAGTCTGTGAAGGTTTGGAAGTCTACCTTGAAGACTTACCAGAGTGATTGGGCGAGGACTCGGTGTCCTTAGCTCAAGGGGAATAAGGTGAAGGCGCGGTCTTCTGAGTTGAATATCAGCCTCCCTAACCAGACGTCAAGAATGGCATTCCCAAGGCTGGTGAAGGTGTCACCGCTGCTGATGTCGAGAAGTTCGTTCAACTGGATTCCACTGCCAAGAACATCATTTGTGGTCATCTGACCAAAGGACAGTATGGCCGCGTGAGTGCTCTAGAAACATCCAAGCTAGTCTGGGACTGGGTCTCCAAGGTCAACGAAGGCGTTTCAACCCAGAGAGATCAAAGAATCAGTGTCCTTCGCAACCTCTTCAACCACTTCAAGAGAAACGACAATGAGAATGTTCAGCTCACGTTTGATCGACTCACTGACATCACAAATGAGCTTCAAGCCCTCGGCGCTACTGAGATCACCAAGCATGAAGTCGTCAAGACACTCCTGAGATCACTTGACAGCTCATTTGACACCCTAGCCCTGATGATTCAAGAACGCCCTGACTTCAAGACACTCGATCCGTCTGACATACTTGAAAGGCTCAACACACATGAGTTTCAGCTTTCTGAGAAAAGAGACATCTATGGTCCCAACTATGGGCGAACTGTGCTTTGAAGGCAAAAGCTATTTCCTCATCTAAAGAAGAATCTGATTGCACTTCTGATGATCCTGAAGACATTGGAAAGGAGCTTTCTATGCTTGTAAAGAAGTTCCGGAAATTCAACAAGAAGAAAGGCTTCAGAAAGTCCTCACGATCTAGCTCAAGGAATGATGAAGCTTCTGCTCATGACTACAAGAAGAGAACATGCCACAAGTACAAGAAACCTGGCCACTACATCTCTGAGTGTCTGCAATGGGACAATGAGAACAACAAGAAGAAGAAGAGCAAGGAATATGATTCTGACGACAAGAAGAAGAAGAAATACTCAAAGTCTTCTTCCAAGTCTTCATCAAAGTCTTCATCACACAAGAAGAGCTCATCTAGCAAGGCTCGTGCATTTGTTGGCAAGGAAATGGATTCAGAGGAGGAGTTTGCTCCTGAGGAGGTGGAGGAGGAGTCTGAGGAGGAGTCCGGTTCTGGCATTGCAAGTCTGGCTATAGCCTATGTTGCCAAGTCCATCTTCAACATTGAAGACAATGACTTCATCACCGACGCCGATGCTAATGACCAGGACACCTCCGCTCCCACCTACTGCTTCATGGCACGCGGTGCTAAGGTAAACTCACGCACTACTCACTATGAAACATCCAGTGAAGATTGTCGGATTTCGGGTTCCGGCAGACCCTTGAGGTTCGAACACTTGGGTGCACGCGGAGATCTCTCCCCTACCGATCTACGCCCAATCTCCTCGCGTGATTTGAGCTGGAAACAACGAACAACACAAGGGACACAAGGTTTATACTGGTTCGGGCCACCGTTGTGGTGTAATACCCTACTCCAGTGTGTGGTGTGGTGGATTGCCTCAGGGGCTAATGAGGATCAGTACAAAGGAAGAAAGCCTCGCGAGAGGTGTTCTTGAGCTGGTGCGACGAACTGCTAGGGTGAGTTCAATCGCCTCTCCCTCTCTCTCTGCTAGGGTTCTACCAGATTTCTAGATGTTTTCTCCATCGATCGATCGATCCATGTCTCTACTCTGTGGTGGCTAGCTCTATTTACAGAGGCCCTGGGCCTCTCCCCAAATAATGAGTGGGAAGGGCACCAACAATTGGCCATTTTGAAGGGGAACATGTAGTACAAGTTATCATGACCAAAGGTGGTCTTTGGCTGCCAAAAATACTGGTGATGACGCCGTCTTGGGATCCACAGTGACCTCCGTCCTGCCGCTCTGCTGGTCTTGGTCTCGTTGCACCGAAATGGCAACCTTTGCCTGATGCCTTGGCCTGTGCTTGCCCCCTTTGCACCAAAGGGGAAACAAGGACACTGCGCAGGCCGGCGCCCGCCGGGCACCCGCCTGGTCTCGATTGTCATGGCTTGCATCACGGGTTCCTCGCGAGGTATCCCTGCCTTGGTCTCTCCGCCTCCTCGCGAGCCTGCCTGATGAGGCTGCCTCTGAGGAAGCTTCCTGTCGTCTGCCCTGCGAGGCTTGGCCCCTCGCGAGGGTCTTGAGCTTGAGCTGATGAAGATGGGCCGCGCTGGGCCCCCACTTGAGCCACGCTGCAGGCCGCAGGTAGGCAAGTCTG
Source organism: Triticum dicoccoides (assembly GCF_002162155.2). Taxonomy (NCBI): domain Eukaryota; kingdom Viridiplantae; phylum Streptophyta; class Magnoliopsida; order Poales; family Poaceae; genus Triticum; species Triticum dicoccoides. Next base: position 23,470,228 of record NC_041386.1, read on the forward strand.
GGGACCCCCATTCCCAGAATGCCGACAGTAGCCCCCGGTCCCATGGTGCGCCCGGGCTTGGCCTGGTAGGAAAGCGAAGGGGCAAGCACGAAGCGCCGCGGGCCCCAACAGCCTGCGGCCTTGTGTGCCGCATGGCGATTGATTGGACGTGGGCGACTGTGCTTCCCCATGATGCCTCGGCAACTGCACGACTTGACAATGCCTTGCATGTAGAGAAACCGGTCATGATTACCTATGATCTGGTGCTCGGCGGTTGGCCTCCTCCGGTTATAAGTATGGGGCTGTGCGAGCCCCTTCAGTCCATCCTTTGCTACCGCTCCTTTCCTTCTTCTTCCTCGCTCTTGCTTCTCCGTACGCCAATGGCACCAATTCGCCGGTTCTCTACAGAAGAGAAGGGAAAGGCCCCCCGAGAGGGTCCGGACCCACTTCCGCCAAAGAAACGGCTGGTCCTCCGCCGCCGAGATGAGGGTGCTCAGCAGGAGGCACCGAGGCGCTGGTACGAGCGGCCGCCGACTGGGTATCCGCTACCCTTGCACGCCCGTGTCGTAGGTCCTGCGGGAGAAGGTGTCGAGCAAAACCGTCGACGCCACCGTCGACGCCGGCGAGTCACGGTGGTGTGCATCGCTCCTCCTGGAGTCCACGCCGAACGCTCCTCTCGTGAGCCCGTGCTCCACGCCGCCATGCCTCCGACCTCTTGGATTTGCCTCCCTCCTTCCTTAGCCTTCGAGATGCCGCCGAGCGGGGCTCTAGAGCTTTGGCTGCAGCATGCAGACTATAGCACCCTTGCGACTGGAGCGGAGGTCGCGGTCGTCGCTCCGGGCAAGGTCTTCATGACTCGGGGCTGGGGCGAGATCGCCCCGGTCTGCCGGACAGTAGGCTCCCTCGTAATTCATCTTGAATACGACGACGCCTCCCTGATGTTCTTCAAGGTCTTCGATGCTGAAGGACGCCAGCTGGAGTGCTGCCCCAGGGAGAGCGGCAGGGGTGATGAACCGGCAAGGACCTGGCCTTCCCGTCGGCCCTCCAGCAGCTCCTCAGGCAGCAGCGGAGGAGCTGGGGAATTCAGTGGCTCCCCCGAGCTCCTCGCGACTCCGGAGACGAGCGACAACATCTACGACCTCCGAGCTTGCGCGGTGCTCGGAGCGGGGCAGCTGCGTCCAGCCGCCGACACCACTGATCCGGATGGGGTTGGCGTCGATGTTGGGCAGCCCACTGTTGATGATGATGTCCCTCGCGGCGGTGCGAGCGATTAGCGTTCCTTAGGATTAGAACTCTTGTTCCTTGCGAGGAATCGAAGCAACACCCCGTGGGGGTATGTAAGGCGTCTGCCATGTCTTTTATGAATATTATATCCTTAATATGAATCAATGCGAGGTGCTTGTCCTGTCTCAGCTCGGCTAACCATTTCTATCCTCGCGAGGACTTGGCGCTCTATGCTGACAGGTCCCAGTCCCCAGGCAGGCTTCAGCCATCGCTGGTATGCCAGGTCGCGATGCCGTGGTCAAGGCCAGGAGGTGAGCGGCCTGAGGTCCGATAAGAGCCCCCGAGTCGCGATGCTCGGGAGGTCCCCTTTAGCGCTCAAGCAGCCTCGCGGGGCAAGAAAGGAAGGTAATGTCGCTGTCGGAGTAATCGACCACGGGTACCCCGAGGACGGCAAGACGATATTTCAAGACTTCGGGGCTAGCAAAGCCCCTCAGTCCGACTGACCGGCTGCTCCCGCCGGCTCCCCGTCCGACTGCTCTACCCGGCCGGCTGCCGACTACGCCAACCAGCCGGCTTCTGACTGCAGCACGACCCGACACCGACAAGACACCGACGTGGCGGCCATACCGCGGATGAGATGGATGTACCCGAGCACTATTCATGCGTCACCTCAGTCATCATGTATAGTGTCACTTGTCCCCTGGCACTATTTATGAAGTGACCCAGGGGACAAGGATGACACCCACCATGCCCACTTGTCCATGCCACTACATAGCTTACATACTAAGCTAGCCCACACTATAAAAGGGGCACATATCCATCCACTCAGACACACTCACGCCACATTCATTTGGCCACAGGGCCACTCACGGACACAAGCTGTGGCCATACTTGGCCACTAGAGCCGGCCATACGCATGCATATACGAGATCAGATGCCCTTGGCACTGATCTCAGATACAGCTCCAGGAGCACTTTGTACCAGATATACCAGATATACTCAGACATGTAGGAGTAGGGGTGTTATCACTCCGAAGAGCCCCGAACCTGGGTAAACTAGCGCGTGATACTCGCATACCCGCTCCCGGGCCTATCAGCAGCAGTCTTACCCACACACTAAGCCCTTGTGGCATCTGTCGACTCGCAAGCCCCCCGTGAGAATACCACGACAGTTGGCGCCCACCGTGGGGCGGTACTATGCTACCGCGCTGCTGCTGGTTTCGCAGTCCGGGCGGGACCATCTTCGTCTCCACCGCCGCGGCGTCACGCCGTCTCTCCGGTAGCGCTCGGGGGCTCGCGACCCGCCCCCGGAGCGGCCGCGCGGGACGGCGCGTCCTCGTCGTCGACCTCGTCGCCTTCGTCATCACCACCATTGCGATGCCGACTGTCCGTCCGCGCGGGCGCCGCGTGCGGGGCCTCGCTTTGGTCGGCCACGTCCGTCCGCGCGCCACTCGCGTCCGCTGCCCTCCGTGCTGCGCCTTGCTCTAGCCGGAACGCGCCTTCGCTCCTCCATATTTCATCTATGCAAGCTAGCTAGATGCAAGTCATACAATGGTCAAGCCATTGGCCATACACACTATCCAGCAAATCAAACCATGATAATGGCCGTATATACTGCTTATACACTTCCCCGTACACTAGCCACGAACTATCCATACAATAGTCAGATATTACTCAGACTATGCCCAGACAATGCTCGAGCTTTGAGCGGCAGCGGTGGCCGAGCGTCTGCGCCCGCGGCCCTGTGGCTGCTCGTCGTGACTCCCGCCCGCGGCTCCGCGGCCGCTGCGCCCCGGCCATGTCACGGCCGCTTGCTCCGTCCCCAGCACGACTGGACTGCTGCGCCCATGTGCAGGGCCGGGCTGCTGCTCCGCGCCTGCGTCCCGCGCGCCGGGCCTCCTCCCGCGGCATCCCCGCTCCCGTCCGGTTCGACGCCTCCCTGGCATCGGCTGCCGGGTCCGGCCTCCTCCGGCTCCGCCCACTCGCCCAGCCTCCTCCGTCCGACTCCGCGCGCGCCTCCGCAACCTGACTGCCTCGCGTCGCCACCTCGGCGCCAGCCTCTCCAGCACCCGGCCCGTCTAGTTATGCCTGCGCCGGGCCCAGCTCCGGCCTCCGCGCCTGCCGGCTGCTGGCCTCCCGCGCCGGATCCGGTCTTCGCGCCCGCCGGCTTGCTGCTCCTGCCAGCTGCCAGCTTCCGCCCACTTCCCGGCCTGCCGGCCTCGGCCGCGACCCGGACGCCGGCTGCTGCCGCCCCGCTCCTGCCAGCTGCTCAGGGAAGGGGAGAAAAGAAAGAAAGAGACGGCTGGGTCAACACAATGCGCCGGTTGTGCAAAAGAAAAAATAAAATGAAGAGCTATGTCCGACTACTCAAAGCCGGTTGGAAGAGAAAGAAATGGCTGGCTTGATGAAAAGAGGTGGAGGCGGCTGCGCGTGTACGGGCTGGCTAGAAAAGTCAAGGCCGGCTCCCCATCGAAAAAAGAAAAAAGAGAGAAAGAAGGGTCTGGCTCCCCGTGTGAAGCCGATTAGAAAGAAACAAGAAGAAAAAGCCGGCTAAAAAAATAGTGGACGTCCGAGAAACGAAGCAGAAGAAAGAAATGTGCGTCCGACTGCCAGATGTGCGTCCAACCGATGGCTGCCCAGGCCGGCTGTAAAAATCTCGACTGCTGTGTCGTAGTCCGCCTGTCCAGCCGGCTGAGGAAGAAAAAGAAGAAGAGAAAGTAGTTGCTGGGAGATCCGGCCCGACTGCTCAGCAGTCGGCCCGAATCTCGGGGGCTACACCCAGCGGGTGCGCTGACGCGCCCCCGCGAAGAAGACAAAGTAGTTGCCGGGAGATCCGGCCCGACTGCTCAGCAGTCGGCCCAGATCTCGGGGGCTACACCCAGCGGGTGCGCTGACGCGCCCCTGCGAGGAAGAAGACAAAGTAGTCGCCGGGAGATCCAGCCTGACTGCTCAGCGGTCGGCCCGAATCTCGGGGGCTACATCCAGTGGGTGCGCTGACGCGCCACCGCGAGGAACAAGACAAAGTAGTTGTCGGGAGATCCGGCCCGACTCCTTAGCAGTCGGCCCGAATCTCGGGGGCTACACCCAGTGGGTGCGCTGGCGCGCCCCCTTTGGAAGATTGCAAAGAAGAAGAGTTTTGTCTAGCTGTCAGCAGCCGGCAGAAGAGAAAAGAAGAAAAAGGGCGCTGCAAGGCGGCTCGCCACCTGGACGGTCGAGCCTGACCGGCCGGGACCCTCCTTCGAGCACCCGGAGGCTCGAAGGCTACACCCAGTCGTTGCACCAGCGCGCTTCGTGAGCGCCGAGCCGCGCCGGCTGTCTTCGGCCAACTCCGCCTCGGCTACACGAAAACCAATGTGAGCTCCTCACCCGCATGTTTTTTGCATCATGCAAGCACGGATAACCCCGAGCGATGCTCGGGTGCTATCTCCGCATTTTTTTACAGTTGCATCACTGTTCGCCCCGGCGCCACCCAGAGTTGGCTTGGGGGCTGGCTGCTTGGCCTGAGACGTTAGTTCCCACAGACGGCTTAGTAGTGTGCGCAGTACCAAAGGCTCACTCTTAGTCACAGACCGCAGAGCGGCTGTCCGGTTAGCAAGGGTGAACGCTGGAGGCCACCCACGCGAAAAACGTCCGGGAAGAAAAAGGTTCGGGCGACCCGGCCGTTTTCCTTTACAAGTATCTACTCGGTTGAATCTGCTCCTAGACTCCGAGTACTGTACACTCCACTTCGCGGCCCACTCTTAGCCACAGACCGCAGAGCGGCTGTCCGGCAAGCAAGAGAACAAGCCAAAAAGCGGAGGGAACACGAAAAAGATTAAGGGCGCTCAGACGAAACCGAGTCAGCACCCTCCGCATAAAACTTGCAATGCTAAAAGCAAACATTTGATATATCTGCATGGACTAACTTTGTCTTTTTTCTTGACAATTTCCATGAACACTCGCCAAAAAACCTCCGCCCAACTTTGCCAAGTTGCCCGGAGGCTTGGGGGCTACTGTCGGAGTAATCGACCACGGGTACCCCGAGGACGGCAAGACGATATTTCAAGACATCGGGGCTAGCAAAGCCCCTCAGTCCGACTGCCCGGCTGCTCCCGCCGGCTCCCCGTCCGACTGCTCTACCCGGCCGGCTGCCGACTATGCCAACCAGCCGGCTGCCGACTACGCCAACCAGCCGGCTGCCGACTCCGCCAGCCAGCCGGCTGCCGACTGCAGCATGACCCGACACTGACAAGACACCGACGTGGCGGCCATACCGCGGACGAGACGGATGTACCAGAGCACTGTTCACGCGTCATCTCAGTCATCATGTATAGTGTCACTTGTCCCCTGGCACTATTTATGAAGTGACCCAGGCGACAAGGATGACACCCACCATGCCCACTTGTCCATGCCACTACATAGCTTGCATACTAAGCTAGCCCACACTATAAAAGGGGCACATATCCATCCATCCACTCAGACACACTCACGCCACATTCATTTGGCCACAAGGCCACTCACGGCCACAAGACGTGGCCATACTTGGCCACTAGAGCCGGCCATACGCATGCATATACGAGATCAGATGCCCTTGGCACTGATCTCAGATACAGCTCCAGGAGCACTTTGTACCAGATATACCAGATATACTCAGACATGCAGGAGTAGGGGTGTTATCTCTCCGGAGAGCCCCGAGCCTGGGTAAACTAGCGCGTGCTACTCGCATACCCGCTCCCGGGCCTATTAGCAGCAGTCTTACCCACACACTAAGCCCTTGTGGCATCTGTCGACTCGCAAGCCCCCCATGAGAATACCACGATAGTCGCCGTGAGATAGCCGCACTGGGCGAGGGTTTTGCGCTGCATTGGTCCAACTCTTGTAAGGGCATGACTTATCTCTTGATTTAGGCGTAGTTCCTCGATGAAGCGCCTAGCCCGGCCGGTGGCAGCTGAGGCACTACTGGGTTAGGTCCTCGCGAGCTTCTTCCCACTCCCCCGCACTTTCCTTAATGCTCTACGTCCTCAGGTCCCGACCCTCGGGTGAGCTCAGCCGCCGCTGGTATGACAGGTCGCGATGCCATGGGTCAAGGCCAGGGGGTGAGGGCTGGAGAGCCAGTAGGAGCCCATGAGTCGCGATGCTCAGGCGCCCCCTTTTAACGTGCAAGCGCTCCGTGCCAAAGAGAGGGATAGACAGCTCGCGATGTACCTAGCGGTGCTCCTGGAATAGGTCCTGCACATCAGTCATAAAGAGAAACATGACCTGTTGTTATGGTTGCCAGCCAACCTTTGGTCGCTTCAGGGGAGTGATCGGGGCACTGAGGGCCTGGTGAGGTGGCACCTTGCGAGGCTGCCGTGGCTAGAGCTTGACCACTCAGATTTTTTGGCGTTGCAGGGACGGACCCGTGCGCAGATGCCGTGCCAGGGCAAGTGGCTCCATAGGTAGGCGTCAATCGAGCAGGCGATTAGGTTGGGTATGTTAAGCACGCAGGAGTAAATTCATTTTAAGTAGACGCAGGAAAAGCAACCGCTGCAGGGCCAGGCCCGAGCAGCTCGGGGATGATGTAGCCCGAGGGGTAACCCGACAAGGTAAGTAAAGAGCATAAGCAAAATGGATACATGCCGCAGGGACGGACCCACGCGACCTGGGAATGATGCGGCCCTATGGGCGCTCCCAGCTAAAAGCGGAACTTAGAAAGATGTCACCTGGTGCCGTTGAACATGGAGTAATGTTGAGGAAGCAGGCGATGCGCGATGAAGACGTCGACCCTCACGAGCCCCCAGGCCCAGGGACCTCAGGAGGCTCCGGGGGCACAGGTGGGCCTCCGAGAGCCATCTCTATCTCTGCCAGGACCGCATGATGCCTGACCTCCCAAGCCTCCAGAATGCTCCTCAGGAAGCGTTGATGAGAGGCGACTGCATTCGGCAGGCCGAAAGGCATGCGAATGTAGCTGTGAGGTGGGCCCTCGCAGTGCCCCACACACGAAGGCCAGAGGCGCTCCTGAGACGCGGCTTGGTTGAGCTCTAGCACGTCGACACAGACGCGCAGCCCACCATCCTCACCTGGATGTGGGGCCATGGCGGGCGAGCGGCTGCTGCTGTGCATGGCTCTCGACTCCTGTAGCTCCTGAGTGTTGCTTGCGATGAACTCCTGAGGGTTTGGTCTTCCTTGCCTTGTACCTTCCTGAGGGAAACGTGCCTGGAAGCACCCCTCCAAGTGGTGCCCGAGCGCCTCCCTCGCGACCTTGGCAAAGTGGGTGGCTCTCCAAGAAAGAGCCCCCGAGCCCTGCCTGAGGAGGGCATCGGGCGCGCCTTCCTATGCGAGAGAGGGTGGCTGTCGGTGTCAAAACCTGTGGATCTTGGGTAGGGGGTCCCGAATTGTGCATCTAGGCCGGATGGTAACAGGAAGCAAGGGACACGAAGTTTTACCCAGGTTCGGGCCCTATTGATGGAGGTAAAACCCTACGTCTTGCTTGATTAATATTGATGATATGGGTAGTACAAGAGTAGATCTACCACGAGATCGAAGAGGCTAAACCCTAGAAGCTAGCCTATGGTATGATTGTTGTTCTGTATGTTGTCCTAGGGACTAAAACCCTCTGGTTTATATAGACACCGGAGAGGGTTAGGGTTACACAAAGTCGGTTACAATGGTAGTAGATCTATATATCCGTATCGCCAAGCTTTCCTTCCACGGCAAGGAAAGTCCCTTCCGGACACGGGACGAAGTCTTCAATCTTGTATCTTCATAGTCCAGGAGTCCGGCTGAAGGTATAGTCCGGCTATCCGGACACCCCCTAATCCAGGACTCCCTCAGTAGCCCCTGAACTAGGCTTCAATGACGATGAGTCCGGCGCGCAGATTGTCTTCGGCATTGCAAGGCGGGTTCTCCTCCAAATTCCATGTACCTATTGAATAAAGTCTGGCTTCTTGTAAATATTGCATTCTTTGGCTTCTACGCCCAATAATGGCCGTCTCCCACGTGTCAAACGAATATGAAAAGTCTGAGTGTTTTTACATCCACACCCCTAGCCGCGTAAATGAGCTACCCATTTAAGGGGACGAGGATTTAGATCCAGACCACACCTTCTCCCGTTCATGAGTGTTCATTAGAGCGCATCCGACAAAGGTCAATTCCACCATGGCCAGCCGTCGCAACTCCTCCCTTCGCCCTTGCAGCCCTCAGCCTGGATATTGGGAGAGATGCTCCATCCCTCATAGCTAGCTAGTGACGCTCCAGACCAAGGGATTTCTCCCCCCGGCCTATATGGTTCCGGTTCGAGATGGTCTTGCCATCTATAATGGCGGAGAGCAAGCGGAGAGTGCCCCTAATCCCTCCAAAGGAGAGCGGGTATGCCTTGTCCCTTATTTAATAAGAGGGCTCGGATTTCCAATCCATCCATTTCTCTGGGGGCTACTGGAGTTCTATGGCCTCCAGCTACACAATCTTACGCCTGCCTCCGTATTGCATATCGCGGGCTTCGTAGCCCTCTGCGAGCTGTTCTTGGGTGTTGAGGCTCATTTCGGGCTGTGGAAAGAGCTATTCTGCCTTGTGCCCCGTTCTCAGAAGGGGTCAATATATCAAGTGGGCAGAGCCGAAGTGTGGCGCATCACCGGGACCGGATATCTATCCGGAACCTCGAAGAAGGCGTCTGAGGACTGGCCTTCGGAATGATTTTACATAGAGGATGTCCCGCTGCTGGATCCTTTCTGGATCGGCCTCCCTGAGTTCGACAGTGCTCCACTAAAGAAGCGCCTAAGTTGGCGTCCACGGAGCCCTCAGAGGGAAAGTGACAAGGACGTTCGTTACCTGATGGGCCGGATAAGATTGTTAGCTCATTCCGGACTGACCATGATCGGGGTCATGGCCGCATGCATCATGCGAGCGGTGCAACCGCCATAGTATAGAGGCCACCCCATGTGGGACTTCAACAGGGAGGACGACGCCACCCGCTACGGCCGTAAGTGGCCGGATTCGGCTGCGGCTCTAACAAAGACCTTGTCCGCTTTGTACAAGGGAGAAGAGGAGGATTTTCTCCGCGTCGACCCAAAGGGTGGATTTTCTATGTACAATCCGCCGAGCTGGGTAAGTGGTCACATTAACCTGCCCATCCGTTTTATATTCCCATTGTTAAATACTCAGTCTAACGACTTCAACGCAGGAACTGCACCAGGCTGTTAAAGAAATAAACAGCCCTCCTCCACAACCCAAGGACCGAGGAAGGTCCCTCGATCTGGCCTCTCAAGAGGTACCGGACTTATCTGTGGAGCTGATTGATGGAGTGTTCCATCAATTGAGCAAGGACAACGCCTTGGTGGCCATTACGACCGATTACCCAGGGCTAATCCCGGCCTCCCAGGTAACTGAGATCGAAGTCCCAGTACCCCGAATAGGGGTCCGCCCTCTCACGTTTTCAGTTTCCTGATTACAAACAAACTTTGCAGGGGAGGTTCTTGAGACGAGAGGCCGAACCTGCGGCGACAAGCCAACAAGGGGCCGCAGGGCCCCATGGGCAGAAAAGAGGTTCAGTCCGGACCGAGGCGTCAGCGGCAAAGGTATGGCGCGCCCCCTTATCCCAGGTGTTATACCTTCAAGGCATATTAACACTCGTCCTCTCTTCAGGACAAAGAGACCTCGCCGGACTATATCCGGAGAGGCTGCCAATCGCGCCTCCACCAGCTAGGCTCCAAAGCCTGGTCCTGAGGCAGAGGAGAACACAAGGCGCGCATTGGACGCTCCTCCGACGGAGGATGTGGACAGGTTGTCTACCACCAACTCTGAGGTGGAGAGTGCCATGAACCCCAGGCGTCGCCGGACAATTCTTCACGACGCTTGTTTCTCCCGAGAGGCATTGGATGCCTTCAATTTGGGAGATGCATACCTCCGTGCCGCTCAAAATGGTCTAGCCAGAGCCACGGAGCAATATGTAAAAGACATACGGGTAAGAAAATTTTGGTAATTATATATATATATATACCAGTAGCCCCCGAGACTTGAAACAGTTAGAATAACTGATTTAAGGATCATTTGATATGCAGGTTCTTACAGAAAAGAATTCCCTACTGTCCAAGGAAGAGTGCAAAGCCCAACTTGAGGCCGCACAAGCCATGACAGGGGAGCCCAAGGAGACCCCCTCTGGTAATGTACACTTCGAAAGATAAGTTTGCGAAGCACGGCATGGGTGCGAATCTGACAAATGAAATTGCAGATGGCACTGGATTGAATCCGGAAAGGCAACACCTCCTACGCCAGCTGAAGGCTGGTGAGAAGGTGCTGACAAAGGTGAGGCGGGAAAAGAACGATCTCCAAGATGCCAACACCAAGCTGGGCGTCGAACTGAAAGATGTTCATGCCCAGCTGTCAGACTCCGTTAAGGAGAATCAGCGGCTTCGGCGCGGCATATTTAGTAAGTGCTTGAACGAACCTTTGAAAAAAGTTCGGCGGGGAAGTCGACTAATAGAATAATGTCTGTAGGTGTGCTAACAGGTCGTCTTGCAGAGGATATGCCCGGTTCTACGGGTGACCTTCTTCCCGAGCTCTCGCAACTGCTCGAGCGAGTTCGGCAGGCGATGCAAGGCGTCGCCCAGGCCCTGTGGCCATCCATCTCCATGCCCGAAGGTCTTGGAGAGCTTGCGGAGAAGCTAAAGGGAGTACGGCAGCGCTTCTGATTATGGAAGATATCGGCCTGCCGTCAAGGCGGTAGGGAGGCCTGGGCCATGGTGAAGACGCGGTACACAAAGGCTGACCCCAACCACATGGCCGAGGTCGGTCCTGTGGGGCCCGATGGGAAGGAGATCCCTGTAAGCTTAGTATACCGGCAAGTAGAATTGGCCGCAAAGTATTCCCAGCAGGACTGTAAATTAGACAGCCTGTTAGATGATTTTGAAGAGGAATACAATCATTCAGAATGACTATGTAATTTAATTGACATTTATAATGCCTTCTAGCTGGATTGTAGATCGTTTCTCATGGCCGACCTTTTCGCTTCAGCCTCGGGACCTGACGGTCCGGAGTGTGTCCGAATTCTCATGCGGCTATATAAGAGCCGGGGAATGCGTGGAGACCAGGCGTAGGTGTCATTAGTGCGTGAACATACAAGTGCCCGACTAGTTATGTTATATTACATGGTTAGTAAGAAACATCTTCTAGGGAGAATAGTTCCGTTAGGGGTTCCTTTCTCTGGGAGGCATGCCCTAAAGTGCATGCCCATTCTGCAAGAAAGACGCAGGAAAAAGCATCTGGGGGCGCATAAATAAATAAGTGAAAAGATCATCTTTTAGGTCACCGACTGAATATTCCCTTAAGAATGCTAGATTTCGACTTCACCCAGTCTGAGGTACACATCCGGCTGATCCGGCAGTAACAATCGCAGAGGTGCTCCCTTTACCGCCTAGCCGAATAATCGGGAACGTAGGGGTAAGCACAGGAGCCAGGCAACCCAGCTTGGCCAAAACTTAAGTCATATCGATGCATATAATGGTGAAATAAAAGGTACATGCGGAAGTGTAACACATGTGTTGGGCATGAAGCCCGTATAAATAAGCTTCTGGTAAAAGAAGCCCCCAGGTTTAATGAGCGCGAATAGCACGTCATTTGATGAGCCTTTAAAGGCTATAAGAGAAAGGAAGGGGTGAAGGAGAGAAATGTAAGACAGACAATATATATAAAAAATGGACAGAGGAAGGATACGGACACAGAGTCCGGCGCTAGCCATAGAATCTTCGGAGACAGGATGCGTTCCATGGGTTCGGCTCTAGTCGGTTATCTGATGCATCTCGCTGGCGGTACGCTCCACCAGTCAAGACTTGGTCAATTATGAAGGGACCTTCCCACTTGGGCTTGAGTTTGTCCTTTTTCTTGTCCGGCAGGCGTAGAACTAATTCGCCAACGTTGTAATTTTTGGCCCGTACTTCTCTGCTTTGGTATCTTCGAGCCTGATGTTGATCGAATGCGGAACGGGCTTTTGCCACGTCGTGCTCCTCCTCCAATGCGTCCAAACTGTCCTGCCGATCGAGCTCGGCTTCTCTTTCTTCGTACATGCGCACTCGAGGTGAGTCATGAATTATGTCACAAGGCAAAACTGCCTCTGTGCCGTACACCATAAAGAATGGTGTGTACCCGGTGGTGTGATTCGGCGTGGTCCGCAGCCCCTAGAGTACGGAGTCGAGCTCCTCTACCCAGTGCGTGTTAGATTCCTTGAGGGACCGCACTAATTTGGGTTTGATGCCTCTCATGATAAGACCATTTGCACGTTCGACCTGGCCATTAGTTTGTGGGTGATAGACGGAAGCATAATCGAGCTTGATGCCCATGTTTTTGCACCAGAGTTTTACCTCGTCGGCCGTAAAGTTCATGCCATTATCAGTGATGATGCTGTGGGGGACGCCGTAGCGGTGTACAACCCCGGATATAAAGTCTATCACCGGTCCGCATTCGGCCGTCCTAACAGGCTTGGCTTCTATCCATTTGGTGAACTTATCCACCGTGACCAGTAAGTATTTTTGCTTGTGGGTTCCGCCTTTAAGGGGTCCAACCAAGTCAAGCCCCCAGACCGCGAAGGGCCAAGTAATGGGGATAGTTTGGAGAGAGGTGGGTGGCATATGGCTTTGGTTTGCAAAGAGCTGGCAACCGGTGCATCGTTGGACTAAGTCCTGGGCGTCTGCCCGGGCCGTCGGCCAATAAAAGCTTGTATGGAAGGCCTTGCTTACAAGGGACCGAGCTGCAGCGTGATGACCGCCGAGTCCGGCATGAATTTCAGCCAGGAGGTTCCGCCCTTCCTCTTCGGAGATGCACCTTTGAAGGACTCCGGTAGTGCTTTTCTTATAAAGCTCTCCCTCATGGACTCTGTAGGCTTTGGATCGCCGCACTATGCAGCGTGCCTCATTTTGGTCCTCGGGGAGTTCCTGCCTAGTAAGGTAGGCGAGGAATGGTTCTGTCCACGAGGCGATGATGGCCATTATTACGTGGGATGAAGGTGTTATTTCATTGGCAGAGCCTCCGATTGTGTCAGAATGTTCGGTGTCGGGCAGTGCGGTTGGGTCCGGACTGTTATTGTTCGGCTCCCCTTCCCATACTACGGATGGCTTGAACAACCTTTCCAAGAAGATATTGGGGGGGGGGACTACATCGCGTTTTGCGCCGATGCGTGCCAGGATATCTGCCGCCTGATTATTTTCCCGGGCTATATGGTGAAATTCAAGCCCTTCGAACCGAGCTGACATTTTTAGGACGGCGTTGCGGTAAGCTGCCATTTTTGGATCCTTGGCATCGAAGTCTCCATTTATTTGGGATATTGTGAGGTTCGAGTCCCCGCGCACCTCTAGGCGTTGAATGCCCATGGATACTGCCATCCAGAGACCATGTAAAAGGGCCTCATATTCGGCTGCATTGTTGGAGTCTTTGTACATAATCTGGAGTACGTATTGAACTATGTCTCCTGTGGGGGACGTCAAAACGACGCCAGCCCCTAGTCCGGCCAACATCTTGGAGCCATCGAAATGCATGATCCAATTTGAGTATGTGCCGTACTCTTTAGGGAGTTATGCCTCCGTCCATTCTGCGACAAAGTCGGCAAAAACTTATGACTTGATGGCTCACTGTGGCTTATAAGTTATGTCAAATGGGAGGAGCTCAATGGCCCATTTTGCAATCCAGCCTGTTGCGTGACGGTTGTTTATAATATCGTTAAGTGGTACTTCCGAGGCTTCTGTTATTGAACACTCTTGAAAGTAGTGTCGTAGCTTCTGGGATGCCATGAATACCGCATAGGCAATCATTTGATAATGCGGGTACCGTGATTTGCACGGAGTGAGGACAGTGGACACATAATAGACCGACTTTTGAAGGGGGAATTTGTGTCCGTCCGTTTCTTGTTCGATGACGAGCACTGCGCTTACCACCTAATGTGTTGCTGCAATGTACAATAGCATTGGTTCACCAATGTTTGGCGCGGCCAGGACTGGGTTTGTTGCCAATATGGCTTTTATTTCATCGAGTCCGGCCATGGCTGCATCCGTCCATTCGAAGTGTTCGGTGCGCCGAAGGAGGCGGTAAAGGGGTAGGGCCTTTTCTCCCAAGCGGGAGATAAAGCGGCTTAGAGCCACCACGCATCCGGTTAACTTTTGTATTTGTTTGAGGTCCTTTGGGATATCCAATTGTGACAGAGCTCGGATCTTGGCTGGATTTGCTTCAATTCCTCTACCGGATACAATGAAGCCCAAGAGCTTTCCGGCTGGGACGCCGAAAACGCATTTTTCCGGGTTGAGCTTGATCTCGTACGTTCGGAGGTTATCAAGTGTGAGCCTCAAGTCGTCTACTAGAGATTCGACATGTCTTGTTTTGACGACCACATCATCTACATATGCCTCCACCATTTTGCTGATCTGATTTGCCAAACATGTCTGAATCATGCGCTGATATGTTGCCCCGGCGTTTTTGAGCCCGAAGGGCATTGTGTTGAAGCAAAATGGGCCATATGGTGTGATAAATGTCGTTGCGGCTTGGTATGATTCTGCCATCTTGATTTGATGGTAGCTGGAATATGCATCGAGGAAACACAACGAATCGTGTCCTGCGGTAGCGTCGATAATTTGATTGATGCGGGGGAGGGGGAAGGGATCCTTTGGGCAAGCCTTGTTAAGGTCTTTAAAATCAACGCAAAGGCGCCAGGATTTGTCCTTCTTTGGTACCATCACCAGGTTTGCTAGCCAGTCCGGATGTTTTATATCTCTGATGAATCCGGCCTCCAATAGCTTTGCTAGCTCCTCCCCCATGGCATGTCTCTTAGGTTCGGAAAAACGTTGAAGAGCTTGCTTGACAGGTTTGAAATCTTTTAGGATATTTAAGCTGTGCTCGGCCAGCCTGCGTGGGATTCCTGGCATGTCTGAAGGGTGCCAGGCGAAAATGTCCCAGTTCTCTCATAGGAACTCTCGCAGTGCGGCATCTACATCAGGGTTTAACTGTGCCCTGATGGAAGCTATTTTATTGGGGTCCGTTGGATGGACCTGGAATTTGACTATTTCGTCCGCCGGTTTAAAGGAGGTGGACTTGGATCTTTTGTCGAGTACCACATCGTCTCTATTCACCGTGGAGCGCAGCGCAGTCAGTTCCTCAGCTGGTAGGGCTTCGGATAGTGCCTCGAGGGCCAGTGCGGCTGTCTTGTTTTTGGCGCGGAGTGCTATGTCCGGATCACTAGCGAGAGTGATGATCCCGTTGGGCCCGGGCATCTTGAGCTTCATGTACCCGTAATGGGGTATTGCTTGGAAGATTGTAAATGCTTCCTGCCCTAGCAGAGCGTGATAACCGCTGCTGAACGGAGCCACATGGAACGTGACCTCTTCAGACCTGTAATTATCTGTCATGCCGAACACCACATCTAGTGTGATTTTTCCTGTACAGCGCGCTTCCCGACTGGGGATTATTCCTCTAAAGGTTGTGCTGCTTCGCTCAATGCAGTTCCAGTCTATTTCCATTTTTGATGGGTTTCCTCATAAATGAGGTTCAATCCACTGTCGCCGTCCATGAGTACCTTGGTAAGACGAAAGCCGTCCACTATTGGACTGAGGACCAATGCAGCTGGTACTTGGGCTGTTCGGAATTTAGGTTCGTCACTGGCGTTAAAGGTAATAGCCGTGTCACTCCATGGGTTTATTGTTGCCACTTGGTAGATTTCGGCAAGGCTACAGAGTGCCCTTTTTCGCATGTTATTTGATGCGAAAATCTCGAAGACTGTTGATACCGTATTGCTGTCTCTGGGGTGGCTTTCTGTGGCCTCCGGAATTAGGAGATCTTCGCCAATTTTGGCCACCTGCCGGAGTATCCAACATGCTCTAAGGTTGTGAGTTGGTGTGGCGTCCTCTGTACTGTGAATTTTACAGGGTCCATTAAGCCATCCTTCCAATACGGTTCCATGCCCTGTAGAGGGTTTTGCTTTTTGGTGTTTGACCTGGGTGTCTAGCGATGATGCACCCTTTTATTTCGGACTGGGTTTGTATTCAGGGCCGGATTGTCCTAAAATTTTATTTCGGTTTTCCAGGCGCTTTCCATCGCACAGTACTTTCGTACTATGGACGCCAAGTCAGCGAAGCGTGTAATATCACGGCGACTTATGGCGTTCAGGATTCCCTTGTCCGTGCAATTATTGCAGAAGAATGAAATTGCGTCTTCCTCGCGGCAGTCCTTTATCCTGTTCATAACCAGGAGGAATCTGGCCTAGTAGTGATGTACTGTTTCTTCGGGCTCTTGCCTAATTTGGGATAGATCGCTTATGTTCGGGTGGGTGGGTGGAATTAAATCCAAAGCCTCACCCCATCTGAGGCCCAGAAGCCGAGGAATTTCCGAACTCGAAAATTTGGATTCCTGGATGTTGTCCAATGAATGAAGTCTGTCGCCTGACTCTAAGTTCAGGTCTTGAGTGATATCCTCCCCTCCATGAGTATCCGGCTTGGAGGGATCGGGAATCCAAACGTAGCTAGTCCTTAAGATAGATGAGGGGTCGCCGCACTGTCCCTCTACCACGGCAACGTGATGGGTGACTTGGGGAGAGTTAATCTCTCTCAGATCGGGCTTAGGCCCAATCTGGTCGTAATCCGTAGCGACTCCCAGGGCGGCGATGCGATCCAAGAGCTCGTTTATGGAGGAGAGCTCCATTGGATCTAACTGCTCGGCGAGTTCCGAGCTGACATGAAGATTGTTTTTGATGGCTCGAGAGGTCATCATCGGCGCAGAAGCTGAATAGGTGGTCATAAGAAAACCACCTAGCCGGAGGGTTTGGCCGAAAGCCAAAGCTCCCTTACCAACGTGTCGTATTTAAAGACGGGGCGAGGCATCCTTCCTGATGGCGACGACACAGAGGAACTCCCAATGAAAGCACCAATGTCGGTGTCAAAACCGGCGGATCTCGGGTAGGGGGTCCCGAACTGTGCGTCTAGGCCGGATGGTAACAGGAGGCAAGGGACACGAAGTTTTACCTAGGTTCGGGCCCTCTTGATGGAGGTAAAACCCTACGTCCTGCTTGATAAATGTTGATAATATGGGTAGTACAAGAGTAGATCTACCACGAGATCGGAGAGGCTAAACCCTAGAAGCTAGCCTATGGTATGATTGTTGTTCTGTATGTTGTCCTATGGACTAAAACCCTCCATTTTATATAGACACCGGAGAGGGTTAGGGTTACACAAAGTCGGTTACAATGGTAGGAGATCTATATATCCGTATCGCCAAGCTTGCCTTCCACGCCAAGGAAAGTCCCTTCCGGACACGGGACGAAGTCTTCAATCTTGTATCTTCATAGTCCAGGAGTCCGGCTGAAGGTATAGTCCGGCTATCCGGACACCCCCTAATCCAGGACTCCCTTAGTGGCGCTCCCTGATTGGGCGCAGACCCTGACGCAACACCTCCAAAGGCGCCTGCCTCCTTGTGTCTTGGTCTAGGCGAAGCCTTCTTCTTCTTGGGGGTCGCCTTGGGAAGTCTTCTGTTTCCGCGGTCCAGGACTTCGATTGCTGCGGCTTGGAACGCGCGCTCAAGTGAACACACTGCATCCCTTTCTTCACAGGGTACGGTGATGACTCTGCCACTTACTGGCATCTTGAGGACATTGTATCCATGGTGAGTCACTGCCATGAACTTGGCCAGGGCTGGGTACCCGAGGATGGCGGTGTATGGCAGACGGATGTGGGCGACGTCGAAGTCGATGAGCTCGGTGCGGTAGTTGTTGCGCTGCCCGAAGGTGACTGGAAGGCAAACCTGCCCTATCAGAACAATGGAACCATCAGTGACTCCTGAGAAGGGCTTGGTTGGCTGAAGCTGATCATACAGCACTTGGAGATTGTCGAATGTCTCGACGGACAGGACGTTGAGTCCTGCTCCGCCGTCAATGAGGGTCCTAGTGACCCGCACGTTGCTGATGATTGGGGAGCAAAGCATAGGGAGGACTCCGGCCGTTGCCTCTCACTTGAGCTGATCCGCTGAGATGAACGTGATAGCGCATGCGGACCACCTGAGAGGGCACGTGGCCTCAAGCTTGGGGAGGACTGCATTCACCTCGCGAGCAAACTGCTTGAAGATGCGCTGTGGGGCTGGGGCCTGCGCACCACCCAAGATGCAAGCGATTGTGCACGGAAAGCCCCCAGCCCCCTCGTCCTGATGTTGGTCTTCGTTCCTGAGGGAGTCCTGGATTAGGGGGTGTCCGGATAGCCGGACTATAACCTTTAGCCGGACGCTTGCACTATGAAGATACAAGATTGAAGACTTCGTCCCGTGTCTGGATGGGACTTTCCTTGGCGTGGAAGGCAAGCTTGGCAATACGGATATGTAGATCTCCTCCCATTGTAACCGACTCTATGTAACCCTAGCCCTCTCCGGTGTCTATATAAACCGAAGGGTTTTAGTCCATAGGACAAATATACAATCATACCATAGGCTAGCTTCTAGGGTTTAGCCTCTTTGATCTCGTGGTAGATCTACTCTTGTACTACCCATATCATCAATATTAATCAAGCAGGACGTAGGGTTTTACCTCCATCAAGAGGGCCTGAACCTGGGTAAAAGATTGTGTCCCCTGCCTCTTGTTACCATCCGGCCTAGACGCACAGTTTGGGACCCCCTACACGAGATCCGCCGGTTTTGACACGTACATTGGTGCTTTCATTGAGAGTTCCTCTGTGCCGTCGCCATTAGGCTTGATGGCTCCTACTATCATCGATAGCGATGCATTCCAGGGTGAGACTTTTCTCTCTGGACAGATCTTCGTGTTCGGCGGCTTTGCACTGCGGGCCAATTCGCTTGGCCATCTAGAGCAGATCGAAAGTTACGCCCCTGGCCACCAGGTCAGGTTTGGAAGCTTAAACTACACGGCTGATGTCCGCGCAGACTTGATCTTAGATGGATTCAAGCCTCTGCCTTGTGCGTCACGCGGTCACGATGAGTACGATTTAGCTCTACCATCGGACAGTGTTCAGGAGATCGCACCGGTAGACGCTCCGACCTTCAATTCGGAGCCAGTTGCGCCTTCCGCGGATGGATGGATGGAGCCCGCCACGGAGGCCTTACCCTCAGCGGCGATCAAGCCGAACGTCGACCTTACCTTGCACAAGAGCTGTGTTGATAAACTGCTGGATCCTTCTCCGGCCACGAACTCCGAACCGCCTGCGCTCGTTCCTATCGAATCCGATTGGGCGCCGATCATGGCGTTTACCTCCACGGCTATTTTTCAGCACTCGCCCTTTGGCGACATACTGAACTCATTAAGGTCTCTCTCCTTGTTAGGAGGATCCAGGCCGAACTATGTCCGGCAGGACTGGGATGCGGATGATGAAGAAATTCGCGACCCACCAACCACCCACGTAGTAGCCACTGTCGATGACTTAACCGACATGCTCGACTTCGACTCCGAAGACATCGACGGTATGGACGACGATGCGGGAGACAAAGAGGAACCACTGCCTACGGGGCACTGGACAGCCACCTCATCATCCGATATATAGATGGTGGATACACCCGAAGAAGGCAATGGCGACGAGATAGCAGAGGATGACCCCTCCAAGAAGCAACCCAAGCACCGACTTCAGTGGCGCCGCTCTAAGTCCCGCCAAAGCAAAAGTGGTGATATCGGCACAGGAGATAATAACACTCCGGATAGTGCCGAAGACAACAACAATCCCCTCCAGCAAGATTTAGAGCAGGAGGATGGAGGAGCCAGCCCTCCTGAGAGAGCGGCAGACGGAGAGGAGGAGGATGACAATTACATGCCCCCTCCGAAGACGAGGCAAGCCTCGGCGATGATGAATTCGTCGTACCAGAGGATCCCGTCGAACAAGAGCGCTTCAAGCGCCGGCTTATGGCCACGGCAAATAGCCTGAAGAAAAAGCAGTAGCAGCTTCAAGCTGATCAAGATCTGCTAGCTGACAGATGGAATGAAGTCCTCGTGGCCGAGGAATATAAACTCGAGCGCCCCTCCAAGAATTACCCAAAGTGCAGGTTACTACCCCGACTGGAGGAAGAAGCGTATGATATAGCTGATCGGCCACCTCGTGGCCGCGATAGAGAGGCATTCCAGCCAAAAACTCAGCCTCCACCCCGACGCCATTCAAATAAAAAGGCATGGGGAGATACACCAGACCTGCGAGACATATTGGAGGACAAAGCAAAGCATGCAAGACCAATCTACGGATCATGAGGGCGTGCCACTCTGCGAGACAATAAACGTCACGCCGGATATAGTAAAAGCAAATCCAGCCGGGCCGAACACAGCGGGCAAGACCCATTCGAGCTGCATCGCGATATAGCCCAATGCAGAGGTGCCGCACACCCCTTATGCTTCACAGACGAAGTAATGGATCATCAAATCCCAGAAGGTTTCAAACCTGTAAATATTGAATCATACGACGGCACAACAGATCCCGCGGTATGGATCGAGGATTTCCTCCTCCACATCCACATGGCTCGCGGTG
This sequence comes from Triticum dicoccoides, assembly GCF_002162155.2. Taxonomy (NCBI): domain Eukaryota; kingdom Viridiplantae; phylum Streptophyta; class Magnoliopsida; order Poales; family Poaceae; genus Triticum; species Triticum dicoccoides. The sequence continues at coordinate 23,490,854 of NC_041386.1, forward strand.
ATGACTTACATGCCATCAAATACCTCCAACTAAAGCTCAAGGGACCAGCGCGGCATTGGCTTAACAGCTTGCCAGCCGAGTCCATCAACTATTGGGAAGATCTGGAAGCCGCATTCCTCGACAACTTTCAGGGCACTTATGTGCGGCCACCAGACGCTGATGACTTGAGCCACATAATTCAGCAGCCAGACGAATCGGCTAGGCAATTCTGGACTCGGTTCCTAACAAAGAAAAATCAAATTGTCGACCGTCCGGATGCAGAGGCCCTAGCGGCTTTCAAACACAACATCTGCGACGAATGGTTAGCCCGGCACCTTGTTCAGGAAAAGCCAAAATCTATGGCAGCCCTCACGACACTCATGACCCGCTTTTGTGCGGGAGAAGACAACTTGCTGGCTCGCAGTAATAACATATCAAAGAACCATGGTACCTCGGATACCAAGGACAACAATAGCAGGTCACGTCGCAACAAATATAAGCGCCGCATTAACAACGAAAATATCGAGGATACGGCAGTCAATGCCGGATTCAAAGGCTCTAAACCCGGTCAGCGGAAAAGGCCATTCAAACAAAGTACGCCGGGTCCGTCTAGCTTGGACCGTATACTCGATCGCTCGTGTCAAATACACGGCACGCCAGAAAAGCTAGCCAATCACACCAATAGGGATTGGTGGGTGTTCAAGCAGGCCGACAAGTTAATTGCCGAAAACAAGGACAAGGGGACACATAGAGATGACGAGGAGGAGCCCTGGCAGCCACACACCAGAGGACAGAAGAGGTTTCCCACACAACCCACATCCCCAAGAGGGAGCGGAAGCGTGCGCTCAGGGATGTATATGCGTTGGAGCTAGTCGCCCCAAAATTCAACCCGTGGTCCTCCTATCCGATCACTTCCGATCGCAGGGACCATCCCACTAGTATCCGTCATGGCAGATTTGCCGCACTGGTTCTGGACCCAATCATTGATAGATTTCACCTCACTCGAGTCCTTATCGATGGCAGCAGCAGCCTGAACCCACTTTATCAGGACACAGTGCGCAAAATGGGTATAGACCCCTCAAGGATCAAACCCACTAAAACGTCCTTTAAAGGCGTCATTCCAGGCGTAGAGGCCCATTGCACAGGCTCAATTACACTGGAAGTGGTCTTTGGATCCCCGGATAATTTCTGAAGCAAAGAGTTAATCTTCGATATAGTCCCATTCCGCAGTGGTTATCACACACTGCTCGGGCGAACCGCATTTGCGAGATTCAATGCGGTACCGCATTATGCATACCTCAAGCTCAAGATGCCAGGACCTTGCGGGGTTATTACAGTCAATGGAAACACAGAGTGCTCTCTCCGAACAGAGGAGCACACTACGGCCCTCACAGCAGAAGCGCAAAATAGATTCTCTAGGCAATCCACCAGTTCGGCGTTTCAAAACCCGGACACCTTCAAGCGCGCTCGGAGCAATCGGCAAATAGACCGCCTGGCGTGATTTGAGCTCGGTAGCAATGCGGCCCCCACCCCAGTCCCAGTATACTGAGACCAGAACAGCTTCTTCGTTGAGCTTCCCTCCTCGGCCTAGTAAAATTGTGCGACATGCTACACGCTGTGGGGCAAATCTACGAATGATCCTGGAGAGCTCCGAATCCGGGTAAGTAATCGGTAATTTACTTTTACATGCTTGCTCTGCATATAGAATGCCTTACCCGCCGTTATCTTCTTCATTGCGTTGATCTCCTGGAGGGCCGCGGCAAGCTCAGACTCTCGCGTCTTCGAGTCAAGCTCCAATGCCTCGTGCTACGTCACGAGAGCCTGGAGCTCTTTCTGCACCTCGCAAACCCGAGCCTCTTGTTTTTCCCACTCGGTGCACTCCTTGGCCGCTTTATCTTCGGCCTTGGTTAGCGCTTGCTTCAGGGTCGCCACCTTAGTCGTGGCCCCTGGCAAATATACGATGATCCTGTCATTTTGCAATCGCGTCTTCTTTTATATATACATATCTATAGACAGGGTATTACTTACCATTGTTCTCCTTGAGCTGCCTCTTGGCAAGGCCGAGCTCTTTCTTGGACCCCTCGAGAATCTGCATACGCATAATGACATACTTATATTAGACTCCTGTGATATTATTTGATCCTCTGTTCAGCTTTTCTTTGTGAACACCGAACAAAGCATCAGGGGCTACTATCTATGCGGTAATATTTTTCCTATATTTAAAAAAAACACTTACCTCAAAGCCTGTTAAAGGCTGGCACATGCTTCAGTCAATCCGCTATTGGCGACTGAACCTTCTGGACCACCGCACTCATAATAGTACGGTGCTCCTTGCCGATGGAAGCGCTGTGAAGGGCTTCCAGCAGATTGTCCGGCGCCTCTAGATGGACAGAGGTCACCGGCACAGGCGTCTGACCCCTCTTAGAAGGTGGCCGCCTGCCCGAGCCCGGAACCACTGGAGGTTCCGACGCGGTGTTCGACTGAGGGCCGAACTCAGAGCTCTCAGGGGCCCCGTCCCCTCGGCTCCCGGAGTCCGGAAGGTCGCCTTGAGGCGCCTCCGGGACTGTCTCCCCTCGACCCGGTGCCTCTTGAGACAGCACCTCGGCGTCGTCAGCAGGATGAGGGGAGGTGGCCGTCGGGACTGGATTGCTATCCATGTCCGACGAGCCCAGGGAGCCGTTCGATGATACATCGATACTGGCTCGTGGCGGCCTGCATAATTATGTTCGGCGTTAGGGAAAGCAGTGCGACAAAGGAATGTTATGAGTTACTCTGGTATCCGAATACTTACAATCTCCCCAGGGGCTTGGCCCTGGGCAACCACTCGTCTTCGCCTTCGTCGGTGGCAGTGGAACTGTCCGGAAGGAGAGTCCTTCCCTTCTTGGACCCTTCGCCCCCCCCCCCCCCAGTTTGGGCGGCCTTCCTTTTCTTATCTCCCCCAGCTGGAGGGGGAGCATCTTCTTCTTCTTCCTCGTCTTTAGGGGAGGAGTGCGCCGCAGAGTCATCGGACGGAGAGTCCGACGATGCCTGGCGTCGGGAACTCTTTCGGGTTCCCTTGTCCTTCTTGGTCTTCTCCGGCACCGTATAAGGAGCCGGAGTCAGCATCTTCGCCAGAAGAGCGTCCGCTGGGCCTTCGGGCAAAGGAGCCGGACAGTCAATCTGTCCGGCCATCTCCTGCCAGTCCTGTCAAAAGTACGGGAGTTTAGATCCCGCATGGAGTCAATCTATAAAAGATAAGTATCATGTGAAAGGTAAAGCAGCTTACCGCACTGGCTTGGCGCTTCGTGCTGAATCCGCGATCCTCAGTAACGGGAGGAGGGACCTCGGCGCTTTTGAACTGCACCCTCCAGACATCTTCATGAGTTGTGTCGAAGAACCTGTTCAGAGTTCGGTGCTGCGCGGGGTCGAACTCCCACAAGTTGAAGTCCCATTGTTGGCACGGGAAGATCCGGTGGTGGAGCATGAGCTGGACTACGTTGACAAGTTTGAGTTTCTTGCTCACCATGTTTTGAATACATGTTTGGAGTCCGGTCAACTCTCCCAAACTACCCCAGGACAGGCCCTTCTCTTTCCAGGAGGTGAGCCGCATGGGGATGCCAGATCGGAACTCGGGAGCCGCTGCCCATGTAGCACTACTAGGGAAAAGCCTAGCAGCAGCGCGGGTTTTCGGCCTTTTAGTAGCGCGGGGGCCGGCGCTACTAATAAGGCGCTACAGCTAACGTATAGCAGTAGCGCTGGTCCACCCGCGCTACTGCTACACAAGTGTTGCAGCAGCGCGCTTAAAGGAACCTCGCTGCTGCTAATAGCTATAGCGCGCTTCCCCTGTGCGCGCTACTGCTACAACCGCGCTGCTGCTAACTTTTCTCCACTCGCTACTGCTAATTTTAGTAGTTTTTTGGGTTTTTTCGGCATATTTGTTTTGTATTTGAACAGGCTTTATAGAAGAATCTTTAGCACATGCAAATGTCATCATGATACACATATAAATGCCTGCGAGACCACAAATGTAATCATAGCATATACATACAAATAGTCTCTTCATAATCATCATCCAACACAAAGTGGTATCTTGTCATCATCTCGAAAATAGCAATACATGCAAGTCTCGAATGCTTGCAACTACAACGTCATCCATCTAAACAAAGGTATACGTCAGAAGAGCTATCACTATGAGTGAGAGCAGAACTATGCAGTACATGAGATGGCGGTTACGAGTCCTCTCTCGCGCTAGCGTGAACCTCAAGTAACTAGCTTCTCCTTCTTGTCTGCTTTTGAAGCCTTTATGGCTGGCATCCGAGAACCCATTCACTTGTGCCTGACACTCATGCCACTTGTTGTACACCCCCGGAACCTTCCCTTTGTACACGACATAGCAGTTCCATCTCGCCATCAAGAAACTAGGTACCTGTTAGAGATGCATGTTCATGAAGAGGATGTACAATCATATATATGCAACAAAATATACTAGAGAACACCGAAAAAGAAAGGGTTGGCAACTAGATGCAACATACAGTACGCAAATTAATTAACTAGAGGTACGCAGGTCATCGTACGCAAACTAACAAAGTAGCGTTACGCAAGTTCGGCAGGGATCATGGACATCACAAAGTTGCATCGCTACAAATAGTATACAAGTTCAACCGACACATATCATCATCATCGGCATCATAAATCACTAGAAGTTCCATCCTTCCATATCATCGAGGATGGACCCTAGCTTCTTGAACGGCGTGAGGTCTAGACGTTGCATGCCTATGCGAGTTCGGATGTCAGCTCGCGATATAGGGGCGTGGTGGAACATCCCCTTTTCATCGACGACTTCTTTCATGATGATCGTTGCAATGTCGCTTTGGATGCGAAAGAAGTCATCTCTATGTTTGTAATCCGCTTCTCCATGAGATTCTAGCCACTTGTGGATATGATCATCATTTCTGCTTCTCATGCGAAGCTTTTGGTGATCCGTGTTGAACTGAATCATGAGATGGAGGATGTACAATCCATCCTTCTTGCTTGGTTTTCGGACTTGGATGCAGGAGAAGTTAGTTTTATGCGTGAAACCCATCTTCTTATTCCTTTGTTTCCTGATCTACATGTGGCCACCTCTAAAGCCGAAGCCTTGGAGAGCATCATCTAGAATATTCATTATGTGGGTGTAGTCTTTTTTCTCGTAGTCTCTGGAAGGGTCAAAATACACGGCGTGGGAGACTTGCGGATAAAGAACGATAAGGACGGCGCACCCGTTGCTGCGGGGAAAAGACACCTCAAATTATTCCCCATGGAGAGAGAAGGAATGATTGAAATGTATGAAAGGGTTGTTCGAAACTGACTTACTTTGGATGATAAGGCACGAGGACAATTTCCTGGTCCTTATTCTGTACCATGAAGTTTTGGAGGTAGTCCCTAGCAGTTTCACGCTCAAAGTCGCCGAGACTCAAGAAAGACTCGTGCATGTAGTACGGATCTGGCACACAGATTTGCGAGACTTCTTCACTGTTCATGACAGAGCTCATATGTAGCGCAAAAAGGCGGACGATTGTAAAATCGAGCCACCTTGTCAGAAACATCTCAAAGATATGGTCAAACCGCAGGAAGAACACCTCCGTGTGCCGTGTCTCGACATAGCACTTCCCCTCAGGCACACGAGCCGCGTATGTCGGATATCCTGGATCCTTTGAGGCTAGTAGGCTTTTCTCAGTCGACAGCACATGGTCGTGCAGTCTCCTGAGATCCCCTGATAGTGCCTCCAGCGGTGTCGGAGGTAGCATCGGCTCACCCGTGAGATGGAACATGGCCGCACCTTTCACGGGTACACGCTCTTCAGAATGCATCGTTTGGCTGCTATGTGCTCTGGCTTGTTTGGAGGCAGCTATCTTCCCCGATCTCTTTCTCTCCTTTTTCTTGGGCACACCTTCTAGACCCTTCCTTAACCCCTGCCCTAGTGTTCCCAGGCTAAGTACTGTACGACCCTCGCGCTGGGATAGTTGAGCCTGTGTTGAGGCGGCATCTTCAGGTGTGTCCTGTGAGGATTTCATGAAGAGAGACTTTTTGCAATCCCTGCTACGACCTTCCTGCCTGGGCATATCATCCATATCCTCATTAGCATGCTGATAGCCCGATTCGTCATATGGTTGACTCATCAATTCTATGTCACAGTCATACGCGTTTGTATTGAGGAAATCCATAGGGTCGACCTCCGTCTCATCATCCATTCTCTGTTCTACAGGACAAATTACATCGGCCAGCACTATTGCACCCCCTTCATCACGTGTCCCCCGCTCTCACCCGGCACTACAAAAGCTGGTAATTGCGTAGGCGGGGTGGTGGTCTCCGCACATGCTTGTTGATGTGTAGTTATTGGTGTGCTGTCGGCCGGCTCTAGACGAATAAGATTCTTCGGCCATAGCAGCACCCAACCCTTGCATCTTCCAATCCACGGCGGGGTCTCGTCGTCCGCTCCCACATGCTGTACTGGAGGAGGCAAATCCTCATGCCCTGATTTCACATTGGACAAGCTAACCCTGAAGTGCCCAGCAGGGATCGGCTGGTTGTGGAACGTGGGTTGCAAGGGGTCCATTATCATCCCCTTTCCCACGTCCACCTTCTGGCCTTTGATCAAGTAGAGTATGGTGCACGGGGTTTCTTTTGCCTGCAAACACATATGTTTGTGGCGTAAAACATCCGAAAGGCAACAAAAATGGAATATTATATATATATATGTAGGTGCAACATGTAATTACCGTGACGGCGTCGAGCTCAACCAAAGACGAAGGACCACCAAGCGCGCCAGAGACTGAGGACGGGCTGCTAAGAGCGGGAGCGGCTGCAAGAGGGGGCCCAGTTGCGTGAGCAAGTGATAGTGCGATGGTGTTGTTGTTCATGGAGTTGCTCCCGACGAAACTGGGCAACAGGAAATCATGTACCGTCTTGTCTGGATTTTCCTTCGTCCAGTTGATGATAACTGGAACCAAGTTAGTAGCAAAATCATTTCTGCAGGTAGTTACAGCTGCATTGACTGCTTGCTGTAGCAACTCATATTTGTCATCGGCTGCTTTTTTCGCGTCCTCAGCTGCTTTTTTCTCGACCGCAAGCTTCACCTTCGCGTCGATGTCCGCCTGACTAAACTTCTTTTTCTGCTTCTTGGCCTCCGGGCCCTCGTTGTAAAACACCTTCCACATTGATCCATCTCCAGCGCCGTACACACGACCATATTGCGGCCGCTGGCCCAAAGGGAGTCCCTTAAGTTCGTTCAAGGCCCGGTTGAGAGGGGTGTCCCACTTGGGCTTCATCAGAGAAGTAGGGTTTTTGGCTGCAAGCTGGTGTTGCTTCTCCAGTAGTCTAATCAATTTCCTCGTGATCTTGTCCATGTAAAAAACCTTTTCTCCTTGTCCCACTTGTAGCGGGCCCTGATGAAGTCATCCTCCAAGGGGTTGGTGAACTTCGCGAAGGGGTCTGGGAGACCCGCGGCTTCACGTTCCATGTCCTCCTTATCCCATATGGGCCTTTTATCGAGGTAGCCACGGCTTCCGAGGCGATGCTTCCCCGTGTTCCTTTCCTGAAGGCTCTTGAATTTCACAGCCTTAGCCTTGGCATCCTCGGTAGCGCAAGTGTCCTTGAACTTTTCGAACTCCTCTTCCGGAAGTGTCGGATTTTCCTCCAGAATCTTGGACAGGGCTTCCTCAGCCTCAATAGCTATTTTCACCCTCGATTTCTAGGAGGCCAAATCATTGTTGAACATGCCCTTGGCGTGATTGTAATTCTTTTTCATCTTCAGATCATCCCACGGTTGTTCTATGTTATCGTCCCGATCGGGGAACTTGAATCTCTTGTGCAACTTTGTTAGGAGCAACTGCGTCAAATGTTCTTTACTCCTTAAGTCATCGTTATTGATGCTCACGCATTCCCGTAGGATGCATCCTACTTGGTTCCCATAGCAATTGCGAGGTTCTTCCGGCTCTAACGGCTCAAACTTGCCAGGTGCCATCTTTGTGATCACAAGTCGTCCAATCCCTAGTTTGTTAGGTTTTCGTATCCTCTGCTTCTTATGCCTCTTTTCGGTACTGGCATCGGCGCCGGTATCTTCCCCGGCGGTACCTTACCCACCGGTCTCAGTGTCGGTGTACTAGAGTAGGGGTACCCTAGTATCCCGAACTTGTGCACGGCAGTCGCAGCATCCCGCGGCAAGGCTTGCCGGGTGACCGCCAAGGTCCTCCGTGGTTCCTTTGGAGCCATTCAAGAACAAAGTATCCAAACCAAGACACCACAAGACCCCGGCAAGAGGAGCTTGCCGGGAAGGCCAACCAAGGCAAGGCGCTTAAGGAGACAAGACCCCGACAAGAGGAGCTTGCCGGGAAGGCCACCCAATGCATCTCAAGGAACTTGCCGCGGCGCGCCTCGCGTCCCGGCAAGGCCCGGTGAGCGACAAGCTCCCGGACGCGACAAGACAACGACCGCGGCAAGGCGCTTGCCGTGGCAAGCCACCACTCTGTGCGCGCGCTCCAGCACATCCACCAACGTGTCGCTCTGGGACCCTTCCAGGCGTGCGTGGCGGGAGGCTGTGCAGCCAGCGGTGCGCAGTAGCGAGCGGCGCTGACAAGATTGCCATCGTGGCGAGCGGTGGCGTCCCTGACGGTCCCTTTTGCACCGTTTAGGCGACACAGACGGGCATTTAATGCCCTTGTCCCCTGCCGTCAGGGTTAGGTATGATACACTGTAGCAGGTAGCTGTACCTACCGCAGCACCTTTCCATTTTTACCCTTTGTCTCTGTTGCGACCTGTCGGTGACCCCTTGAGCATATAAAAGGAGGCCCATGTGCAACGTAGAGGGGGGTTCGGAAAAAAGAGAACACTCAGGCTCGGTCTCGTTAGCCGCTGTTGTGTACTGTAGCACTCCGCGCTCCCGAGCAAGAACTCAATACAAACCACAAAGCAGGAGTAGGTTTTTACGCATCCGTGCGGCCCGAACCTGGGTAAACTGCTCGTGTGCTTCGCCTCGATCCGCTCTTCGTGCGACCTCCGCCCCCGCCGAACCGAAAGGGACTCGGTCCGCCGGTCCCATAGGTGTTCGTGGATTAGTCCCCCGACATCTTTGGCGCGCCAGGTAGGGGGCGTCGAGGTTGTGTGAACCAGATCCGGCGTTCACACGAGCTAGATCTTCATCATCTTCATCGACATGCTGCCGAAGAAGAAGGCTTCGGAGGCGGCTGCTCCGTCCGCGCTGAACCCACCACCGCCGGAGCAAACGGCTGATGGGGCAGACGCCGGCGGAAGAACGGGCGTCGACGAGGGAGCTCACGGTGCTGCCAGGTCCAAGGACAAGGCTGCGCTACCCATCGGCGGCGTAGCCGGCTCCCACAACGGCCGGGCGCACTCCAAGACCTCGACGTCCGTACATGCACCGCGCCCATCTCAGGAGGTGCGGGACCGGCAGCGTCATGGTACTCACAGTACCATTCGTTTGCTGGACCAAGATCGAGCTGGTGGATCCCGGAGTGCTCAAGACCAGCATGCACGCCAACATGCTGGCACGAGCGAGGCACGGTCGCCTGGACGGGATACTGCTCCTTCTAACATAAGTCCGAGCATATCCCGCTCCTCGCACCGTTCGCCA
>NC_041386.1:23500842-23508120 GCF_002162155.2 Triticum dicoccoides
TGCCGTTGGAGGGTAGTCCATGAGCAGTTGATCTCGCGCTAAAGCTTCTGCTGCAGTGGCGGGTGGCGGTGGCGAACGGTGCGAGGAGCGGGATATGCTCGGACTTCTAACTATGTTAGAAGGAGCAGTATCCCGTCCAGGCGACCGTGCAGCCGCAGCAAGCCAGCCAGGCACGAGCCGGTGGCGACAAGACCGGTGGGGGTGCAACCACTGTGCACTCTCCGCCCTGAAGGCCAAGATCGCCGACTCGCCGGATCCACCTCGACAGCGACTCCACCGCGTCATCAGATCCACGAGCTCGTCGTGATCAGCGCCAAGTTCTTCATGAACGACAGCAAGAAGACGCTTGTACACGCATCAAGCGCCAAAGAGAAGCGCGACGTCAATCGGACCAGCGCGCTGGGCCCTCTGTTGACATGCATGCGCCAGGGGAACCAGGCGGCTTGCCGTACGCGGTAGGTTGCCCTGCGTTTACTCGTGAGCTGCGGCAAGTCCAGTGGCCCAGCATGAAGAATTTCAAGCCAGATGTACCAGAGAAGTACGACGGCAAGTCGCATCCGTCGGAGTTCCTCAACATCTACACCATCGCAGTGCAGGCTGCCGGGGGGCGGGATGACAAGATCCTTGCCAACTACTTCCCGCTGGTGCTCAAGCCCAACGTCAGGTCCTGGCTCATGCACTTGCCGGACAACTCCATATCCTCCTGGGCAGAGCTATGTCATCAGTTTGTCGGCGCCTTTACAGGCGGCCACAAACCTCATGGCCAAGAGAGTGACCTTCATCTGCTCGCCCAGAAGGAAGGAGAGCCCCTGCGCAAATACATTCAAAGATTCAGCCGTGTACAGCACAACATCCCAGATGTCCACCCTGCCGCGGTCATCAGCACGTTCCATCAGAAGGTGCATAACGGCAGGATGCGGGAGGAGATGGCGATGTGCAAGATCAGAGACGTCAGTGAGCTGTATGCCCTGGCCGACAAGTGTGCACGTGCTGAGGAAGGGAGGAAACTCCCAGGAGAGAATACAGGAGCAGGAGGATCTGACAGCGAGGATGCTGCCCCAGCAAAGAAAAACCGGCGGCGGAACAGGAAGAAGAAAGTCAAAGATGTGCTAGTCGTTGAGCAGTCCGGCAACGAAGGTGGCGCCAAGAAAGCCAAAGTTGGTAGCTCCGGCAAGGAGATTGCCGCATGCACCAACTGCCAGGCTGTGGTAGTCGCCGACAAGCAGGACGGCACCGACAAGCAGTACTGCAAGATCCACCGCACCAAGGGCCATGACCTCCAGAGCTGCAAGAAGGTCGAGCAGCTTGTCCAGCAACAAAAGGCTGAGTACGAGCGACGAGACAAGGAGAGGGCCCAAGGAGGCGCTGGAGAATCTGGCAAGAAGCGCGCCGGCCGGGGAGGACGCCGCGGCAATGCCAAGCAGCGGCAAGGAGACAGACCTCCCCGCGGCCGCGACAAGGATGAAGATGACGACGACGACGAAGACATGGATCACGCCGAGACCAGTGAGCAGGAGTTCCAGAAAGCCACAGAAGTCTTGTGCATTGATGGCGGTGCTTCTCTGCATACTTCACACCGCCAACTCAAGCAGTGGATGCGGGAAGTCAATGCGGCGGAGCCACCCGTCGAGTCACGCAAGCTTCTAAAATGGTCCAGCACGCCTATCATATTTGATATTGAGGACCACCCTGATCGCACAACTGTGGTCGGGTGCTTGCCGATGTTGGTTTCACCAACTATCCGCAACCTCAAGGTCACTAAGATGTTAGTTGACGGTGGGGCCGGCTTGAACCTGATCTCCTCCGCGGTACTCCAGAAACTCCAGATCCCTGACAGCGAGCTTGAAGAGACCAGCACATTCCAAGGAATCAACCCGGGAAGGAGCAAGCCGAAGGGGAAGGTCACGTTGCCTGTAACATTTGGCAGCAAGCTGAACTTCAGGACTGAGAGGGTCACTTTTGACGTTGCCAATATTCCATTGCCTTACAATGGGATACTTGGCCGTCCAGCACTCGCCAAGTTCATGGCAGCCTCTCACTACGCATACAACATGCTGAAGATGCCAGGCCCGATAAGCGTCATCTCTGTCCCCGGTGACAAGAAGGATGCTCTTATCTGCACCGACAAGATCTACCGGGAAGCGGCAGCCGCAACAGATCGCAAGTCACTTGCCGTTGAAGCTCCCAGGGGGAAGAAGAAGACCAAGTCCGGCAAGAGTTCTGATGCCCACTCCGGCAAGCGCACCTCTTCGGAGTGCTGCGCTGCCGTCGAGGACGCACCATCGAGCTCCACCGGCAAGTGTAAGAAGACAATGGCAGCTCCGCCAGAGACGAAGAAGGTGTCCGCCAAGGAGGACGGCATTGGTGGTACCTTCACCATTAGTGCCACTCTCGACCCTAAATAGGAAAGCATGCTCATTGCTTTCCTGCGGGCGAATGTCGACGTGTTTGCGTGGCAACCGTCTGACATCCCCGGTGTTCCCAGGAAAGTAATTGAGCACCACCTTTCCGTTTGTCCTCATGCACGGCCGTCAAGCAGAAGGTCAGGAAGCAAGCAGTGGAGCGCCAAGAATTCATTGCAGAGGAGATCAAGAAGTTGGAAGCAGCAGGCCTTGTCAGAGGGGTGCTCCATCCTACGTGGCTGGCCAATCCTGTAGTCGTGCGCAAGGAGAACAGAAAATGGAGACTTTGTATCGATTTTACTGATGTTAACAAAGCTTGTCCCAAAGACCCATTTCCTTTGCCGCGCATTGACCAGATTGCTGACTCCACGGCCGGATGTGATTTGCTTTCATTTCTTGACACATACTCAGGATACCATCAGATCTTCATGGCAGAAGAGGATGAGGAGAAGACCGCATTCATTACTCCATGTGGCACGTACTGTTTCATACGGATGCCTTTCGGATTAAAAAATGTTGGTTCAACGTTTGCAAGAGTAGTCCATGTCGCTCTTGAGCCACAAATACACAGAAATGTGGAAGCCTACATGGACGACATAGTGGCCAAGAGCAAGAACAAGGCAACTCTGATCCAAGATTTAGACGAGACCTTTGCAAATCTGCGCAAGATCAGCCTCAAGCTCAACCCAGAGAAGTGTGTGTTTGGAGTCCCCTCCGGCAAGCTTCTCGGGTTCTTCGTGTCTCAGCGTGGAATTGAAGCCAATCCCGACAAGATCAAGGCCATTGAGCAGATTGAAGCACCAAAGCGCGTCAAGGATGTACAAAGACTTACCGGTTGCGTGGCTGCTCTCAGCAGGTTTATCTCTAGGTCTGCTGAGCGCGCCCTGCCGTTTTTCAAATTATTGAAAAAGGCAGGTCCAGTGAAATGGACTCCAGAAGCGGAGGCTGCGCTGCAAGACTTGAAGAGATACCTGTCCTCCGCACCAACACTTGTCGCACCTAAGCCACAAGAGAAGTTGCTGCTGTATATAGCGGCAACCAATCAAGTGGTTAGTGCTGCGTTAGTGGCAGAGAGGGATGCAGATGACGAGCCAGCAACCACGGCAGGCGCATCCAGCGACAAGCAGGAGGCTTCCCTGGCAAGCTCTGGTCCCGACAAAGATGGATCTGCGCAGATGCGCGAGGAGATACAGAAGAAAATGGTGCAGCGCCCAGTTTACTTTGTCAGTTCCCTTCTGCAGGGGGCTAGGTCAAGGTACTCTGGCGTGCAGAAATTGCTTTTCGGCCTTCTCATGGCCTCGAGAAAGCTGCGCCATTACTTCCAAGCACATGAGATCACAGTTGTCACTCGCTTTCCGCTGAAGAGGATACTACAGAATCCAAAAGCGACAGGCAGGATTGTTGAGTGGGCACTGGAACTGTCAAGCTTTGGCCTCAAGTTTGAGAGTACTTCAACTATCCAAAGCAGAGCATTGGCAGAATTCATAGCAGAATGGACGCCAACACCAGATGAAGAAATTGCAGAAACGAGCATCCCCGTCGACGAAGCAAGCAAAGAGTGGCTGATGTACTTTGATGGTGCTTTTTTGCTGCAAGGCGTCGGCGCTGGCGTGCTGCTTATCGCACCCACCGGAGAGCACCTCAAGTACATAGTCCAGATGCACTTTCCCAAGGAGCAAGCAACAAACAATACTGCAGAGTATGAAGGTTTGCTTGCCGGTCTCAGGATCGCGGCAGACCTTGGGGTCAAGAAGCTCATTGTTCAGGGTGACTCATAGCTTGTCGTCCGCCAAGTGAACAAGAGTTATTAGAGTCCGTTGATGGAAGCTTACGTCGACGAAGTGAGAAAGCTAGAAGAGCACTTTGATGGCCTACAGATGGAGCATGTTCCAAGAGCTCAGAACGCCATTGCCGATGCCCTGTCAAAGTGCGCTGCACTTAAGTTACCTGTGGAACCAGGGATCTTTGTGCTCAAGCTGACTCAACCGTCCGTAACGCCATCAACTGTGCAGGGCAAGAAGAGGAAGTTGATTTCTGGTGACTATTTTCCGGCAGAGCTTCCCGAAGCCGCCGCCAAGAATGTCCCCAAGATCAACGCCAAGAGCGCTGAGGAGCAGTCTGCTCCGGCAAGCCCTAGGGTTTGTTCCGTTGAAGCAGAAGCTCCCGGCAAGTTTTGCTCCGGCAAGCTTGCTGGGGAACGTCGAGCTCCGGCAGAGCCGCAGGTTCTCGTCGTAGAAGCGGACGTTCCCGCAGCAGCAGATTTGCCTTTGGCAAAGAAGGTCCCCGAGATCAATGCCAAAAGCACTGAGGAGCAATATGCTCCGGCAAGCCCTAGGGTTTGTTCCGTTGAAGTAGAAGCTCCCAACAAGTTTTGCTCCAGCAAGCTTGCCGGAGAACATCAAGCTTCGGCAGAGCCGCAGGTTCTCGCCGTAGAAGCAGATGTTCCCGCAGCAGCAGATTTGCCTTTAGTCCTTGTTGTCGAGCCACAAGCTCCAACATGGGCACAGCGGATCGTCCGTTTCCTTCAGACAGGAGAACTTCCCGAAGAGCAAGAAGAAGCGGAAAGAGTAGCCCGGCAGTCAAGTATGTACCAGTTTGTCGACAAGACACTATACAGAAGAAGACTCAACGGTGTGAAATTGAAGTGTATTCACCGGGAAGACAGACAAAAGCTGTTCGCAGAGATACATGGAGGCATATGTGGTCACCACATTGGCGCAAGAGCACTTGTCGGCAAAGCATTCCAGCAAGGTTTCTTTTGGCCGACAGCCCTCCAGGATGCAACTGCACAAGTAACCAAGTGTGAAGCGTGCCAGTTCCATTCCAAGCAGATACACCAACCAGCTCAAGCTCTCCAGACGATCCCTTTATCTTGGCCATTTTCGGTCTGGGGGCTCGACATCCTCGGCCCCTTTCCCTGAGCAGTCGGGGGCTTTGAATACTTGTACGTCACAATCGACAAGTTTACAAAGTGGCCGGAAGTGGAACCAGTGAGGAAGGTGATAGCACAGTCAGCAGCCAAGTTCTTCAGGTCGATTGTTTGCTGCTTCGGGATCCCTAACAGGATAATCACCGACAACGGTATGCAATTCACAAGCCGCGCCTTCATGCAGTACGTCCAAGATCTTGGCGCCAAGGTATGCTTCGCTTCTGTTGCTCACCCGAGAAGCAACGGTCAAGCGGAGAGGGCAAATGCTGAAGTGTTGCGCGGGTTCAAGACCAATACTTTCGACAGGCTGCACAAGTGCGAAAGAAACTGGATCGAGGAGCTGCCGGTGGTTCTTTGGTCGATCAGAACGACGCCAAATCGAGCCACTGGCCAGACACCTTTCGCTCTAGTCTATGGAGCAGAGGCAGTTCTCCCAAGGAACTCGTATACGGGTCACCTCGAGTGCTCGCTTATGATGAGCTCGAGCAAGAGCAGCTGCGACAAGATGACGTGCTGCTCCTTGAGGAAGACCGTCTTCAGGCTGTTGTGCGAGCTCCTCACTACCAACAAGCTTTGCGCCGCTTCCATAGCCGCAAAGTTAACGCCAGAAGTTTCGAGGAAGGCGACCTTGTTCTTCGGCGTGTTCAGTCCGCCAAGAATTCCAACAAGTTGACGCCGAAGTGGGAAGGCCCTTACTGGGTGAAACGAGTCACTAGGCCTGGCGCTGTCTGCCTTGAGACCGAAGATGGCATTCCGGTGAGCAACTCCTGGAACATTGAGCATCTTCGTAAGTTTTACCCGTAAGGCGCGGTTGCCGGAACCTGTTCCGGCAACCACCTTTTGTACAAGTCTTGCCGCTATTGCATGTAATCCTTTGTACAAAGCCGGGCGCAGACCCCGTGCATAAGTAAAGCTCATGTGCTCCGCACATTTTGTCAATTTCATGCTCTCTATTTTTTGGCATATATGATCTGACACTTTGTGTGTCAGGACCCCGACTCAATGTCACATCGATCTAGCCGGTAACACCTCATATCACTTTGCGGCCTCACGCACGGTATCCCCACGGGTGTCGCCTTACCTTTGCCCGGGACCGTTTGCGCATTTTGGCTCACGTATATGATAGTGTCGCTAGCATCCATATGATAAAGAGCCCGGGCTGACATGGCTAGTCGTAAACCCAAAGTGGCACAGACTTACAGGGACAGGCATCCATGACCCAGCATCGAATGTGTCGGTCATCAGCAAGTGGGTCCGGGCTGTAGCACTGGGCTAGCAGGACTCCGGTAAACCGGGCTGTAGCGGGCTAACAGGACTCCGGTACTCAATGCGTGACATTTCCCCGAAGGGACAGACACAGGAACGAAGAAGGACACATGCCGGCCAGCCTAAGTGTTCCAGAGCAGTAGCAAGCTACCGTGGCTCAGCGGTAACACTAGGAGACATTTCCCGGTAAGAGAGGCTACTAAAGATAAACAACTAGGTAGTTAGATCCCACACATACCAAGCATTTCAATAACATACACACAATATGCTCGATATGTGCAATACAACATGGCATCACAAAATGACTCTACGACTCAAGTAGTCTATTCAATAGGCTCCGAGGAGCGAGATATTACAACAGGGGTCTCATGACCCAACACTCAGAGCATACAAGTCAAAGCACAAGCGGAAGCTATCATGTCTGGGTACAGACATCTATAAATGAAAAAGGCTGAGAAGCCTGACTATCTATCAGATCCTGCCGAGGGCACAAGATCGTAGCTGAGGTATCAAGCTAAACGTCGAAGTCCACGTGGAACTACTAGTGAGACTGAAGTCTCTCTGCAAAACATAAAATAGGCAAACGTGAGTACAAATGTACCCAGCAAGACTTACATCAGATCTATCTACACATGCATCATTATCAACAAGGGGATGGTGGAGTTTGACTGCAGCAAGCCA
>NC_041386.1:23512218-23536506 GCF_002162155.2 Triticum dicoccoides
CGGTTGTCAACGTAGCGAGGAGTTGAGTTGCCATGATACCACGACGAAACATCCTGGAGGGGGGTGATTCGTAGATTATTATCTTAAGTGGCAAAAAGAATTACCTTTGATATAGAGATCGTTAAGACCCTCTATATCAGCCTAAGGCAAATCACAGCAATCGATTGGCGGGGTCGGTAGAATGGCATACTTGGACTTGGATGATGTGGATTACCTTGTTGAAGACAACGTAATGGATGAATTTGCTTACCACCGGAAATGGAAGAGACCCATGGTAGAATGGCACATTGGCGGTGCAAGCTGGGAACAAAATGCCAATGCTGGGAATGATTCTGGTAACTGGGGAAGAACCCAACAAAAGAGAGTGAATTCACTGTTGGAGTGGTTATAGCATAACCGAGGAAATCTGGGGCAATCCCAGCTAGTGCCGATGATAAGACGTAGCGCTTGTGCGTGCTCTCAAGAACTTGAGCATTTCCACAATCATCAAGGTTTTATCAACAACCGCGTCAAGGGTGCTGACAACACAACATACTACCATGATGAATAGCGATGGGCGATGCAGATGCGAAGGAGGATAACACTTTCTCAGATTTCACCTTAGCGAGGCCAAGCAAATAAAATCTGGATGGTCGACCGAGAGACATTTAGCACTCCGCTTCTAATGTTCTCCTTGATGTGCTAGTATAACCCATTCATAGATATGGTTTGATATCTAAAACATCAAGTAAAAGGTCGGACTTCGGGAACACAAAATCCATAGGGGCAACTAGGGAGTAAATCCTACGAAATCCTTAGGGGAGGTGGCCAACTTCCTCAAACAAGATACTATAATAATAGGTCTACCGGATGGGTGTGTTGGCCGCGACATCCACCTTACCGGTTATCGGGAGACCCATATTATAGTTCTTGGGGAAATGTTCCAACCATCATATCTGCCTGAGATTCAGCTCTGGTTGGTGTTAGGATATTCCAGGCTCATCGAGTCTTAGGAAGAAAAATGAAAGTTTGCAACACAAATCGACGAGATGACGTTGCGGGATTCTCGGGAGATGAACTACGATAGCAAGCTCCAAAACATGAGCTGGTTCTGCTACAAACATGTGAACACGTTGTCCCAGACAAGCATGACCACGTGGTAGTCTTGTAATAAAACACTACCGAGTTCAGGAGGGGGAACCATCAACGAGGGTATCGAAGTTCTTTCATAAGTCCGGATTAGCTCTTATGAAGGAACTCCTTCTCCTTGAACAAATCAATCAGTGGCTTGGTGTGCTAGGGATACATATAGATTGAAGGTTGCAAGTCTTCAAACCACAGCATTCGTCGCACGTGTGCATGACTGATTTGGAATGATTCCAAAGAAAGCAACATTGACTTTCTCGAATCCACGGCGGCAACTTGCATCAGATGCACATGAATTAAAGGAAGTCACTACCTTCATCCAAACATATGCTTCATGAGCTAGCATGAACAAATGCTTTCAAAAGTTTCCAACACTAGCTTAATGTTCAGCAAAATTATGGAGAAGACAAGGATGTTGTCAATGTGCTCAACAACAATTCATCTAGGTTTCCTTTTAAAAGGAATTCCATAGTTAAGTGAACATGGTGATAGCATTGGTCAGACCCAAAGGATATAATGGTGTATGCTCGAGGGATCAACCACGAGTAAGACAACATTACGAACATCGTTGGTTCCGACTTGATTTGACGATAGCCCACACTCAAATCAAAGGATTGATAAGACAATAGGTCCAGCAACTGATCACAAGGACCAATCGATGAAGATATCATCTTTCTTCAACACACACTACACAAGAATATCCCTTTGGAACGAACTAAGTCAGACAAGCTTTTATCTTCCAACTCTCCAAGTTGTTGTCCAGCTTAACCAACTAGCTCAGGGATATCTAACACCGATTCTTGGAAAGAAGGTGGTTCTTAAGAAACCAACTTGATCACGGGCTCAACATAACGGTCAGGTGACGACCTGGTGATACTTCCGAGAAGACATTCAGAAAATCACGAACCACCGGTATGTTACTAAGCTCGAGAACAATCTTGCCTTTCAGGGCAAGACGATATGATCAAATGAGTGAGGACTTGACAAGATCCTAACTCATCGATCGAAGGGTGCACCGAAATAAGGACTAGGTAGCACGATCAGTCCTAGAATGATGATTCACTAACCAACATGCTAAGAATGAAATTATTATCCTTTAACTACCAAGCAACAAGGTTGCTAGGACTATTGAATTCACACATCACGATTCACTTGTCGGCGTTCCGGTTGCGACAACACGGAACCGAGGAATGAAAAAGGATGGCGAGAAGTATCACTATGTCAAGAATTCACAAAAGGTGGTGCAATTCTCATGAAATTCTTGATATAAAGATGGTAATACTCCAAGGTAGAACAGAACAAAAGTTGGGTCAGCAACTTGATCTGCAGAGTACAACTACTTTGACCCAATCCTAGATATGGAAGAGGTACTGGAGTTTGTTTCTCCTAGTCATTCTGCGATAGAATGGCTTGACGGACCACAAGAGTAATAGGCATCGATAAACGAACGCACGCATACTCTTGACTATCAATTGATAGAAGAGGGTCAGAATGCAACTAAAGAGAACAACTCAAAGGAACATATAATTTTCTAAGTTGTG
The DNA here is from genome assembly GCF_002162155.2 of Triticum dicoccoides. Taxonomy (NCBI): domain Eukaryota; kingdom Viridiplantae; phylum Streptophyta; class Magnoliopsida; order Poales; family Poaceae; genus Triticum; species Triticum dicoccoides. The sequence continues at coordinate 23,514,885 of NC_041386.1, forward strand.
GATGCATAGATTTGTATGTCGAGCGAGATCAACATTTCTTCCGGATAACCCATGCAGAAAAGTAGAACTGGCAGAGCCATAGCATATAATGGAGAACTCATCAAGAGCACTCTGGTTGTGATCGTTCAGTTCAACGAGGAACTTCTGCCATAAGTAGTTCATGGTATTTGGAAGAAGGATGTACCACGAACCTCGAGGACTATCGCAAAGGTTACTAATATCCTAAAGGAACTAGCAAACCCTATCAACATGAAGTAAGTAGAGTGAATCTCGGGTTCAAGAACCCAGGAGCAGAATACCTATTACTAAGTAGCATCACAGGATGCTTTCGAGAATAAAAGCCAGAATCATCACACTGGAAACACAAATCATGGCTAAATTACTAGATGATCCCCTAAGACACCTAGGGTCATAATAATATCTCCAACATATATGTCAAGGTAACGGAGTACCTCAACTCACTAATTAGTGTGGTTAATCTGGCCCAAAGGAACATTGAAACGGGAGGAAGGAATTTGCAAGTGCATCAGACTGTTTAGAGACCTGAGATGACTCGGACAGCATAACGGCTATAATTGCTCAAAAAGATTTGAGTCAATCACAAAAATGGTGGCATAACCACTCAGAAGCACAATATCAAGGTTCCGAGATCAACAATTAACATACGGAAGTAGTAGGAACTGAACTGAGACTTAAATCCAACAATCTTATAAGTCTACTGATTAGTAACACGAGATCCTAATAGAAAGAAGAGATAGCCTAGTTCTTAATCCCCGCAGGTAAGATAAGATAACTCAGATCAGAAGGGCATGAGGTATAAGGAGTAAAAAGAGCCTTACGTTCCATCCCACAATCAATTCCCTTATATAACTAAAGAATTTCTAGACTCAACTTCGACCAGTTGGCTTGGTAATCCTACAGGCAGTCAAGCTCTGATACCAACGCTGTCAGGACCCCGACTCAATGTCACATCGATCTAGCCGGTAACACCTCATATCACTTTGCGGCCTCACGCACGGTATCCCCACGGGTGTCGCCTTACCTTTGCCCGGGACCGTTTGCGCATTTTGGCTCACGTATATGATAGTGTCGCTAGCATCCATATGATAAAGAGCCCGGACTGACATGGCTAGTCGTAAACCCAAAGTGGCACAGACTTACAGGGACAGGCATCCATGACCCAGCATCGAACGTGTCGGTCATCAGCAAGTGGGTCCGGGCTGTAGCACTGGGCTAGCAGGACTCCGGTAAACCGGGCTGTAGCGGGCTAACAGGACTCCGGTACTCAATGCGTGACATTTCCCCGAAGGGACAGACACAGGAACGAAGAAGGACACATGCCGGCCAGCCTAAGTGTTCCAGAGCAGTAGCAAGCTACCGTGGCTCAGCGGTAACACTAGGAGACATTTCCCAGTAAGAGAGGCTACTAAAGATAAACAACTAGGTAGTCAGATCCCACACATACCAAGCATTTCAATAACATACACACAATATGCTCGATATGTGCAATACAACATGGCATCACAAAATGACTCTACGACTCAAGTAGTCTATTCAATAGGCTCCGAGGAGCGAGATATTACAACAGGGGTCTCATGACCCAACACTCAGAGCATACAAGTCAAAGCACAAGCGGAAGCTATCATGTCTGGGTACAGACATCTATAAATGAAAAAGGCTGAGAAGCCTGACTATCTATCAGATCCTGCCGAGGGCACAAGATCGTAGCTGAGGTATCAAGCTAAACGTCGAAGTCCACGTGGAACTACTAGTGAGACTGAAGTCTCTCTGCAAAACATAAAATAGGCAAACGTGAGTACAAATGTACCCAGCAAGACTTACACCAGATCTATCTACACATGCATCATTATCAACAAGGGGATGGTGGAGTTTGACTGCAGCAAGCCAGCTTTGACTCGGTGGCTATCCTGAACTACGACTGCAAGTAACTCTTTTGAGGTGGCGCACACGAGTCCACATATTCACCATATCAATACACCACTATGGATCTGCTCCCGTCTCCCTACGAGAACGCCATCCATAGCACTCACGCTTATCTTGCGCATTTTAAAGTATCCACTTTCACTTGTCTATGAACTGATATAAGCAACCCAGAAGTCCTTTACCGCGGACACGGCTATTCGAATAGATGATGTTAACCCTGCAGGGGTGTACTTCTTCATACATGTTTCCACCACTTAGCGTCTGCACACGACATGTGCTCGGCAGACTTCAAGCGAAAGCCGACGTGGGTGTAGACCACGACCTACCTAAACACTCAAGTCTCTAGTCCAGGTTTATCGCCTATTCGGGTTCCATCCATGAGGAGATCCGGCCGGAGTTTCGCTCACAGCCCCAAACGATGTGAACAGGGTTCCCGAGATACCAAACGGGCATCCGGTACACCGTGCCACGTACCTACCGCATCACAGCCCACCCCTACGGTCAGCGCTGTCCACGGCCTCCAGTAAGCTACAAACACCAGAAACTACTTGCAACTCCTGGACAGAGGACTAGGGTGAATAACAAGTCGAGCAGGGTCATATTTCAGGGCCCAATGTATGGTAGTAGCTGAATCATGGATCACAAACACAGAACTCAGTTCCTGAGGACGGCTGCAATGAGACAACCCACCATGTACTCCTACATGGCCTCTCACCGCTACCTTTACCAAATCGTGTTCACACACTTAGCTCACACACAGTAGGACATGTTCACACGCCTCTGATTCATCCCCGATGAATCAGACCTGACTCAACTCTAAGCAGTAGCAGGCATGACAAACAAGCATGAATGAGTAGGTACAACAGGGCTCAAACAATTCCTACTCATACTAGTGGGTTTCATCTATTTACTGTGGAATGACAGGTCATGCAAAGGATAAAGGGGTTCAGCTACCGCAGCAAGTAACAGATGAATCGTTGTTGTCCTAATGCAGTAAAAGAGAGCAGGAGCGAGAGAGTAGGATTGTATCGGAATGAACAAGGGGGTTTTGCTTGCCTGGCACTTCTGAAGATAACATTGAGTCTTCATTAGTGTCAACGATCACATCATCGATATCACGTCTATCGAGAGGGGACAAATACCGGCAACACAGAAGGGAACACAATCAATGCAATGCACAATATGATGCATGATCATGACATGGCAAAATGAATGTGTTTTGGGCTAATGCACCTAAAACCAGATTAAATGAAGTTGGTTTGAATCCAAGATTCAAATTCAAACTCCATATGTGATTATTCAAATGCCATTTAGTTGATTTGTGCTAAACAGCACCTATAAGTTGTTCTAACATGCATGAAAATGATACAGATGGATTCCTTGAATTTTTCTGATAATTTTTCATATATAATTTATTTAATTTGGAGCTACGGTTGAATTTCTATGAATTTTAGAAGTTTTAGGCATTTTCTGAATTTTCCTGAATATTTAGAATTAAAATAATTCCAGAAAATGAATTATGGCGTCAGCATTGCGTCACTATGACGTCAGCAGGTCAACAGACGCTGCTGGTGGTCAAACCTGACCAGTGGGGTCCACTAGTCAGTGACTGAGGCTGGTTAGTGTCAATGGCAGGTGGGGCCGGGTCAACAGACACATCAGCCTGGTCAACTCCGACGTGTGGGGTCGGTCAAAGTGTGACGGGGCCAGGTCAAACTGACCTATGGGGCCCACAAAATTAGTACTAATCTAAACAGAGAGGTTAAACTAATTAATTAGGCACGGGGGCCCACTTGGCAGTGGCTCTAGTGGGTGATTAGCGAGGTGTTTACGCCCTAATTAAGTGGCCACGTCGGCGAGTGACGCCGGCGACCACGGCGACGGCGGAACCTCGCCGGAGTAGCTCGGGTTGGCACTACAGGCTGCGGTTGGGCACCCTGAGGGCACCAGGAGGAAGCCCGTGCTCCCGCGCATCTAGGGGGAGCCACGAGAGGGCGTGGGGTGGCCGGAGTTGAGCGCGGCATCGACCCCGGCGGCGGCCGGAGCTCGGGGGTTCGCGGGACCGGCGCTATGGTGCATGGGAGGAGGGGTTGGTGGGCGCTACGGGCTCCTGGGAGTGCTCTGAGTACGTCTGCGTGCTCGGTTTGGACGGAGGTGAACCAAAACGACGACGGCGACAAGTCCGGCGCCGGTGAGGTCTCGGTCTCGACGGAACTATGGCCTAGAGCTCGCAAACACGAGGGGAGAGAGAGGGGTTCTGCACAGAGGCTCACCGCGGAGCTGTAGGGAGGGTCAGTGGGCTCGGGGGCGCGCCGGAGTGGCCGAATTCGACGGAGAACGGCGCCGGGGCCGAAGCTTGGGGATGATGACGATGGCGGCTGCTCGGGGCCCTTCTGGTCGCGTGAGACGTCGAGGAGGTCGAGGGAGGCACTGCGGAGCTCTGGGAGGCGTCGGGGAGGCGAGAGGGGGATGGTGGCCGCGGCGAACGGCGTCGGTGGCGACGGCTCCGTTCGGTGGTGTGCGCGGGAGGGAAGCAGAGGAGGGAACGGGGTCCAGGGGAAGAGAGGGAGGGCTGGACGGCTCCGGGCGGCTGCGTGGCGTCTCCACGCATGGATAGGCTCGAAGGGGGAGGCCTCCAGCGCGAAGCAGGAGGTGGCCGGCGCTCTTCGGGCGCGCGCCACGCCTCGCCTCTGCCTTCTGGCAGAGGAAGAAGAGGACAAGGGGGGGAAGGTGGGCTGGGCCGCGCTGGTGGGGGAGCTGGGCCGGCTGGTGGCTGCACGGGTGAGGCCAGGTAGGCTCTGTTCTTTTTATTTCTGTTCTATTTTTCTATTTTCTGTAATTGTGTTTGGATTTATTAAAAATGCCAGAGCATTTCCAAAAATCATGCAACTGACTGTGGCCACTGTTTGGAATATTTCCAACAGTAAACATTTCAGTTTGTGATTATTTGAGCATTTAAAATATTATTAGCAATTAAATGCCCAAATGCAAATACTATATAATTTAATTCAAAAATCCAGGAATAGCCTATAAATATGTTCATCATTTTTGGAAGAGGTTTTCACCTTTAACAGAAATTATGAACATTTCCAAAGGGCATTCTGGGTTATTGAAAATATTTTTATTGAACCTAGTTAAATTTCATTTGGTGCTAGGGTTTCAACAATCCCCATTTCAAATTTAAATGAAATTTAAACATGGTGCAACACTCTAATGCATGCACTAGGCATTGTCAGAACTAGGGATGTGACATTGTGCAACACCTACTCCACGGTAAGCAATAACGAGCCGTAAGGCTCCGTATCTTTATTTTCTCTTCTTTCTTTTTTCTCAAGGAAAGGAAGGTTCCCTCGCCCACAAGTTTGCCGGGGAGGAAAGGAGAAGATAATGGCATGGACCAGGTGCCGTTCAAGAAAATTTCACCTTACCGGGAAGCAAACAACAGAAAAGCTAAGTTGCCAAAGTTTGAGCAATCAGATTTTTTAAATTTTAATTTATCTCCCTTGAACGACCGCACTTTGTATGGAAAACCTGTGCGCGGAGGAACCAACTCGTAGCTAGTTGCACCCTTACTTTGTTTCGAGTCCTCTCAACAACTTAAGTGAGCTGCAACTAGTTGCGACAAGGTTTCTTGTCGGTAGCGGCACCGCCAGCAGGCTGCTGACGTCCCGCACTCAGCGCTCGCGGCTCAGGTACCTGCACCGGCAAGTTCCCTAAAAGCGTAGGGCAAAAACATACAAAGGGAGGAATCAAGTAAAGGGAATAACATTGCAATCATTACCCAGAATAGAGTTATATTACAAAGATAGCTTGTCGCGGCTCTAACAGATTGTTTTCATAGCATGACAAACAACGACAAGAAAGGAAGAAATGGGCGGCCTAATCTACGCGATCGCCCTCGATCCTCTTGATCCCGCTCACCTTGTCCACAATGGGTGCGACAAGGGCCTTGAGCGCCTCCAGATCGGCATCCGGCGGCAGGGTCTTGAGGACGTTGGTGAGGTTGAGGCCTGGATTGCGGAAGGCCACCTTCACCAACACTTTCTGAAGAGCTCCCGCGCAGATCTTGCGCGACTCCTCGGCCAGCTGCTTTGGGATCCTCTCCCGGAGTCGCTGGAGGGCCGTCGCCACGCCCTTGAAGAACAAGATGAGCTTGGCGCTGGGTTGGAGGTTCTCGTCGGAGGGATACCCGAGATCCTCCATCCCAGCTGCGCCAACTCCCTGTCAATATCTGCGGCAGCGCTCACGAGGTTCTCCGTCCAGTGCTCCACATTTTCCCTAAAATCATTCTGGGTGGCGGCAACACTCTCCAACAGCGCCTTGTCGGCCTTGATTTCTTCTTTCAAGGCCGTCTCCTACTTCTTGGCGCCGTCCAGTGTCTTGGTCAAAGCGGTCAGCTTCAACTCAAGATCCGCGTTGGAGTCCTTGGCGGCGCTGAGCTCTTTGCCCTTCTTGGCAAGATCGGCCTCCAGCTGCACCACCTTCATCTCCAGCTCCTTCTTGGCGGCCTCGGCAACTGCGGCAGCATCCTCTGCTTGCTTAAGGGCTCCGCCGAGTTTTTCCTCGCACACGGCAAGCTCCTCCTCGTGGGCGTCAAGATTGACCTTCCGCTGCGCCAGCTCGCCCTCCTCCGCGGATAGCTTCACAGCGGCAAGTCGCTGTTGCTCTTCGACTTCAGCCTTCTCGAGGAGGAAGGCCTTTTGTGCTTCGGCGAGCTGCTCCCGCTCCTCCGCCAGGGACCGGAGGGCTTCCTGGTGGAAACCCCCGAGCTCTTCCGCGCGCTTCTCGATGTCTGCTCCCGCCTTCGTGACAAGCGCCTCGCGGGATTCCAGCTTGGCTTGCCGCGCGCGGTAGAGCGACAACAACTTTCGCAGCAGCCGCTCTTCTTCGGGCTCGTTGCTGCTGCTGCTCGGCGCATCAACCAGCGTCAGCCCAGCGAAGGCAAGCACCTCCCCGTCGAAGATCTCTCCCTCGACCGGTGCCCTGGAGCTCGATGCCCAGGGAAGGTTGATGAAGACGTCGTCGCCAGCCTTCAAGTAGACGCCTGGCTGGGGCTCTTCGGAGCCTGGCGCTGCGGCAGCGGCGGACGGGTCGGCGATCGGTGTAGCGCCTGGCGCTCCTACGGCCTCAGGGCCGTCAGTGCGATCGCCAGACCCCTCGCCAGTTGCCGTGGCGGCAGCCTTGGCAGCCTTTGCGCCGGCGGGATCGTCAGCACCGGCCGCTTCTTCGGCGGCAACCTCGGTCTCCATCGGCTCCGTAGCAGATGGGTCTGACAGCCGGGAAAGGGAGAAGAGTCAAGCAAAAACCCAAGAAGATCAAAAGAACAAGAACCCAAGGAAAGTTTTGAAGCGAAAGGATTACCTATGCCAGGTTCTGCAGTCGTGGTCTCCACCATCGGGGGGGCCGCTGGTGCTGTCCTTTGCTGGAGAACCCTCCCTTGCCGGAGACTTATCCCTTACCGGAAAGCCCTCCCTTGCCGGAGAGCTCTCCCTTGTCGGGGGATTCTCCCTTGGCTCTTGGTGGGGCTGCTCTGCTCCTACACAAACCAGCAGTAAGATATCAGCAAAGACAGAGTATCCATGCGCATCTCATAGCGGAAAGCAAACCATATACTTACGCTGGGGGCTGCTCTGGAGAAAAGTTGCCGAGTCCGGCAAGGTTGTCTCGGGTGCACCCCCTGCTGTCGCAGTAGGTTCGTCCTCGATGACAATCACTGGGACTTTGGCTCTCTTTGCTGCTCTTTGGGCCAGAGTCCTAAAAAGGAACAAGTTCAGAGTCAAGCAAATGAGATACAAGACAAACAGCAAGGATTGAAGAACTACAAGTACAACAAGGGAGTCTTACTCTTCTTCTTCTTCCTCGTCGGAGCTGAACGTGGAGAAGTCGAAGTCTGGCTCACGTCCGGCGCGAGGAGGCGGAGGAGTAGCTTCCCTTGGCCGCTTGGCGGGAGCAGTGGCGGCGGTCTGAGACAACCCTGCTCCGGCTGTCGCCGCAGCGTGAGAAGCAGCAGGAGTAGAAGCGGTGGTCCGGGAGGGCCCCGCTCTAGTTGCCGTTGCAGCGTGAGGCGCTCCCGCGGTAACAGTGCTTGCCGCGGTGGAGCGTGTCACGCGGCGCGGCGACTGTTGCCTCGCCTGCCGCTCCGCTATGTCACCGACCTTGCGGAGACGCCTTCTTGGTGCGGATGGAGGCGCTGCTTGCGGTGAGCTGTCTGAAGATGAGGAGGAAGACGAGTTGATCTCCAGCGAGCCGCTCGTATCCTTGGCGGGCTCGCTCGACTCAACGTTATGCCCGGCAAGCTCTTTCTCGCCGGCAGGCTCCCCTCGCTCGGCACGGCTTGCCGCCTCTGCTGCCTCTGCCTCCTCCATGGTGAATCCAAATTCGCCCGCGGCCGCGGCTGCCGCCGCCTCTTCTAGCCTAGTGGCAATGAGTGCCATCTCCGCATCGGTGGTGTCGCGGGTGAGGCTATCTTTCTCGTCGGAGCGGATCGGCACTTCTACCAAGTCATCGAAGAATTGCTGCAAGACGTCGTCTGCAGGCTCTTGCCAAGTTGGGACAATTCCATGCGAGTCGCACAACGGCATCATTGCACGGATGCGGTCGAGCGCGGAGTTGTTGCACAGCGGAACGACCCCCCCCGGCAACTTGAAAACTTCGGGATGTTGAGGGTCGTACTTGAACAGCTCCTGGAGCATCGCGTTGAGCTCCAGAACTGTGAAGTTGAAGTTGAGGCCCGGCCGCAGCCTCATGATATCTGCCGCATCCTTGAACTCCCAAGTGGGTCTCCCCCGTTCCTGCAGGGGGGCGATGCGGCGGCGAACAAAATCCGCGCCAACAGCGCCTACAGTGAGCCCAGCAAGCCTGAGGCGTAGGATCCGGGTGACAGCAATCTTCAGCCTGTCGTCTTCCGGGGCCATGTCACTCCAATCGCTGCCGCGTGCTACTGGGGTTTGGCGCCGGGTGGTGAATGGCTGCGGGTTCTCCTCGTCAATCCAGCACCAGTCTGCTCTCCACTCCTCCCACTTGCCGCGGAATTCTCCCTCCAGATAAGTTTCCTTCTTGCCGGCCCTTGAGATCCAGGCGATTCCGCCGGATAAAGGCTCTCCTCTCTCTACTTGGGGTATAAAGAAGTGGCGAAAGAGGGCTACATTGGGATGGACTCCGACAAAGTTTTCGCAGAGATGTGCGAAGACTGCCATGGTCAGAACGACATTGGGGTGAAGTCGAGGAGATGGAACCCGTAAGTGTTCATGATATTGCAGAAGAATTCAGAGAAAGGCGGGCAGAGCCCGCCGTAGAAGAACAAGGCGAAGAAAGGGTATCCGTTTGGGGCCTTCTTCCAAGCGGCGGCGGGAAGTACCTTCGTGCGCGGATGCCCTCGTGTCTCCGTCGACCAGAAGAGGTAGTAGTTCTCCCTCAGCTCCCTCGCGGCAAGCTTGGGGGGAAGACTGCGCGCTCCTTTCACAGCGCCGCAAGCCGCTGCGCCTCGGTCGACTTCACGACCTTCCCCTTGTCGGATTTTGGAGCCATGGCGGAAGTGGTGGAGGAGTTCGACGGCGTTGGTGGTGCTGGTGGCGATGGGGGACGGAGCGCTGCTCTCTTTCGGCTTTGGGAAGACGAGGGAGCGGCGGAGATTTTTGAGATTGGAGCAGCAACGGGCGAATGGACGAACTACCCCTGTTTCCCTTGCTTATAAAGAGGGAGGGGGCGGACGTTCCGCATTTCCGAATAATGAAACCACCCACGATCTCTCCCACGACGCCGCATTCAACGCGTGCCGTTCGGGGAGGGCGCGGTGGATACAGAGAGAGATATGGCGTAACCTAGGCCGTGCGTGCCCGTGCCCTGTTTTGGGCTTGGCCCAACAGCGCTCGGCACCGTGTATGGCCCAGGCCTGGGGGCTCCTGTCGGTGTACTAGAGTAGGGGTACCCTAGTATCCCGAACTTGTGCACGGGCAGACGCAGCATCCCGCGGCAAGGCTTGCCGGGTGACCGCCAAGGTCCTCCGTGGTTCCTTTGGAGCCATTCAAGAACAAAGTATCCAAACCAAGACACCCCAAGACCCCGGCAAGAGGAGCTTGCCGGGAAGGCCAACCAAGGCAAGGCGCTTAAGGAGACAAGACCCCGGCAAGAGGAGCTTGCCGGGAAGGCCACCCAAGGCATCTCAAGGAACTTGCCGCGGCGCGCCTCGCGTCCCGGCAAGGCCCGGTGAGCGACAAGCTCCCGGACGCAACAAGACAACGACCGCGGCAAGGCGCTTGCTGCGGCAAGCCACCACTCTGTGCCCGCGCTCCAGCACATCCACCAACGTGTCGCTCTGGGACCCTTCCAGGCGTGCTTGGCGGGAGGCTGTGCAGCCAGCGGTGCACAGTGGCGAGCGGCACTGACAAGATTGCCATCATGGCGAGCGGTGGCGTCCCTGATGGTCCCTTTTGCACTGTTTAGGCGACACAGACGGGCATTTAATGCCCTTGTCCCCTGCCGTCAGGGTTAGGTATGATACACTGTAGTAGGTAGCTGTACCTACCGCAGCACCTTTCCATTTTTACCCTTTGTCTCCGTTGCCACATGTCGGTGACCCCTTGAGCATATAAAAGGAGGCCCATGTGCAACGTAGAGGGGGGTTCGGAAAAAAGAGAACACGCAGGCTCGGTCTCGTTAGCCGCTGGTGTGTACTGTGGCACTTCGCGCTCTCGAGCAAGAACTCAATACAAACCACAAAGCAGGAGTAGGGTTTTACGCATCCGTGCGGCCCGAACCTAGGTAAACTGCTCGTGTGCTTCGCCTCGATCCGCTCTTCGTGCGACCTCCGCCCCCGCCAAACCGAAAGGGACTCGGTCTGCCGGTCCCATAGGTGTTCGTGGATTAGTCCCCCGACACTCGGCGCCGCCATCGGTGTCGTCGCCGTCGGTGTCGGTGTCGGCGTCAGTACCATCATCGAGGCGGACCTGCAAACCTGGCTTAGTAGTCAAAAAGTCGAGGTAGTCTTGTTCATCCTCATAATCCATCTCATCTGCATCTTGGTCAGAAGGCCCAGTTTCTTCGTTGTTCGACATGTTTCCTATGATTAAGTGTCCTCATTTATTTCTAAAAGTATGAATAAATGAGAAATGAGATAAAAAAGAAATCTATGTGCTAGCACTCGATATGCCAACTACGTAGCACAAATCATGCCTTTATTCACGGGAAATTTCGGCATGACCTTTGCTAAAAATGGACATATCGAGCACCTAAAATTCACCGGAACGGAAATGAATCAACATTCCGGCGTAACATAGGCAACTCGGATCATTTACCAAAACATGACATGTCCAAAACATGACATATCCACATATCACATGTCCAGTTCAAATTTGCATATAAATTCAGCAAATTTTGAAACCTATCTAAATTCATAACTAAATACATAACCTAATTAACATAACTAAAACCTAAGTAAATTAACCATAGCTAGCAGAGAGAGAGAGAGCGGGGGGTGTTTTACAGAGGGTGCAGGGCGAGGAGGCAGGCCCGACGACAGCCGAGGTTGGGAGGGGAGGAAGCAGAGGAGGGAGGCGAGGGTCGACGGGTCGGGGGCGAGCGCCGGCGCCGGGGGCGAGTGCACCTGGGTCAGGGGCGGCGGGGTCGGGGGCGAGCGCGCCGAGGTCGGGGGCAGGCGCGGCGGTGCGACGGGCCGGGGAAGAGAGAGTGGGGATTTGGGGGAAAAGAGGCGGGATGAAGCAGGGAGAGGGAGAATTTTGGGTTAAGTGGACGTAGCAGTAGCGCGTTTACATGAAACGCGCTACTACTATTACGAGCAGCTATAGCTATTTTCTGCAGAAACCGCTACTGCGTCAATTACTAGCTGTAGCTCTTTTTCTCTAAAGCGCTACTGCTATAACCAGTTTCCCTTTTTTCTTTTCCTCCGCATAATAGGAACATATATATTACATCATTGGACCCTTGCATAATAATGGCTATGTGTGTATACAAAATAGGAACATATATATATTACATCATTGGACCCATGCATAATAATGGCTAATTAAGTGTGTATACAAAATAGGAACATATATTTCCATTTTGCAAAAGCATGAAATATTAATCACACCTCTATCTCGAGATCGAGCACATAGTGGAGATGATGATGTAGGGAGGTCAAAAGTGCACAAAGCTCTTCTTGACAAAGAAAGATCTAGTTAGGGGGCAAATAGGTCACTTAACTAAATGCTACATCTACCTAGCTGGCTAATTTGGGAGGAGACAACTTCAACTAGTGGAGGGGGGAGGGAAAAGAGAAAGGAGATGAATTAATGGAGGTGGTGTAGTTATAGCTAGGAGTAATGAAGAGAGACAAAAGTAGGTAGAAGAGGGAGAGTAATGGGGGGAGAGTATTGAGGAAGAAGAAGAGTGAGAGAGGGAGGATGTGGGAGGTGGGGGAAAGGGAGGAGACGAGATGGAGAGGGGAGGTGGAAAAGGTGGTGGGTGCTGCGTCTTAGCAGTAGCGCGGGAGAGAAAGCGCGCAGCTGCTAAGAGTGTAGCAACAGCGCGCTTTCCTGTCACGCGCTACTGCTAAACAGGCCAACCCTGTGCACAATTTCCAAATTAGCAGTAGCGAGGTGAAAAAAAAGCGCGCTGCTACTACGGCATTAGCAGCAGCGCTCTCCATGGCGCCGCGCTACTGGTAAACTTATGGCGTTGTGTACTGTCGGTGGATTTTTGTAGCAGCGCGGTTTAAGCGTCACGTGCTACTGCTAAGTTTGCACCAGTAGCGAGCTTTCCGTAGCCGCGCTGCTACTACTTAGCAGCAGCGCCTGTTTTTATGCCGCGCTGCTGCTAAGATTCTGTGTATAAGGTTTTCCCTAGTAGTGTAGGGTCACGCGGCTCGGTGATGTTGAACCACCCCGATTTCCACCCCTTTATGGTTTCCACAAAGGATCCCTCAAGCCATGTAACGTTGGGCATCTTGCCCACCATGGCGCCTCCGCACTCCGCCTGGCGGCCATCCACAACCTTTGGCTTGACATTGAAGGTCTTCAACCATAAGCCAAAGTGGGGCTCGATGCGGAGGAAGGCCTCACACACGACGATAAACGCCAAGATATTGAGGATGAAATTCAGGGCCAGATCGTGGAAATCCATGCCATAGAAGAACAATAGCCCCGAACGAATGGGTGGAGAGGGAATCCCAGCCCGCGGAGGAAATGGGTAAGGAACACTACCCTCTCATGGGGCCCGGGGGTGGGGATAAGCTGCCCCTCATCTGGGAGCCAGTGCGCGATGTCGTCGGGCAGGTATCCGGCTCGCCTCAGCTTCTTGATGTCTCCCTCTGTGACGGAGGAGACCATCCATCTGCCGCCCGCTCTGGACATGGTTGGAGAAGGTTGAGGTGGAAAGTGCGGACTTGGGAGCTAGAGCTCGAGTGTGTGAAAACGGATGAGCAAAGGAGGAAGAAGGCGTGGATGAAAAGGTGAATCCTTATCCCTTTATATGGGCAGATAAAACTAAGCGTCCCCACTAGCCTAGTAAAACTCGCTTGTCCCCCAAGCGCCGTAATCGATGGCGCGGTTGGGTTACCCACGCCCGTATTGATGAGAATCCCGTAATAAGGGGACACGATCTCTGCTTTAACAAGACGTGTCAAAAAACTGCGTCGTGTTATGTGCGGGGCTAGTTAAAGGAAACGATTTGAATAATCACCAGGCCATGACATAACGTCATGCTGTCAAAACAAGTCAGCAAATTAGATTTGCGAAAATATTATTCTCTCTACGGTGGTATGTGGAACTTATTTTGCAGAGCCGGACACTATCCTTGTGTTCAAAATCTTCTATGAAGTATTTGGAGGACGAACCCGCCTTGCAATGCCGAAGACAATCTGTGCGCCGGACTCATCGTCATTGAAGCCTGGTTCAGGGGCTACTGAGGGAGTCCTATATTAGGGGGTGTCCGGATAGCCGGACTCTTGGACTATGAAGATACAAGATTGAAGACTTCGTCCCGTGTCCGGATGGGACTTCCCTTGGTGTGGAAGGCAAGCTTGGCAATACGGATATGTAGATCTCCTCCAATTGTAACCGACTCTGTGTAACCGTAGCCCTCTCTGGTGTCTATAAACCAGAGGGTTTTAGTCCATAGGACGAATATACAATCATAGCATAGGCTAGCTTCTAGGGTTTAGCTTCTTCGATCTCATGGTAGATCTACTCTTGTACTACCCATATCATCAATATTAATCAAGCAGGACGTAGGGTTTTACCTCCATCAAGAGGGCCTGAACCTGGGTAAAACATTATGTCCCCTGCCTCCTGTTACCATCTGGCCTAGACACACAGTTTGGGACCCCCTACCCGATATCCGCCGGTTTTAACACCGACAGTTCCTCCTTGGCGGTGGCGGCAGAGGAGGAAGGCATGTGTTGCCGTGCGGGCGATCCTCACGAGGCTGATCTCTCCTGCCTCCCTCGCGAGGCTGGTCCTGCCAGTGATCCTCACGAGTTTGGTCATGCCACCTGTCGGTGTCAAAACCGGCGGATCTCGGGTAGGGGGTCCCGAACTGTGCGTCTAGGCCGGATGGTAACAGGAGGCAGGGGACACAATGTTTTACCCAGGTTCGGGCCCTCTTGATGGAGGTAAAACCCTACGTCCTGCTTGATTAATATTGATGATATGGGTAGTACAAGAGTAGATCTACCACGAGATAAGAGAGGCCAAACCCTAGAAGCTAGCCTATGGTATGATTGTTGTTCGTCCTACGGACTAAGACCCTCCGGTTTATATAGACACCAGAGAGGGCTAGGGTTACAAAGTCGGTTACAATGGTAGGAGATCTACATATCCGTATCGCCAAGCTTGCCTTCCACGCCAAGGAAAGTCCCTTATGGACACAGGACAAAGTCTTCAATCTTGTATCTTCATACTCCAGGAGTCCGGCCGAAGGTACAGTCCGGCTATCCGGACACCCCCTAATCCAGGACTCCCTCAGCAGCCCCTGAACCAGGCTTCAATGACGACTAGTCCGGCGCGCAGATTGTCTTTGGCATTGCAAGGCGGGTTCCTCCTCGAAGTACTTCATAGAAGATTTTGAACACAAAGGTAGTGTCCGGCTCTGCAAAATAAGTTTCCACATATTGCCATAGAGAGAATAATATTTACACAAATCTAATCTGCTGACATATTCCGTAGCGTGACATCACACCACGGCCAAGTCTTTATTCGAATCGTTTTACTATCCCACCTCAGCGCGTTTAGCGAGGCGGTTTCCTTGGCACGTCTTGTCAAAGCAGAGATCGTGTCCCCTCATTTCGGGATTCTCATCAATACGGGCGTGGGTAACCCAACCGCGCCATCGATTATGGCGCTTGGGAGATAAGCGAGTTTTACCAGGCTGGTGGGGACACATAGTCGCGTCCGCCCATATAAGGGGATAAGGATCCACCTTTTCATCCACGCCTTCTTCCTCCTTTGCCTATCCATTTCCGCGCACTCGAGCTCCAGCGTCCAAGTCCGCCCACCCCACCTCAACCTTCTCCAGCCATGTCCGGAGCGGGAGGCAAGTGGATGGTCTCCTCCATCACGGAGGGAAACATCAAAAAACTGAGGAAGGCCGGATACTTGTCTAACGACATTGCGCACCGGCTTCCCGAAGAGGGGTAGCTCATCCCCACTTCTAGGCCCCATGAGAGGGTGGTGTTCCTCCCCCATTTCCTCCGCGGACTGGGCTTCCCTCTCCACCCATTTGTCCGGGGGCTCATGTTCTACTATGGACTGGATTTCCACGATCTGGCCCCGAACTTTGTCCTCAACATCTCGGCATTTATAGTCATGTGCGAGGCCTTCCTCCGCATCCACGCCCATTTTGGCCTATGGCTCAAGACTTTCAATGTCAAGCCGAAGGTGGTACACGGCACCCAGGCGGAGTGCGGAGGCGCCATGGTGGGCAAGATGCCCAACATCCTATGGCTCGGGGGCTCCTTCGTGGAGACACTAAAGGGGTGGCAATCAGGGTGGTTTTACATCACCGAGCCGCGCGACCCTGAATGGGTCGCAACCCCCGAGTTCTGATCCGGACCCCCTACACGGCTCACTTCCTGGAAAGAGATAGGCCTGTCGTGGGGTAAAAAAAGAGAGCTGACCGGACTCCAAACATGCGTCCAAACCCTGGTGGACAAGAAGCTCAAACTTGTCAACGTAGTCCAGGTTATGCTCATCCGCCGGATCCTCCCGTGTCAACAATGGGCTTTCAACCTGTGGGAGTTCGACCCGGCGCAGCACCGAACTCTGAGCAGGCTCTTCGACACGACGTACGAAGATGCCTGGAAGGTACTTTTCAAGGGCGCCGATGCCCCCGCATCCGCTACCGAGGATCGCAGATTCAGCATGCAGCGTCACGCTCGTGCGGTGAGCTGTCTTTACATTTTACAGGGTATTAGTTCTTCATAGTTTGACTCCATGCGGGATCTAAGCTCCCTTACCTTTGACAAGATTGGCAGGAGACGTCCAGACAGATCAACTGTTCGGCTCCTTTGCCCGAATGCCCAGCGGACACTCACTTGGCGAGGCTACTGGTTCCGGCACCCTATGTGGTGCCGGAGAAGAAGGCCAAGAAGAAGGCCACAGGGACTCAAAAGAGTGCCCGGCGCCTGGCGGTGTCGGATTCATCATCCGACGACTCCAAGACGCACTCCTCCCGTGAAGAAGAGGAGGAGGAAGAAGAGACCTCTCCCCCTCCAGCAGGGGAAGGGAAGAAAAGGAAGGCCGCCCCAACTGGGGAGGCTGAAGGGTCCAAGAAGGGGAAAACCCTTCCTCCGGACTACTCCACCAACACCAACGACGGCAAAGAGGAGTGGCCACTCAGGGCCAAGCCCCTGGCGAAATCGTAAGTATTCGGACACCAAAGCGATTCATAGTGTTCCTTTCTTGCACAGCTCCTCCTTACGCCGAACATGACTATGTAGTCCGCCCAAGGCCGGGCTCGACGAGTCGTCGAGGGGCTCCCTAGATTCGTCGGATGTGAATTCGCTTCCGACGGCTATCTCCCCCACCCTACGGACGACGCCGAGGTATCGCCCGGACTCCAGGCATAAAGGGGATAGAACCCCCAAGGGCACCGCGCCGGAACCTTCAACGGTTCTGGACTCCGGTAGGCAGCCTCCTTCCAAGAGTGGCAAGCCTACCGATCCGGTGACCTTCGTCCAACCGGAGGCACCGGACAATTTGCTGGAGGTGCTTAACGGCGCCTCCATCGACGAGGAGCACCACACTATTATGAGTGCGGTGATCCAGAAGGTTCAGTCCGCCAAGAGCGGACTGACTGAAGCCTGTGCCAGCCTTCTAACATGCTTTGAGGTAAGTAAAGAATATTTAAAAATATTACCGCATAGACAGTAGCCCCTGATGCTCTGTTCGGTGTTCGGAAAGAAAAGCCGAATAGAGGGTCTAATAACATTCGCAGGAGTCTAACATAATCAAGTCAATATGCTTATGCAGGTTTCGCTGCTGGCCTCCGTCGCACTGACTGCGGAGGTGGATACGCTGAAGCAAAACCTCGCGCGGTCCGAGAACGAGCTCGGCCATGCCAAGAGGCAACTCGAGGAGAAGGAAGGTAAGTAATACCTTGCGCAAGTATATAGAGAAGATGTGGTTGCAAAAAATGACAGGATCAACGTGCTATTATAGGGGCCACGACCGAGGTGGCAACCCTTAAGCAAGCGTTGTCCGAGGCCAAAAACAGAGCGGCCGCAGAGCGCACAGAGAGAGGGAAGTAGGAGGCGCGGGTGGAGGAGGTGCAGAAAGAGCTCCAGGCTCTCATGAAAAAACACGAGAGTTTGGAGCTTGACTCAAAGATGCAAGTGTCCGAGCTTGCGGCAGCCCTCAAAAGCGCGAAGTCTGCCAAGGCCGAAGCCCAGAAAGCCCTCCAAGAAATTGAAGCGATGAAGAAGATTGCGGCGGGTAAGGCATTCATTATGCAAAGCAAGCACATCAAAGTGAATTACTTGTTCCTTACCCAAGTCCGGAGCTCTCCAGGAGCATTCACAGATTTTGCTCGCAGTGCGTCTGATGCCGCCGCCTACTACCGAGCCGAGGAGGGGAGCTCGACGGAGAAGGTGTTCTGGTCCCAGTATGCTGAGGCCGGACACCTGGTGCCTTTGAGCGACCAGCTGAAGCAAATGGTCGAGCTCCACAAGGTGGCCGAATAGGCCATAAAGGGCTTCATAGTTCGGCTTTGGCCTGTGGAGGCTCTGCCTGGGAGCTACTTCGGGCTGGTGAGGCAGCTGTGGATGCCTGTCCACGGCTTGAAGTAATCAAGCGCTCCTTCTGCATCGAAGGTGCCCGTAGGGCGCTTGCCTTTGCTAAAATGCACTGGGGTATGATGGATGCGGAGAAGCTGGTGAAGGACGGGCCGCCGCCGGGCAAGGACCATCGCGTCCCGGAAGCTTATTATGAGGGCGTCCTGAAGGGCGCCTGCCTTATAGCGGATGAATGCTCCAAAGATGTAATTTTTGAGTAAACTCGCATTTGTGATCATGTATGCTGAAAACTTGTTCATATGCGCTAAGCAACGCTTTTGAATTTAAAATATTACCTTCTGTGCGGCCGTTTATCAAATTTGAGAGATGGCGACTCGTCGGCTTCTGCCCCCATGCCACGAGTGTTGGGTGTTCAGGATAAACATGAGCGCTCCTTTTCCCATTCTTGGGTCCTTTGAGGGAGGCGCTCAACACAATGAACAAGGCAATCAGACTATAATGCTTGAACACTCTCACTTAGCCACAGAATTCTATAATTTTAAATTTCGACGAAGCCCCTAGTGTTCGGAAGACCGAGTTTGGGGCGCTATCCATGCCTAGGCCAGACAAAGCCGACTCCTCGCTCTAAGCGGCATAAGTCTTTAGGGACTCGAAAACCTCTCGAACAGCGACCAGCTCTCGCCTCATCATGACGGTCAGTTTTAGCTTTCTCTACTGAGGTGCTTAGCCTAGCTCAACTGGGGCACAATCGCAGTAGTTCTCCTAGTGCTACCTTAGCCGATATAACGGAACGTAAGGTACCAAAACATAGGAGCCGGGCAAACCCAATTATTGACCCAAGACATGATTCGGAGTCGGTGCATATAGTGCTATAAGTTCGGGGTGCCGCACTTGTGAAAGTGTTCGGACTTCTCACACCGTATTGTGGGGTACTTAAGCCCCTGGCGTATTGGCCGTACCAAAGTGTACGGGTGCAACATGTCATTAATGAACATATATTCGTCAAAAAGAGTAATGCAATAATATACGGAAGCTATGCATTGTTTATTTTAAAAAAAGGGCTGCGATCAAAGCAGAACGATACAAATAGTGCGATAAGCAAAAAATGGGACTATTTAACGTGTCCTTTCTAGGGGCGAGCTGCGGAATGGTATGTGAAACAGGTATACTGCTTGTTATAGCGACCACCTTAGAGTTCCATAGTACGGCGTGGCTTTCTGCTCCCCTGGTTGTTGTATTGCTTGTGCGGCAATTGTACTGCCGGACAGGCCTTCCGAAGAGTGGAGTCCTGAAAATAAGAGAAAATTAAGAAATCGGCAGCCCCTAGTGCAGTTTAAGCCGCGTTTTGGGTGTGTCGTGATGGTGCCCCTCCCCCTATGCCCATGGTATTTCCAAAGCGTAGTTATGTACGCGCAACACTGGTTTCGCAAGTTCACGAGGGCTGGGGTTGGGGCCGCATTGCTATGCTTGCTCGGAACGTGCCAGGCGGTCTTGTTGTAGGTTACTCCGGGCGCGCTTGACGGTGTCCAGACGTTTAATGGCCGGACTAGAGAATTGCCTTGAGAGGCTGCTTTGTACTTCCGCTGCGATAGCCGCCGTATGCTCCTCCGTTCGGAGAGAGCGCTCGGTGTTTCCATTGACCGTGATGGCTCGTCGAGGGCCTGGCGTCTTGAGCTTGAGGTATGCATAGTGAGGCACCACATTGAACTTAGCAAATGCAGTTCGCCCGAGCAGTGCGTGATAGCCACTACGGAACGGGACTATGTCGATGATTAACTCCTCGCTTCGGAAATTATCCGGAGATCCGAAGACCACTTCAAGTGTAACTGAGCCTGTACAGTTGGCCTGTACGCCTGGTATGACGCCTCTAAAGGTCGTTTTAGTGGGTTTAATCCTCGAGGGATCGATGCCCATTTCCTGCCTGTATCCTGGTAAAGCAGGTTCAGGCTGCTGCCGCCGTCCATAAGGACTCTAGTGAGGTGAAATCCGTCAATAATTGGGTCTAGAACCAATGCGGCGAATCCGCCATGACGGATGCTAGTGGGGTGGTCCCTTCGATCAAAAGTGATCGGGCAGGAAGACCATGGGTTGAAATTTGGGGCGACTGGCTCCATCGCGTATACGTCCCTTAGCGCACGCTTCCGCTCCCTCTTTGGGACATGGGTTGCGTATATCATGTTCACCGTCCGCACTTGTGGGGGGAAACCTTTCTGTCCACTGTTGTTCGGTGGCCGGGGCTCCTCCTCGTCATCACTATGCAGCCCCTTGTCTATGCTTTCGGCATTTAACTTGTCTGCCTGCTTGAACACCCAACAATCCCTGTTGGTGTGATTGGCTGGTTTTTCGGGGGTGCCATGTATCTGGCATGAGCGGTCGAGTATTCGGTCCAAACTGGACGGGCCCGGAGTATTTCTTTTGAATGGCTTTTTCCGCTGACAGGGTTTAGAGCCCCTGAATCCAGCATTAACTGTCGTATCCTCAGCATTGTCGCCGTTAATGCAGTGCTTTTGCTTGTTGCGATGCGACCTTCCCCTGTTGTCCTTAGTATCCGAATTACCAGGGCTCTTGGTCATGTTATTGCTGCCAGCTAGCCAGCTGTCTTCTCCCGCGCAGAAGCGGGTCATAAGTGTCGTGAGGGCTGCCATAGATTTCGGCTTTTCCTGTCCTAGGTGGCGTGCAAGCCACTCGTCGCGGATGTTATGCTTGAAGGCTTCTAGGGCCTCTACGTCCGGACAGTCAACGATTTGATTTTTCTTGGTTAGGAACCATGTCCAGAATTGTCTGGCCGATTCCTCTGGCTGCTGAATTATGTGGCTTAGGTCATCGGCATCTGGTGGTCGCACATAAGTGCCCTGGAAATTGTCGAGGAATGCGGCTTCCAGGTCCTCCCAACAACCAATTGATTCTTCTGGCAAGCTGTTAAGCCAATGCCGAGATGGTCCTTTAAGCTTGAATGGGAGGTATTTGATGGCGTGTAGGTCATCACCGCGGGCCGTGTGGATATCAAGGAGATAGTCCTCGATCCATACCACAGGATCTGTTGTGCCATCATATGATTCGATGTTCACGGGTTTGAAACCCCCGGGGATTTGATGATCCATTACTTCATCTGTGAAGCATAGTGGGTGTGCGGCGCCTCTGTATTGGGCTATATCACGGCGCAGCTCAAACGAGCTTTGTCTACTGTGTTCGGCCCGGCCGGATTTACTGTATCCAATGTGACGAGTACCGTCTCGTGCTGTGGGGCGCCCACATGATCCGTAGATCGATCTTGTTTGCCTTGCCTTGTCCTCCAATATATCTCGCAGTTCTGGCGCATTTTCCCATGCCTTGGTATTTTTTGAGTGGCGTCGGGGTGCGGCTTGAGTGGAGGGCCAAGAGGCCTCTCTGTCGCGGCCACGGGGTGGCCCGTCGGCCACATCATGTGCTGGTGATGTAGGTTTAGGTTCTTCC
>NC_041386.1:23536912-23574045 GCF_002162155.2 Triticum dicoccoides
AGGACTTCAGTCCATCTGTCGGCTAGCAAATATTGATCAGCTCTAAGCTGTTACTGTTTTTTCTTGAGGCTGCTCGTCGTGGCCATAAGCCTGCGTTTGAAACGCTCTTGTTCGACGGGATCATCCGGCACGACAAATTCGTCATCGTCGAGGCTTGCCTCGTCTTCGGAGGGAGGCATATAATTAGCGTCCTCGACCTCTTTGTCTGCCGCTCTCTCATGAGGGCTGGCTTCTCTATCCTCCTGTGCTGAATCTTGCTGGAGGTGGTTGTCTTCGGCACTGTCCGAGGTGTTATTATCTCCCGTGCCGGAATCACTGTTTTTGCTTTGGCGGGATTTAGAGCGGCGCCGCTGACGCCGACGCTTAGGCTACTTCTTGGAGGGGTCATCCTCTGCTGTTCCATCGCCATTGCCTTCTTTTGGGGTGTCCACCATGTATATATCATACGACGAGGTGGCTTTCCAGTGCCCTATAGGCGCTGGTTCTTGATCATCTCTTGCATCGGCGTCCATACCGTCGATGTCTTCGGAGTCGAAGTCGAGCATGTCAGTTAAATCATCGACAGTGGCTACGAAGTGGGTGGTGGGTGGGCTTTGAATATCTTCATCATCCGCATCCCAACCTTGCTGACCATAGTCCGGCCAGGGCTCTCCTGATAAAGAGAGAGACTTTAGTGAATTCAGAATATCGCCGAAGGGCGAGTGCTGAAAGATGTCCGCGGTGGTGAACTGCATGATCGGCGCCCAATCGGGTTCGATCGGTAGGGGCACGGAGGGCTTGGAGTTAGGAGAGGAGTCCGACTCCTTGGAGTCACGGGCTTCGCAGAGAATAGGGCTGGTGTTCGGCTCGATCGCCGTAGAGATTGCAGCCCCCGAGGCGGTGTCCAACCACCCATCCTCGATTGGCGCAGTTGGCTCCGAATTAAGGGTCAGAGCTGATGCGGGTGCGGCCTCCAGGGCACCATTTGTCGGCAGAGCTAGATCATGCCCATCGTGACAGTGCGGCTCGCTCGGCTGTGGCTCGAATCCGTCGAAGATCAAGTCTCCACGAAGGTCGGTCGTGTAGCTCAAACTTCCAAATCTGACCTGATGGCCAGGGGCGTAGCTTTCGATCTGCTCCAGATGACCAAGCGACTTGGCCCGCAGTGCAAAGCCGCCGAATACGAAGATCTGTCCGGGGAGAAAAGTCTCACCCTGGATCACATCGCTGTTGATGATCGGAGAAGCCATCGGGCCAAAAAGTGACGCACAGAGGAACTCTCAATGAAAGCACCAATGCCGGTGTGAAAACCAGCGGATCTCGGGTAGGGGGTCCCGAACTGTGCGTCTAGGCCGGATGGTAACAGTTGGTAGGGGACACAATGTTTTACCCAGGTTCGGGCCTTCTTGATGGAGGTAAAACCCTACGCCTTGCTTGATTAATATTGATGATATGGGTAGTACAAGAGTAGATCTACCACGAGATCAGAGAGGCTAAACCCTAGAAGCTAGCCTATGGTACGATTGTTGTTCGTCCTACGGATTAAGACACTCCGGTTTATATAGACACCGGAGAGGGCTAGGGTTAGAGAGTCGGTTACAATGGTAGGAGATCTACATATCCGTATCGCCAAGCTTGCCTTCCACGCCAAGGAAAGTCCCTTCCGGACATGGGACAAAGTCTTCAATCTTGTATCTTCATAGTCCAGGAGTCCGGCCGAATGTATAGTCCGGCTATCCGAACACCCCCTAATCCAGGACTCCCTCACCACCCTTGGCGAGGCCCACGGTCTTCCCATTGTCCGCCACCTCTTCCTCCTCCTCGGCCATAGCCCCCGTCGTTGCGCTCGGGGCGTCGGCCGACACGTCCATCTCTCACGGCCCTGACATTCGTTAGTGTTGTGGGTGTGGAGGTCCTGGTACACGCAGTACCGGCTACCTTTGGATGACTCAGGCTGATCCCTGCCTCGCTTGGTGTCTGGCTCCGCTGCAAGCATGGCAGCCCCTTGCGCTTCATGTCCTTGGCCTTGGGCTTCTTTTCTTCTGGATCGGCAGCCGGGAGCTCGAGGAGGGAAGGCGACCTTCCTCAACCCTGGCGCACTTGGTCGCCAAGTTGAATAGCTCTAGGGATGTGCATAGGTCTTCATGGATTTCTAGATCCTCCTTCATCTTGACGTCACGTACGCCATCGGAGAAGGCCGAGATGATGGCTTCTTCAGTCACCTTGGGGATCTTAAGGCGAGCGTTGTTGAAGCGCTGGATGTATTTCTGGAGGGTTTCCCCTTGCTGCTGCTTGATGCGGCACAGATTGCTCACTGCCGGGGGCCGGTCGCGAGTGCCCTGGAAGTTGGCGATGAAGCGAGTGCGCATCTCGTCCCAGGAGGAGATTGTGCCAGGAGCCAGGTTCAGGAGCCAGGTGCGGGCCCCGTCCTTGAGTGCCATGGAAAACCAGTTCGCCATGACCCTTTCGTCTCCATTGGCGGCTTCGATGCATAGCTCGTAGAGTTGCAGGAACTCTGCAGGGTCCGCCATGCCATCGTAGCAAGGGGGCAGGTCAGGCCTGAACTTGCCTGGCCATGCAACACTGCGTAGCTCGGGGGTGAGGGCACGGCAGCCTGCTGTGGCCACCGGTGCCTTTTTCTGGTACTGGGCTTGCTCATGGGGATTACCGCGCGTCGCCGCTTGGAGCAGCACGGGGTCTTGGCGTGGAGGTGCAGGGACGTGATCTTGGCGCGCCGGCATTGGGAGCGCGCGAGCACATTCTTGGGGACGAGGAATCTCTTGGCAGCTCCTTTCTTGCTGCGCAGGCGCCAAATGCGGACGGTCTCGCCATGGGGCTGCGTGCCTTGGGGCTAGAGCACCTTCTTGGGGAGGAAGTGGTGGAGGCACCTCCTAATCCTCGCCTCCTACGCGGAATGGAGGACGAGGCAACGAGAGGGACGGCAAGGCGGAGCCCCCTGCGGCGCTGACGAGCTTGGTGATGCGGGCGAGCCAGTCTTCGTAGAGGTCGTCGATGGGGCGGTAGTGCAAGAGATCTCTTTCCAGGAGCAGCGCAGCGTTCGCGTCCGTGGGGGCGCGACGGGAGTGGGACGATGAAGCGGCTAGAGTCAGCAACGGTGGGGCGATGCGGCCCTCCCGCCGCACCGGAGGATGCTGGGAGGAGGCCTGCTGCTCGTTCCCCGCCGGGTCGGTGGCGGCATTGGCGGAGGGCGATGGGGAACGACGAGGACGTCCACCGACGGGCGCCGTCTGGGCGACGTGGGTGGCGAGAGCAGCCTGGCGCTCGATGCGAGCCCGATGAGCGTCAGCCATGGACACGACGAAAGATCACACGCGAACGGCGGAAGAAATATTCTGGCACACCCCTACCTGGTGCACCAAATGTCGGATTTCGGGTTCCGGCAGACCCTTGAGGTTCAAACACTAGGGTGCGCGCGGAGATCTCTCCCCTACCGATCTACGCCCAATCTCCTCGCGTGATTTGAGCTGGAAACAACGAACACACAAGGGACACAAGGTTTATACTGGTTCGGGCCACCATTGTGGTGTAATACCCTACTCTAGTGTGTGGCGTGGTGGATTGCCTCAGGGGCTGATGAGGATCAGTACAAAGCAAAAACAGCCTCGCGAGAGGTGTTCTTGAGCTAGTGCGACGAACTGCTAGGGTGAGTTCAGTCGCCTCTCCCTCTCTCTCTGCTAGGGTTCTACCAGATTTCTAGATGTTTTCTCCATCGATGGATCGATCCATGTCTCTACTCTGTGGTGGCTAGCTCTATTTATAGAGGCCCTGGGCCTCTCCCCAAATAATGAGCAGGAAGGGCACCAACAATTGGCCATTTTGAAGGGGAACATGTAGTACAAGTTATCCTGACCAAAGGTGGTCTTCGGCTGCCAAAAGTACTGGTGCTACCGCCATCTTGGGCTCCATAGTGACCTCCGTCCTGCCGCTCTGCTGGTCTTGGTCCCGTTGCACCGGAATGGCAACCTATGCCTGATGCCTTGGCCTGTGCTTGCCCCCTTTGCACCAAAGGGGAAACAAGGACACTCCGCAGGCCGGCGCCCGCCTGGCGCCCGCCTGGACTCGATCGTCATGGCTTGTGTCACGGGTTCCTCGTGAGGTATCCCTGCCTTGATCTCTCCACCTCCTCGCGAGCTTGTCTGATGAGGCTGCCTCTGAGGAAGCTTCCTGTCGTCCGCCCCGCGAGGC
The DNA here is from genome assembly GCF_002162155.2 of Triticum dicoccoides. Lineage (NCBI taxonomy): Eukaryota > Viridiplantae > Streptophyta > Magnoliopsida > Poales > Poaceae > Triticum > Triticum dicoccoides. Next base: position 23,541,098 of record NC_041386.1, read on the forward strand.
TTGGCCCCTCGCAAGGGTCTTGAGCTTGAGCTGATGAAGATGGGCCGCGCTGGGCCCCCACTTGAGCCACGCCACAGGTCGCAGGTTGGCAAGTCTGGGGACCCCCATTCCCAGAACGCCGACAAAGATGACTCTGATTGTGGTTCCAAACCCAGCTACAAAACACTTGCTAAAATTGCAACTGAACAAGAGAAAGCTATGGAACATATTCAAAAACTGTTAGACAAAAGCGATGACCTGTTAGACACTGAAATGACTCGATCTCAGTCCTTAATTGAAGACATAAAAAATCTTCATGGTAAGTATGAGGAACTTGAAATTCGTCATGAAATGCTCTCAACAACTCATGAAAAGCTTTCCTATGATTATCTTCAAAGGAAGCAAGATCTTGAGAAATCGAGAGCGACTCATGAAGATCTTCAAAAGGAAAACGAGTCACTTCGCGCCAAACAGATCAGTCCCGCTCAGGGAGGATTTGAACCACCATGTCTTAAATGCATCGAGCGTGATAACGCTACTTCTGTTGCTAGATGTTCTACTGCTGCTACTGGTGCAATATCTTCAACTTTTGATGTGGTAACTAACCCCTCTGCTGAGGATGCCACTTCTATTGCTGATGAAAATGCTAGGTTGAAGACATTGCTTGAAACAGGGATGTACAAAAGTCTCAAAGGGCATCAGACACTATGGGATGGCCTCAAAAGGCAGATCCTAAACTGAAACCCTAGGAAGAGGGTGTTGGGTTCGAAAGGAAAATGAATGCTGATGGCTCTTACTAAAAATCTGAGCAGTACCCCAAAACCACATGGGTTGCTCCCAAGGAACCTTCAGTGGATCCATCCACCCTATCTGGCTTCACTTGTGCTAATCCCATTATTATTAATTAATCCTTTGATGCAAACTATAAACTGTTTAAGAACCAGAATGGTGAAGTGTTTGCCAGGTATATTGGTACTAACTGCAGGTATGGGCCACCTATGAAGAAAGTCTGGGTGCCGAAAAGGTCTATGGAAAATCTTCCTGTGTATGTCATCATGACACCACAGGTGAAGAAGACAAACCCCAAACCGCGGGCTTCATATGGTCCAAAGGCTTCATGCAGACAGAGGGCTCACCTTAGTCGCACTAACGCAAATGTTTTGCAGGGAAACCATACTCACGCCTATGAATATGAGCGTGTTTCATCAAACCGCCATGTTCATAAGACCAAGAACTACTCTGCTTATTCTTATGAGTACTATTTCCCTCCTGCAATACTATTTGCTAGGGCTTCAAAGCCAAAGTTCTCAGATGCTGCACTTAGACTCATTGCTTCGAAGCCACCCTTGAAGATGTGGGTGGCTAAAAAAGCTTAACTCTCTTTTGCAGGGAAGGGTCTCCAGCCGAAAATCAAATTCGTCTGAAGCTATTGCTGGGGACCTTAAACATCTTGTAGGGCACAAGATCGAATGCCCAAATGGTCTTATTATGTATTTTATTCCTAGGTCGCTTGCTACTCGCCCTATCAGTCCTAACCTCGATCTAAGCTTTCATAATCCACTTGCTCGTCAAATGTTTAAGCTTCACAATTCTCTTTGTGAAGCCTATCCCCCTAACTGCACTGTAGGGTATGACACCAGCTGCTTTAGAATGGATTATTGATAGTGGATGTACTAATCACATGACTGGCAAGCGAAGTCTTCTCATGGACTCAACTTTACGTCCATCTGACAAGAATCACATCACATTTGCTGATACTAGTAAAAAAGGTATTGGGTCTAGGTAGAGTTACAATCTCAAGGGATCAACACATGGATAAAGTGATGCTTGTTGAATCCCTTGGTTTCAACTTAATGCCTGTCTCAATGCTTTATGATTTAAACATGATTGTGATATTTGGAAAATATCGTTGCCTTGTTCTAATGGAATCTGACAAGTCCCTAGTCTTTGAAGGGTATCGGAAAGATGATTTGTACGTGGTAGATTTCTCAGGAGGACCACAGCTTGCCGTATGTCTTCTAGCAAAAGCTTCAGAATGCTGGCTCTGGCATTAGAGGCTAGGGCATGCTGGCATGAGGAACTTGCACACTCTTGCAAAGAAGAAGCATGTCATAGGCATCGAGGGCATCAAGTTCAAGAAGGATCACTTATGCGGTGCCTGTGAAGCTGGAAAGATGACGAGGGCCAAGCAACCCTCAAAGAAAATCATGACAATGACTCAACCCTTCGAACTGCTACACATGGACCTATTCGGTCCCACTCACTACTCAACTCTTACTACTAATGCTTGTCTCTACGGCTTCGTCATTGCTGATGATTATTCAAGATATACATGGGTGCATATAATCCTCTACAAGACTGAACTGCAGGATGTCTTCAGACGCTTCGCCAATCGAGCCATGAACAACTATGGCGTCAAGATCAAGCACATCGGAAGTGACAATGGCACTGAATTCAAGCACACTGGCCTCGACACTTATCTTGATACTTTGGGCATCACTCATGTGTTCTTAGCTCCGTACACGCCGCAGCAGAATGGCGTCGTGGAACGCAAGAACAGAACTGTTATTGAGATGGCCCGGACGATGCTCGATGAATACAAGACTCCAAGAAAGTTCTGGCCTGAAGCCATTGATACTGCATGCCATATCATCAACCGTGTTTACCTTCACCAGCTTCCGAACAAAACATCCTATGAGCTCCTCACTGGTAAGAAGCCAAATGTCAGTTACTTCAGAGTATTTGGTGCCAGGTGTTGTATCAAGGATCCACATCACACTTCAAAATTTGCACCAAAAGCACATGAAGGTTTTATGCTTGGATACGGAAAGGATTCACACTCCTATAGAGTCTTCAACCTCTTTCACTATAAAGTGGTTGAAACTATGGATGTGCGGTTCGATGAGACTAATGGCTCGCAAAGAGAGCACCTGCCAAATGTGCTAGATGAAGTTCCATCCAGTGAATCCATCAGGCTTATGGGAACTGGAGAAATCATACCGTCTGAAGCTCAGCCTGAAGAGGAACTCATCATCTCTACACCTGATCAACCTGAAGACAATGCTCAGCCTGAAGACAATCCTTCTAACGATGACAATGACTAGCAAGAGCAAAATCTTCGTTCGGTTCATCCTCGTGTTGAAAATGAAGTACAAATTGAGAAAATAATTGATAGCATCAATGCACCTGGTCCACTCACTCGTTCAAGGGCAACACAACTAGCAAATTTCTGTGGACACTTCGCATTCGTCTCAATATCTGAACCCAAGAAATTTGATGAAGCCTTCATGGAGCCTGAATGGATTCAAGCAATGCAAGAAGAGCTTCAACAATTTGAGCTGAATAATGTATGGTAACTAGTCAAGCGTCCTGATCCTCGTAAGCACAATATCATAGGCACTAAATGGATATTTCGCAACAAGCACGATGAGCATGGTCAAGTTGTCAGAAACAAAGCTCATCTCGTTGCTCAAGGATACACTCAAGTTAAAGGAATTGACTTCGATGAAACATTTGCTCCTATGGCTAGGCTTGAAGCTATATGCATACTGCTGGCCTATGCAAATCATCATAACATTCTTCTATATCAAATGGATGTGAAGAGCGCTTTTCTCAATGGCAAGATTGAAGAAGAAGTGTATGTTGCACAACCGCCTGGCTTTGAAGATCCAAAACATCCTGACATGGTTTATAAGCTCAACAAGGCACTGCATGGCCTCAAACAAGCCCCTTGTGCTTGGTATGACACACTCAAGGACTTCCTGAAGAGCAAAGGCTTCAAACCTGGTTCTTTGGATCCCACACTCTTCACGAAGACATATGATGGTGAACTGTTTGTGTGTCGAATATATGTGGATGACATTATCTTTGGCTGCACCCACCAGAAATACAGTGATGAGTTTGGATTTATGATGCAAGAGCAATATCAGATGTCCATGATGGGTGAGCTGAAGTTCTTCCTTGGTCTTCAAATAAGACAGCAACGCAACGATATCTTCATATCTCAAGAGAAATACCTCAAAGATTGCCTGAAGAAGTTTGGAATGCAAGACTGCAAAGGTTACACGACACCAATGCCAGCTAAACACCATCTGGGTCCCGACGACAATGGTAAAGAGTTCGATCAAAAGGTATACCGCTCCATGATTGGTTCTTTGCTTTATTTGTGTGCATCTAAGCCAGATATCATGCTTAGTGTTTACATGTGTGCCTGATTCCAAGCGGCACCAAAGGAATCGCGTCACTTAGCTGTGAAGCGAATTCTTCGATATTTGGCTCACACCCCAACACTAGGATTATGGTATCCAAAGGGCTCGGAGTTTGATCTAGTTGGATTCTCGGATGTTGATTATGCTGGTGACAAGGTGGATCGCATGTCTACATCAGGCACATGTCACTTTCTGGGACGATCACTTGTATGTTGGTATTCAAAGAAGCAGAACTGTGTATCTCTCTCCACTGCTGAATCTGAATACATTGCTGCTGGATCTTGCTGCGCTCAGCTTCTATGGATGAAGCAAACACTCAAAGACTATGGCATTCATCTGAAGCAAGTGCCACTCTACTGCGACAATGAAAGCGCCATCAAGATTGCTAACAACCCAGTTCAGCACTCTAAGACAAAGCACATTGAAATTCGTCATCACTTTCTCAGAGATCATGTCATGAAGGAAGATATTGATATCATACACGTCAACACTGAAGAGCAACTGGCAGATATCTTCACAAAGCCCTTGGATGAGAAAAGGTTTTGCAAGTTACGGTGTGAGCTAAATATCTTGGAATCCTCAAATGTCCAGTGATCAGGCACACATCCTAACACTTATGCATGTTGATGACTTAGATGTGCAACACAGGAAGTAAAGTATGTCTTCAATCAATGAAGACTTACATTCTGAGTGTGAATACATTAACGTGGAATTTGACTTTGGAGCGCCACGATAATTGTGCGCCGTGTCTGAGTCTAATACTTCCTATACGGTGGGTAACGCCACCACCAAATTCTTCCCTTAGAAGTGTTTTCCTCATGGTGTTACATTTGCAAAGTCTTCGCATTTTGTTTGCCTTCAATATTAACATGGCCTCATGTTTATCTTCAATGTACTGATTTGGTTTCTATCCTCTACAACACTCACTTATAGTTATGTCTTCACGTTGAATCTTTTGAACTAAGTGAATGTGATCGGACCCTAACCTTTCTATGCTCCTGTCTCAAATTTATCTATCCAAATCATATGAATTCTAATGAAACTGTCAGAATGTCTTCGCTGTGTCCTTGTCAGCAGGAGATACAGAGACAAACTTTAAATCCGTTTTTAAATGCTCAATCATTTTGCCTGAAACCCGGAGAAGTGGGAACGACCACCCGACAATCTAGGCATATGTGGGAACATGGAACAACCTCCAATGTGTTGCATGATCGCCACGAGTCCTTCAGATGTGAACCGCCAGGGGCACCTGCGTAATAACGATGTGCCGTCCCTGTCTCTATAAATACACGCCTCACCCCAGTCATTATCTCTTCTTCCACTATTGCACAAACCCTAGCACCACCGCTAGCACTCGACGACGCCGGCGATGAAGTGCTTAGCTGCCGCGACCTCACCGACGCCGTCCTCACGCCGGCCGCGGACATAGTCTTCTCCGCCGTCGCCGTAGGTGTCCTCCATCGCCAAGTTAGGGCATGGAAGATCGAACTGCTCGGCCTCCTCTCCCACTCCGTCTAGCAGTTCCTCATGTGGTAAATAAAACCTCCTTTTTACAGTCCTTTTGATCCAATAGATTCATCCTTTTCAACCACAAGTGGTTTCTATTCCCACAAGTTGGATCTATCTCATTCTGCATCTCATAGCATGCCTAGTATGTTCACTTATGCTTCACAAAGTAGTTAGATTCCTCAATTGTACTTATTCGTGGATTCATACAAATCTGGAACCAACTCTCTACATATGAGTGAATGTCTTCGCACAATGAGGTCAATGTCTTCTGAACTGATTTATCTTCAAAATCTTCTGAGAATGCATATGACCTCTTCCCCTTCCCTCGCACCTTTAATGCTGTCACAGGTACATGTCCGTGGAAGAATCCCTTGGTTCTCATAGTCTGCATTCATTTGCAGAGTTCTTACAACATCATATAAATTCTCCTGAAGCCAGTTCTTGTCTGACCAGTAGATGGAAGACTTTGATAGTGTTGAAGCCTTTCAGTCTAAACTTCATTGCAACAGAAAAATCTGCAAGGAAGGGTGGCAGACAGCGTCGTGGAAACACCTCAAGAAATTTGCCTCCTGACCTCTATGAGTTGTACAAGACAGATCCAGAGGAGGACTACAATCAGTGAAAAACCCGAATCCAATGGATTCGAAGGTATTGGGCAGAACAATGGTACAAGTACAAGTTTGTGACCCAGGAATATGCGGAGAAGAATGCCATCAAGCGACCCTGGGGAGACATCTTGTACAAAAACCTTCAACCCAGGTCCAGAGCTGAAGCCATTGAACAAGGCTTCTATCCTTGCATGGTCCATGGACCATAGCCTGTAGATGCAGACCCATCTTCATTTCTATGGTGTCGTGACGACAATCTGTTCAAGAGCAACTTCCAGTTTGCCAAGAACTCGGTCAAAGAAAACAAGAAGTCGCAGGGATTAGACTTCTATCCAGGCCCCTCTGCTCCTCATGTCGATGGCACACGCGAAGCTGAACCCAATCTTGTTGGGCCCTTCTACAACCTAGAAGGCCTCATTACTCATATTATGGTTCAAGGGACAGCCATGGATGAACCTGCAGACGACGCTGATTCTGACGAAGCGCCTACACCACCGAAGCCAAAGAAGCTGAAGAAACCTAAAGCTTCGAAGCCTTCCCCTGCACCAAAGGTCTCACGAGTGAATCCTCTGGCCACTGCACCTCCTGAAGCCAGTGTGCAGTCTGAAGATCTGTCATGCATCTCCGAGTCTTCCAAAGTGAAGAAGCCCATGCAACCCACTGGTCAAGCACTAACCCCTGCTGCTATTTTGCGAAACGAGAATGACGTCATTGATCTGTCCAACGACGACGATCTTGGCGATGATGCTCTTGAGCAGTTGATCAAGAGCAAGCGAGAGGCGGAAATCATTAATGAACTTCCTCTCTTTGATGTGGAAATCTTAAACAAGTTTATTGATGAGTAGTTTGACAGCCCAAATGTCACCTTTGATGATCTTCAGCTTCCAATTGGCCTCATCGTCGCCTTCCATGGAGCCATTGCTCCTGAGCTGGCTCTAGCTCAGGAAATTGTTGAGCTGAAGCATAAGATCGATTATGAAAAGGCTCAGTTCAAGAAGCACATGGCCAAGCTCAATGTTGAAGACATTCAAAACTTCAAGGTCATGATGCATGAGCTCAAGGAAGCATTCCACAAGAAGCGCGAAGAAGCAAAAGGTTCTCATGAGCGCATGAAGGATCTTGCTGCCAAATGTGTTCAGGGATACAATGAAGCTGAAAAGCGCAAGGCCTTGGGGCGACCAGGCATCGACCCACGAATGGCTGCCAAGAAGAAGAAGAAGCCAGCTGTGGCAGAACCTGAAGCATCAAGGCAGGAAGAACATCACATTGTCTTCCCAGCTAGTATGATAGGCTCGAAGCCTAAGGTCCCCACAGTGGCTTCAGAACTGAAGAAAACAAGGGAAGCTGAAGCCAAAGCCAGAAAGTGCAAGAACAAAGCCACCACTGATGATGCTCCCCCAACCAAGAAACGGAAAACAAAGAAGAGAGACCGGGCTGCTCCCACAAAGCCCCTTGATGTTGAGCCAATCTCAGTGGCTCGTCCTGTGTCTGACCATCGAGAGCGCTAGTTGATAGTTCATGAGCCTGCTTCCACAGAGGCTCCTGAAGCTGAAGACAATACAACTGTTGACCTCACCACACCTGAAGAAATTGGTCCTCACGACAATGTTGAAGATGATGAAGTCCTTCCTCAGATCAAGTGCAATTTGGTATCATCGCGTGTGCTCACGCACAACGAGCTCATCAGCATTGCTCGTCCTCTGACGCCAACTGCTCAGGATGCATCATGGGTTGATCACCCACAACAACAAGACACCCCAAGTGCTTCCCAACCACAAGATGACGATGACTTTGTGGCCCAGTCAACTCCATCTCCACAGGCGTCGCCAGCGTTCCGCAGGATTCGCAAAGGATCAAGGCCCCAAGTCACTCCAACTGTGAACATCTTTGAGTCCGAAGCCAAAACGGCTGAAGATATTCCGGCTGCATCAGCCGATGCAGAAGAAGAACCACGTGATGAAGAAAGAGTTGCTACACCACAAACCATTCCTGAAGTTGTTCTTGAGGAGAACGTGTCCGACCCTCCAGCTCCTAAAGTGGAGGTTACCAATACTGAGGCAGCCACCAACATCAACACTGAAGCAAATGACATTGTCATGGCTGAAGCCAATGTGGCACCTGAAGCTAATGTGGTGCCAGAAGTGCAACCACCTGAAGCAAATGTGGCCCCTGAAGCCAATGCTGCACCAGATGTAATCATTCCTCCTGAAGCTCCTGTGCCCCTTGCAGCCCATGTCAATGAAAATTCAATGCTCATGTATCCCCTCCAAGACCTCATACTGTTGAGCTGGCATTTGATCGTGGTCAGCCTGTTATGGTCCGCTGGCCCATTCTGGTTCCTCCACCTACTGCGGGTCCACAATTTGACTATCATGTCGAGGACAGACCTCAAGTCCAGAAGGCCAAGCCAAGAATTCCAAGATTCCCAGGCACTACAACTTCACCTGGGGTCTTCAATGTGAATGGCTTCATGGCACATAACACCTTCTTAAACAGCGCCAAGAACCCTTACACCAAACCTCGCATTTCATCGGATCGGTTCTAGAGCTATCGGCGGCGCAACTACTATTCCTGCGTCTTATACAATCAAGGGCGCGTATTTCCCCATATGCGTCTTGACACTGAAGCTCTAGCTAGACTGCCCTGTCTAGAAGAAGCGTTAGATTGCTTCAGAGACGCTGGACTCCTGCAATTTTTCACAGACAAGGAACACTGGAATGAAGAGCTTCTGTTACAGTTCTATGCAACTCTTCACATTCAAGGCTACAACAGGGATCCAAAGACTTGGGTCCTTGAGTGGATGACAGGCAATGTCCATCATGAAGCCAAAGCTCTTGATATCATTAAGCTCACAGGCCTGCCCACTCCTGGTGAATACTATGAACCAGGTTGTCAACAACACCAGAATGCTTTGGAGAGCATTTTTCAGAAGCCAGAACCCAACATGAGCCAAATGTTGATCATGATGAAGCCTTTGCCTCTTGACACTGACTACCCATCTGAATTCTTTGTTGAGGACCTAGAGTATCTGCCTCGCACCATTTACCATATCATCAGAAAAACTGTATGGCCTATCAAAGGACATTCATCTGCAGCGATGCTTGAAGGAGCAATGAAGACTTTGGTTTTCTATATCTTTAATGGCATCAGCTTCAATGCTCAAGACTTCTTCATCAGACAATTGGCTGCATCTGGCTCCGACATTTTTGGTCTGAAGTTCTATGCTCCATGGGTAATGCGTCTTATCAAGCTGCACTCTGCCTTCAACTATCAGCCGTCTGCGCGCAATCATCTTGTATTCTTGCCAGAGGTTGATCTGTCTGTTGAAGCTATTTACCCAGAGCCTGCTAAGTATCCCATTTATCTTCACAATGCTGATCGTCAAAGCTTCACCCAGCCCATTGAAGGAGTTCGGACAGTCTCTTGTGTTTATCCCTTGGCTGGTAACACACATGCCCCTCGTGCTCAAACTGACGCCACTAGAAGCACCATTGCCCAAAGGCCTCGAAAGCGATCTCGTGTTCTTAATGACCGAGAGCTTCTAGTCACGCTACACCAGAAACAAGATAAGCATCACAACTGACTTAAACGTCAGATGCAAAGCCTCTTGGTGGCTGTCAATCGCATTCGCAATCTTGCCACCAAGAATGCCTTTGTTACTCATGAAACCTGTCGGAGGTCTTGGAAGAGTTTGACATTGCTTAGTGCTGAAGCTGATCTGCAAGACGATGGCTTCACAGCAAGATTCAAGTTTGACTCAACTCCTCCAAGGAATGCTCACTTGCGTCAAACTCCCTCGCTTGAAGACTCTGACTATTCGTCCTCACCTGCCATGGTGAATGCCAGAGTAATCGATGACCAAGATGATGCCACTTCACCTCCTCCAACTTCAGCGCACGTCGACACTGCAGCAAGTTCTTCTGCACCACCGGACCTCAACAACGACCCTGCTGTTTCGCCTGCACCTCATGGGAACGAGTAGGTGCTCTATGTCTTCAAACCTTTTTGGTCCTTACTGACAAAAGGGGGAGACACATATGAGTTGATAGTCTTCAAACGGGTCCATATGGGTGGTTGCTTTACTTTTTGCTACTTTTTACCAAGTGCTTACAACTCTCGCTTTTTGATACATTTGGTTCTTTGAGTTGTATCACTTAAAACTCGATGGTCGTCTGCTACTTATTTGCTATTCTGTGATGCGATGATAAATTCCGCATGTGTGATGATAACTTCTGCACTTAGGTCATTTTGCAGACGTCCATTTCTCATTATGCATGTCATTATCTTCGTTATATCAAATCATGCATGATGAATTCTCATCATAAGTTGAAGAGGATCTCCACAAGTACAACCTGCCATGTGCATTTGCAATCCAAAAGCAAATTACTTATATGCATATCTTGAGGGGGAGCCTTTGCCACTTATGAAGACAACACCCTATCTTTTACAATTTCACATATTTTATTCCCTGTTGAAAACTTCAACCAGTTTGTCATCAATCACCAAAAATGGGAAAATTGTAAGTGCTTCTAGTGCCACCCCTAGTTGGTTTTGGAGTATTGACGACAAACCTGGTTGAGGGACTAATGTGTTTGTGAGAATTGCAGGATAACACAGGTAGAAGTCCCTCATTGATTCGGTTTTTCTACTAGAGATGACCCCTAAAAATGTATGAAGACATTGAAGTCAAAGGTGGTATGTGAAGACATTCATATTGAAGACTATGACAAGAGAAGACATCATGTGAAGACTATGGAGCATGAAGACTTAGTTGTTTCGTGTTTCCTTTTCTTCTTTGTTGAGTCATAGCAACCGCCGTACTGTTAAGTGGGGTCCAAGTGAACCAGTCAGAATGACTGAAGTGATGCTTAACCAAAATCCTATGTCTTCGAGCGAAGACAATGAGAGAAAATCTTATCCAGAGCTGGATAAGTCAGCTTTGCTTGTAGCCCAAGTAAAGTTGTTGTGTGTGTTTGAAATCTGACCATTGGAACACATGTCAGTTCCTTAGTGACCCAGGGTCATTTTGGACAAATCAGGTCGGGTTGCCTGGTGGCTATAAATAGCCCACCCCCTACAACCGTGAACGGTTGGCTGCTCAGAGTTAGTGTACGGCTTTTGTCGTTTGATAGCAACCCACCTCGAAGCCTTTGACAGAGAATTCCTTGCGAGGACAAAGCCCTAAACACCCAGAGCCAAAGAGTGTTAGGCATCACTGAAGTCTTCTTGTCTGTGTGATCTGAAGACTTGTTACACTTGAGGACTGTGAATCCTCCAGCCGGTTAGGCGTCGCGTTCTAAGCATCCAAGAGTCATTGTGGATCGCCGGTGAATGAAGTCTGTGAAGGTTTGGAAGTCTACCTTGAAGACTTACCAGAGTGATTGGGCGAGGACTGGGTGTCCTTAGCTCAAGGGGAATAAGGTGAAGACGCGGTCTTCTGAGTTGAATCTCAGCCTCCCTAACCAGATGTATAGTTGTCTCCTCAACGAGCCACTGGTTCTATTCTTCCCATCTCTTTATTTGCAGATTGGTCCTTGTGAAGTCATTGCCTGTTTGCATTATCTATTTGTCTTCATTGTGTGACTACTTGTTCTATTTGGCTTCGTACTATCTTCCATCCTGATCTATACTGCCTAGCTGCTATTAGTCTTTTTGCTTTCATCTCATTGAATACTTGACTATGGCTTGCTTAGTGTAGTCTACCTTCCGCTGCATGGTAATAGGTTTGTTTCTATCGTTTGTCTTCGAAACTTCCATGTTTTGAAGACTTTCATAAAAATAGTATTCACCCCCCTCTAGTCGATCACTAGCACTTTCAGCGGCGGCGTCCTGGTTCAGAGAGAGAGAGAGAGATGTGAGAGGAGGGAGCCACGAGGAGAGATGGAGGGCTCATCTGCTGAGTGCACCGGTGATGTGGATGGCTAGACGGAGGCAGGGACGCGGGGCTCCGGACAGGCGAAGCCCTCCCGCTCGAGGGGCTGCGGTGGCTGCTGCAGGTCAAGGAGGGCCAAGGGGAGCTCCTCGCTTGGGCGTCGGGCGAGCACGGGGATGGAGGTGATCGTCTCCAACCTCGGCGATGACGAAGCGGATGGGAACGTCGGGGTGAGGTGCGAGGCGACGAGCAGGCCCGGTGGTAGAGATACATGGGAGGCCTTGGGTGGTCTGCACGGGGATATGAGGGGAAGGCAGCAGCGATGAGAGGATGATGCTCCTGCTGTTTTCCGTGACCGGAGTTGGAGATGGGGTGGAGCGGCGCTAGTCTCCGGCAAGGCCGGTGCAACGAGGCACGACGAGCGAAGGCGGGGTGCACAGGAGGAGCAAGACACGTGGTTGGGGATCGATGGATTTGAAGATTATGGTGGTGGCTGACTGGTGAATCGGGAGGAGGCTGCGAGACTGGATCGAGGGGAAGCCTCGACTGCTGGTTGGGACAGTGGGGAAACGATGGAGGTAGGTGGGTGGATTGGGAGGGATCCCGAGAACGATTTGGAAGGTGGCGACGGAGGGACAAGACTCCTAGATTTTAGGGTTTGGTTGATTTGGTAGGTAGTGGTCTTATATATAAAGCAAGTGGATTTGTGATAGGGGCATTTGGTCCCTCCGATTTTAATCGGACGGTCCCAGATAAAAAGGCTAGGGCGTCCAAACAAAGAATTGAAGACATTTGAGGGATGTTTGGGGATGATCGGGACCCGACGGTGATGACTGCCCGGGTCCGGTCCGGGACAGCTTTCGGACGCGCGCGTGAGGAGGGCCTGACGAGAGAGGTTAGATTAGGCCTGGAGGTAGGTAGTGAACTGTGAAGACGGTCTAGGGAGGAAAGAGAGGGAAAACCCGGCAACAGTTTTCGGAGACTGAAAACATCCGACGATTAGACCGACTATATTGTCGCTATAGTTATCCGTTGGGGCGTCAAACGGATGCCGAATGCGATGAAACTTGGCAGGCGGCCTATCTACACTATAACAACACCACATGCCAAATTTCAACCCATTCCGAGAACATTTTCCGGCCACTTATAAAATAATATTTTGGACGTGCCACGGCCGTGTGCAAGTGTGTCTCGGCTCAAAACGGACAACAAACGGAACTTGGGGAACCCGGACGAATGCAAGTTTTGAAAACATGATGATGCAATGCACACGATGACATGATGAAATGCAACACGCAAGCAAAAGACATGGCAACATCGGCGAATAACTGGAAGACACCTGGCGCATCGGATTCGGGGCGTCATAGTGTCATGGCAGTAGATCGGTTTTGTCGGAATGCCGTTGGTCCACCCGAATGGGAGGGCGAGGCCGTGGGTTCCGTAGTGTGGGTACAATGTACTAACCTCTGCAGAGTCTATATTAAATCTATCGATAGCCGTGCCCGCGGATAAGGGCCCAGTTCATATAGGTCACACTATGAGTCAACAGTAATAATAATAATGTGCTTAATAAAAACACCGGCTCGATGATGAGATAAGTTGGTTGTGATCGCCGGAAAGATCACCATTTGAGACCAAGTGTTGGTCATGGTTGTGATCGCCAGAATGATCATTGTGGTATCGAGGATACCGAGCTGTTGGATATTCGTGATGTGGTGTGAGAATCATGGGTAAGGATCAAGCTCTTTGTGTTCATTTGATGACTACTACGATATTGTTTATACCAAGCTTGATTTGATCCTGAGATGATCGTGTAATGTTCGAGGTTGGTAAGTGATGCATGTGATGGTTACGAGGTAACCCGAGCATAATAAATGGTGCATATCGTGTCATCATGCTAGTATCATCAGATTTATGTGTTCATGCCATGATCATATTGCTTTAGCAGTATTATGTTCATGTTGTTCTTGCCATGTTTTTCTGATGATCTCATGATAATTCCTGATTAACCTATAATGGCCATGTTGTTGTTTGTCTTGAATGCTTCTGGTTATTGTGAGCTTGCAAGTACATTCAATGTACTGACCTGGCGTGTCATGCCAGTTTGCGGGGCGTACCTGGATTGCTTACCTGTTTGGTGTTGTTCCTGTGTTCGCGAACTAGGATAAACGTTCCAGCCAGAGTCCCTATGGATTGGAGTCCATCATCGCCGTTCGTTGTTCTGCTGCCAGTAGTTTTTCCGCTGCTTCAAGTTGTTATGCTGCTTGTATAGAGCAATCGTGGTTGGCGTAGTGTCACCGTGCTGATGTTATTCATTGTAATATTGGAACCCTTGTATTCATATTCGTGTTGTAATAGAGAGCTGGTTTGTTCTATACAAAGCAGTGCCGTATTCCAGAAGACTTCACCTCGACCTCTGGGCTGGAATACGGGGTGTTCCGGTTTTCTCTGAGCCGGGGTGCCACAAAGGTATCTCGGGGCCTACTCGGTAATACAACATCCCATTGAGCTTGCAAGCAGTGTGACTAAGTAGTCATGGGATCTTGTATTACAGAACGAGTAAAGAGACTTTCCGGTAACGAGATTGAACTAGGTATGGAGATAACGATGATCGAATCTCTGGCAAGTAACATTTCACCGGACAAAGGGAATTGTATACGGGATTAACTGAATCCTTGACATTGTGGTTCAACCGATAAAGATCTTCGAGGAATATGTAGGAATCAATATGGGCATCCAGGTCCCGCTATTGGTTATTGACCGGAGAGGAGTCTTGGTCATATCTACATGATTCTCGAACCCGTAGGGTCACACCCTTAACGTCCGGTAGCGCTAGGGTAGTATTGAGTTATTAATAGTGGAAAGTCCGAAGGTTGTTAGGGTTCCTGGATGGGATCCGGGACATCATGAGGAGCACCAAAATAGTCCGGAGGTAAAGATTCATATATGGAAAGTTGTTATTGGGGTTCCGGAAAAAGTTTGAGTTTTTTCGGTATTGTACCGGGAAGGTTCTAGAAGGTTCCGGAGTGGGGCCCGCCTACATGGGGACCCACATGAACGTGGGTAGTGGGGAAATTCCCGAAAACCCTGGTATAGGCACACCAACATCATCCCTGAAAAGGAATAGTATCATATCCCAAGGTGATTAGATCAGGAACTCTAAAAAGTGGGGATAGCGATCGGTGGGGAAGGAAAGGTGGGATTTCCTTCCTGCCCCTATGGCCAACGACACTAGGGCCTTGGAGGGCAAGTCACCAGCCCCCTCCACTCCTATATAAAGGTGGGGAGGCGTTGGGGGCAGCCACCCTTTGACCTTTGCCTGTTACCTCTCCCAACTCCTCCCACATTTCACCGGTACGCTCTTGGCGAAGCCCAGCCGAAATTCCGTTGCCACCACTATCACCATACCATCGTGTTTGTCCCGATCTCATCTACTCCCTCTCTCTCGCTTGCTGGATCAAGAAGGAGAGTACGCCGCTGAGGGAGTCCTGTATTAGGGGGTCTCCGGACAACTGGACTATATCCTTTGGTCGGACTGCTGGACTATGAAGATACAAGATTGAAGACTTTGTCCCGTGTCCGGATGGGACTCTCCTTGGCGTGGAAGGCAAGCTAGGCAATACGGATATGTAGATCTCCTCCCATGTAACCGACACTGTGTAACCCTAGCCCCCTCCGGTGTCTATATAAACTAGAGGGTTTAGTCTGTAGGACAAGATACAATCATACCATAGGCTACCTTCTAGGGTTTAGCCTCTACGGTCTCGTGGTAGATCAACTCTTGTAATACTCATATCATCAAGAACAATCAAGCAGGACGTAGGGTATTACCTCCATCAAGACGGCCCGAACCTGGGTAAACATCGTCTCTCCTGCCTCATGTTAGCATCTGCCTTAGATGCATAGTTCGGGACCCCCTACCCGAGATCCGCCGGTTTTGACACCGACATTGGTGCTTTCATTGATAGTTCCACTATGTCGTCACCGTAACGATCGATGGCTCCTTCGATCATCGGTAGCGATGCGGTCCAGGGTGAGGTTTTCCTCCTCGGACAGATCTTTTATTCGGCGGCTTCGCACTACGGGCCAATTCGCTTGGCCATTTGGAGCAGATCGAGAGCTACGCCCCTGGCCATCAGGTCATATTCGGAAACTTAAACTACACTACCGACATCCGCGGAGACTTGATCTTCGACGGATTCGATCCTGTCTCAGGTGCGCCACACAGTCACGACGAGCACGACGTAACTCTACCATCGGACAGTGTTCGGGAGATCGCATCTGCAACTAATACGGCCTTCAATCCGGAGCAAATTGCGCCATCCAAGGACGGAGGGATAGACCCCGCCATGGAGGCCGCACTCTCAGTGGCGATGGAGCCGGATACTAACTTCACCCCTTACGAGAGCCGTGTCGCCGAACCACTAGATTCGTCTCCGGCCACGGACTCCGAGCCGCCTGCATCCGTGCCTATCGAATCCGACTGGGCGCCGATCATGGAGTTCACCTCCGGGGATATCTTTCAGCACTTGCCTTTCAGCGATGTGCTAAATTCATTAAGTTCTCTCTCCTTGTCAGGAGAACCTTGTCCAAACTATGTCCGGCTAGAAT
Source organism: Triticum dicoccoides (assembly GCF_002162155.2). Lineage (NCBI taxonomy): Eukaryota > Viridiplantae > Streptophyta > Magnoliopsida > Poales > Poaceae > Triticum > Triticum dicoccoides. Next base: position 23,557,885 of record NC_041386.1, read on the forward strand.
GGGATGCGGACGACGAAGAAATTTGCTGCCCACCCACCACCCACTTAGTAGCCACTATCGACGACTTAACCGACATGCTCAACTTCGACTCCGAAGACATCGACGGCATGGACGAAGATGCAAGAGACGAACAAGATCCAGTGCCCACAGGGCACCGGACAGCTACTTCATCACGTGACATATACATGGTGGCTACACCCAAAGAAGGCAATGGTGAAGAGACAGCGGAGGATGCCCCCTCCAAGAAGAAACCCAAGCGTCAACGTCAGCGGCGCCGCTCTAAGTCCCGCCATAGCAAAAAGAGCGATAACAGCGCAAGAGAAAATAACACTCCAGTCGACTCCAGAGGAAACGATGACCACATTGCCCCGGCGGTAGAGCACGATGAAGCTGCAAGCGGCGAACATAGTACGGATCCAACGTCCGAACACGACGACGTCGAGGATAAACCTCATCAAACCCCCTCTGGGGAGGAAAATAGTCCAGACGAAGATGCACACATCATCCCGGAAACGCACTTAGAGCAAGAGAACCTCTGCAGAAGGCTTATTGCCACAGCGAGGAGTCTGAAGAAGCAGAACCAAAGGCTTAAGGCCGCACAAAATACGCTCAATAACAGGTGGAACAAAGTGCTCGACAACGAAGCACAGTATGGTGGAAGTTACCACACAAAGAGCTATCCAAAGCGCAAGCTATTACTTGAATTCGACGACAAGGCCTTAGAGCCCACACAGCCAAAAAATGAAACGGCCAACCGGCCGGATCCACCACCTTGTGACCGTGATAGAGCAGCTAACAAAGTCGCGCATAAGTCAACACACGATCTACTAGAGGACTTGCGCCAAAAATCCGGTATGACCAGATCCATCTATGGATCTATGAAGCACGCACTGGTACAAAATCAAAACCAAATACTACGACCGTCCGAACGCCATGGCACATCCCAATACAGGGGTGCCGCACACCCCCTATGTTTCACCGATGAGGTGCTGAACCACGAATTCCCAGAAGGATTCAAACCAGTGAACATAGAGGCATACAACGGGACCACAGACCCTGGGGTCTAGATTGAGGACTTTATCCTCCATATCCACATGGCTCGCGGAGACGATCTCCATGCCATTAAATACTTGCCCCTCAAGCTTAAAGGACCAGCTTGGCACTGTATGAAAAGCCTCGCCGAAAACTCAATTGGATGTTGGGAGGAGCTCGAGGATGCTTTTCGGGCTAATTTTCAAGGGACCTACGTCCGACCTCCGGATGCAGACGATTTAAGTCATATAATTCAACAGTACGGAGAGTCCACCCGAAAGCTTTGGAACAGGTTTCTCACCAAGAAGAACCAAATCATCGACTGTTTGGACATCGAAGCCTTAGCAGCTTTCAAACACAGTGTCCGAGACGAATGGCTCGCCAGACACCTCGGCCAAGAAAAACCGAGAACAATGGCAGACCTAACAAGCCTCACGACCCGCTTTTCCACGGGCGAAGATAGCTGGTTAGCCCGCAGTAGCACCAGCGACCCAAGCACATCCGAGGTCAGGGATGGCAATGGAAAACCACAACGCAATAAAAGCAAGGGTCGAAATAAAGAAGATAGCCCAGATAATACGGCGGTAAACGCCAGATTCAAGGGCTCTCGACCAGGTCAGCAGAAAAAGCCTTTCAAAGGCAGTCGAGACGGACTGTCTGGCCTAAACAAGATTCTTGACAAACTATGTCAGATTCATGGCACCCCGATAAACCTGCAAATCACACCCACAGAGAATGTTTGGGTCTTTAAGCAGGCCGGTAAGCTAAACGTCGAACACAAGGGGGGAGACACCAAGCGAAGATGATGATGAGCCTTGCCAGCAAAGCACTGGAGGACAGAAAAAATTCCCACCAGAGGTTAAAACAGTAAACATGATCCATGTGACGAAGAGGAGAAGCAAACATGCACTCCGAGACACACGCGCCATAGAGCCCGTCACCCCTAGGTTCAACCCCTGGTTGGCCTGCCCGATCACTTTTGATCGCGGGGATCATGCGACAAGCACCCGACCTGAAGGATTGGCTGCCTTGGTGTTAGACCCAATAATAAACGGATACCATGTCACACGAGTCCTCATGAAACGACGACAGTGGTCTAAATCTGATATATCAGGAAATAGTCCGCAAAATGGGGATAGACCCGACAAAAATAAGCCACCGTACTACTACCTTCAAGGGAGTAATACCAGTCCTAGAGGCCCGCTGCACGGGCTCTCTATTACTAGAGGTTGTATTCGGTTCTTCCGACAACTTCCGAAGCGAAAGGTTAACTTTCTACATCGCTCCATTCCGAAGTGGCTATCAGGCACTACTCGGAAGAGTGACTTTCACTCGTTTTAATGCAATACCGCATTACACTTCTCTCAAGATTAAGATGCCCGGTCCACGTGGCACCATCACAGTTAGCGGAAATACTGAGCGTTCTCTATGAGCGGAAGAATGTGCGGCAGCTTTAGCCGCCGAGCACTAGACAGCCTCACCAACCAGAAAAAATGATAGGTCATCAAGACCACAGACACGGTTAGACGAGTCCGGTGCACCACTACACATACATGAGATTGGTTCGATGATTAAACCCTCCTAGACGGTACCAGGGGCATCCCGTGTGTAATCAGGGCTAGTCCGGCTCAACTTGACTTATCTTGAATTTTAATGGTATATTGATAATAACCAATTTTCTGGCACGACAACTTTCACCTAAGTTCTTCTCTTTTACAGATGACAGTCGTGCTACACCTGGCCAGGACACGGCACAACGGAGACACAGGCGCAGACGTGTAGCAGGGACCCGCTCAAAGGTTTCTTTTCAGATTAAGTCCCTGCGTAAACCTTTTTTACTGTCTCTTGTTGTTCACATCCTCCGGAGACTCAATACAACCGAGAAGGATGCTGACGTTATTGGCATGTGGCCACGTCAGGATATTGCACGTACCTGGACACCCAGGGTTTATTATTAAGGGCATTGTTCAGCCTGGCATATGTTTATAAAGACCGAATACCTTAGGGAGTGTTCGGCATCGCGAGTTTGGCCTTACATGCATCAGCTCCGAATCATGTCTTTGGTCAAATGTTGGGGTTGCCCGGCTCCCATGTTTTGGTACCTTACGTTCTGCTATATCGGCTAAGGTGGCACTGGGAGAACTACTATGATTGTGCCCTGGTTCATCCGGATGAGAAAGCCGAAAACTAACTGTCATGATATAGCGCGAGACTGATCAACCACTCGATGACTCAGCAGAATCTTCGGGATTCCTCTGCATTAACAAAGGGTCGTTTCCCGGTCATATACGTACATGCCCCGTATTTGGACGAGCACAGAAGTACCAGGGGCTATATAGTAGCCCCACCGTCAAATTCCTATGGCTATGTGAAAGTGTTACAGCAATATAGTCCGATTGCCTCATTCACTGCGCTACCACCTACTTAATGGACCAAGACGTCGGATCAAGTGTGAATACACCTTTTTTGCGAACACCCCCACATTATATGCGTGGGGGCGGAAGCTGACGACTGCAAACTTTCAGGTTATATACATATATACATAAACGGCCGCACAGGAGGCATCATAATACTTTCAGGCGAAAGTATAAACACAACCTTGGTAACTCAATAAAACATTGTTTTTACAATGGGAGTACATGTCACTAGAACATATTATTCTTCGAGCACTGAGCCTCTATCGAACGAGCGCCTTCAAGAACTTCTTCAAAGTAGTGCTCGGCAGCCACTCGGCCCACGGCCGAACCCTGTGTTGCAATAGTGGTGGCCTCCATCTCTGCCCGGTATGTCTTGACACGGGCAAAGGCCATCCGCGCACCCTCTATGCACGTCGACCTCTTCATAGCATCGATGTGCGGCACAACACCAAGGAATTGTTGCACTAAACTAAAGTAACTATTCGGCCTTGGCCCTCCCGGCCACAGATGATCCACAACGGACCTCATGGCAAATCCGGACAACCTATGGAGCTCGGCCCACTCGGCAATTCGCTCATTCAACAGCAGCGGACGCACTGGAGCATGGAACTGTGACCATAACAGCTTTTCCACTTCGCGATCTTTTTGATCCTCGAAGTACTTGGCCGCATCAGCAACACTTGCCGCAAAATCCACGTAGGCGTCCGCAGAACTCCATAGTTGATCAAGAGGTGCATACTTCGTATTTCCGAACTTAGTCCGCAACAAGAAGGGCTTCCCAGCCATGATATCCGCAGCTTGATGCAGCTCCTCCTTCGTCGCTCTGATTTTGGAGCGGGCTTCCTTGGCTGCTAGCATGGCCTTCTCCAGGTCCGTCGCCCTCGCTCGGCTTTCTTTTTCAAGAAGCTGGTAATGGTCAGCGGCATCTTTCAACTCAACGGCCATCTTGGCTATTCTTTCCTTGCTCTGGCAATGTGTGGCCTGTTCGGCCCTCAACTCTTCAACCACCTTTAGAGTGGCCGCATCACTATTCCTTGCTTGTTCCTTGGCTCGGGGAAGCTCCGCCCGAAGGGTCTCCACGGTGGCAGCTCCATCTGCAGTCACAATATATTAAAGATATTTGCATCATGCTCCTCTTACTATGTGTTGATCACCAGAAAAATCACTTACCCTGTGCCTCGTCAAGACGCTTGTTGACAAGCATGATGTCGACATCTGCCAAATCAAGTTGCCGCTTTAGCTCGGCAAACCCATCAGTCCGGCTAGGAACCTGCACATAAAGGCAGTCTAGTTATTACCTAGGACTATGATCCTCTGTTTGCCGCCGTATTCAACGACAACCAGAGTCTCAGGGGCTACTATCTACATAGGGCACACCTAATGTGTGCAGTACTATCAAAAACATACACTATTTCATGTACCTCAAAGCCTTTCAGCAGACTCATAAAAGCATCATGCAATCCGCTTTCAGCGGATGAAATCCTTTCAATTACCGTACCCATTAGCGCCCGAACGCACACTCTACGGTGGCCGCTTGCTCCAGAAGATCCTTCAGTGCATCCGATCGCACACTACGGTTCCCTTTAGGAGCCGAATACTGAGGACTCCGAGTAGCCAAAGGATTACCCTCTGGCCTTGGCGGATCAGGAGAGACCCTCTGCGACCACACTTCAGGGTCGCCCGCCTCATGAGGCGGGGTAGCAGGGGGAGGCGTTTCGCTCTCCATCATCTTCGGAAGAAGATCCCCCAAAGACGAACTCTGTCAAGAAGGGCTACGAACCGAACTACAAGATATAAGCTTTGGTTATTGTCTCCAGAAGTAAGGTAGGACACTTTCACTATTAAAATACCTTTTGATTACTTACAGCTCGGTAGAGGGCTGATCCCCATGTGAATATTGAGTGGCAAGAATACCCTCCGAGGCAGGACCCTCTGGTGAAGATTTCTTCTCCCATTTGGAAACCTTGGTTTCCGGATCCTCAGAGGTGATCCTCTTCCTTCCTCGGGGAGAGGGAATGTCAGATTCTTCTCCTTGGTTATCCTCCCTCGCGGAGGCGCTCATTCCCCCGGTTGGGATGAGTAGCAAGTGAGGCCCGCTTTCGGCCTCTTTATTCCCCCTTCATATTCCTTTGAGGGCACCTGATGAGGCACCGCCTCGAGCATTCTGTCCAGTACCGGATTGGCCAAGCCTTCAGGAAGGGGGGCTGAACACCTGATCATCTTCGCCTTTGTTATCCAGTCCTGGTCAAAGAGAAACTTTTCAGATTGATGTCATGATAAATAAAAGGACAGCGTGTTCGGCCATGGGATTACTTACTTGGTTATCAGGGCGGTTGCAGCTCAGACCCGCATCCTCGGTGGTGTCCGGACACTCTATTTGGGGTCTGAATGAAAGTGCAACTATCCCTAGGTGGTTTTGGTAATTCATAACAACATATAGCTCATTGAGCTAATGCTATTCCAAGATGATTGTTTCAGGAAAGCTCAATGATTGGCATGGCATGGATGTGAAAGTGGAACCCTCAAAATGCTAAGGACAAAGGATTGGCTCAAGCTCAAAAGCTCAAGACTCTTCATTTTATATTTTAGTGATCCAAGATCACATTGAGTCTTTAGGAAAAGCCAATACTATCAAGGAGGGATGAGGTGTTGCTTAATGAGCCTCTTGCTTCATATGCTTAGTGATATGCTCCAAAACCCTCAACTACTTTCCCATATCCACATTTGACCTAAACCCTAAGCCAAACTCGGTCCTACAGATTTTTCCTATCCAGCGCCACCGAGTTTCACTTGTCATTAGCCACTGCCAAATCCTAGCAATTCGGTCCTACCGATAGGGATCTCGGTCTCACCGAGATGGGGTTGCAAACTCTCTGTTTCCCTTTCGTAACTTTTCGGTCCCACCGAAAGAGCGAATCGGTCCCACCGAGATTGCAATGTAAACTTAGTGTTTCCCCTTTGTAACTTTTCGGTCTCACCGAGTTCCACTCGGTCTCACCGAAAGAGCAAATCGGTCCCACCGAGTTTGCCTGACCAACTCTCTGGTTAGCTAGTTACCAAATTCGGTCTCACCGAGTTTGTGTAATCGGTCTCACCGAGATTACGTTATGCCCAAACCCTAACCGAATCGGTCCTACCGAGTTGCATGTCACTCCCACCGAAATTCCTAACGGTCACTAGGTTTACATTTTCGGTCCGACCGAGTTTATTGATTCGGTCCCACCAAGATTGGAAAACCGTGTAACGGTAGGATTTTGTGTGGAGGCTATATATACCCCTCCACCTCTTTCTCATTCAGTGAGAGAGCCATCAGAACACACACACCATTCCAACTCATATGTTCTGAGAGAGAACCACCTACTCATGTGTTGAGACCAAGATATTCCATTCCTACCATATGAATCTTGATCTCTAGCCTTCCCAAGTTGCTTTCCACTCAAATCTTCTTTCCACCAAATCCAAATCCTATGAGAGAGAGTTGAGTGTTGGGGAGACTATCATTTGAAGCACAAGAGCAAGGAGTTCATTACCTACACACCATTTGTTACTTCTTGGAGAGTGGTGTCTCCTAGATTGGCTAGGTGTCACTTGGGAGCCTCCGACAAGATTGTGGAGTTGAACCAAGGAGTTTGTAAGGGCAAGGAGATCGCCTACTTCGTGAAGATCTACCGCTAGTGAGGCAAGTCCTTCGTGGGCGATGGCCATGGTGGGATAGACAAGGTTGCTTCTTCGTGGACCCTTCGTGGGTGGAGCCCTGTGTGGACTCGCACAACCGTTGCCCTTGGGTGGAGCCCTGAGTGGACTCGCGCAACCGTTACCCTTCATGGGTTGAAGTCTCCATCAACGTGGATGTAGGATAGCACCACCTATCCGAACCACGGGAAAAACATCTGTGTCTCCAATTGCGTTTGAATTCTCCAAACCCTTCCCTTTACATTCTTGCAAGTTGCATGCTTTACTTTCCGCTGCCAATATACTCTTTGCATGCTTGCTTGAATTGTGTGATGATTGCTTGACTTGTCCTAAAATAGCTAAAATCTGCCAAGAACTAAAATTGGGAAAAGGTTAAGTTTTTATTTGGTCAAGTAGTCTAATCACCCCCCCCCTCTAGACATACTTTCGATCCTACAAGTGGTATCAGAGCTTTGGTCTCCATTTGCTTGATCTCCATAGCTTTTGGTGGTCATAGCCTTGGTTTCACAACCTAGGAGAGTATGGCGTCTAGCGAGGGAAATTATCACCATAGAGGTCCTTACTTTGATGGTACTAATTTTGCTAGTTGGAAGCATAAAATGAAAATGCATATTCTTGGACATAACCCCGCCGTTTGGGCTATTGTGTGTGTTGGTTTGCAAGGTGACTTCTTTGATGGGAGAGAACCAAACCGTGAAGCTACGCGGATGATTTGAAGATGTTGCAATACAATGCTCAAGCTTGTGATATTCTCTTCAACGGATTGTGCCCCGAAGAATTCAACAAAATCAGCCGTCTTGAGAATGCAAAGGAAATTTGGGATACTTTGATTGATATGCACGAAGGTACCGACTCCGTCAAGGAATCCAAGTTGGATGTGCTTCAAAGCCAACTTGACAAGTTCAAGATGAAGGATGGTGAAGGTGTCGCTGAAATGTACTCTAGGCTTGCTCTCATCACAAATGAGATTGCCGGCTTGGGAAGTGAAGAGATGACCGATAGATTCATCATCAAGAAGATCCTAAGAGCCTTGGATGGAAAATATGATACCGTGTGCACATTGATCCAAATGATGCCCAATTACAAAGATCTCAAGCCAACGGAGGTGATTGGAAGAATTGTTGCTCATGAGATGTCACTTAAGGATAAAGAGGAACTTCACAACAAATCAAGTGGTGCCTATAAAGCCTCATGTGAAGCCCCTACATCATCAAGTGAGAAACAAGACTTCAATGAAGAATTGAGCTTAATGGTGAAGAACTTCAACAAGTTCTACAAGAGTAGAAGCAAAGATAGAAGCTCCAAGTCAAGGTCCTACAATGACAAAAGATCTTCTAGTCGAGAGCGAAACTGTTACAATTGTGGAAGACCCGGACACTATTCTAATGAGTGTACGGCTCCCTACAAGAGAAGAGAAGATTCTCCAAAAAGAAGAAGCAAAGGATCACCACCAAGAGAGAGAAGGAGTAGAGATGATCGTTATGAACGAAGATACTCACGGAGAAGCAAGGATTCGGAAAGGAAGGAAAAATCATCATGGAGCTACACAAGATGAAGACATCAAGTTCATGTTGGTGAATGGGTATCCGACTCCGACAGCCACTCCGAGAGAAGTTATCACTCCGACTCCGAAGATACTCAAGATGAAGGTGTTGCCGGTCTAGCACTTGTGTCAACCAACTCCTACGACATATTTGACTGACCAAATGAAGGAATTGGAAGATGCTTCATGGCCAAAGGTCCTAAGGTAACACACCCCGAGTATGTTGATTTCAATAGTGATGAAGATGACTTGTTAGGTGATGATTTGCTTGGTGACAACTCTAGTGATGAATACTATGATGAAAGACCAATTAATCATGCTAATCAATATAAAACGAATGACAATGATAAGGAGAAGATTGAGGCTCTAACTAAAGAACTAAAAACTCTTAAGTTAGCTCATGACACTATCTTCGAAGATCATCAAGAACTTTTAAGGGCTCATGAGAAACTACGCTTTGAAAATCTCAATCTTGAGCAAGAGCATGAGTTCTTAAAGGCAATCAATTATGATCTCCGCAAGAAAAGTTCTTCTTACATTGCCAAGCGTTTACTCTTATCCACTTACATGCCTCAAGTCAAGTCTAACAAGAAAGATTCTTCCTCTAGTAGTAACAATGATTATGCTAAATTCAATATTGTTGCTTCTAGTAGTTCTCTTGATTCCACTAATGATTCTCTTAGCCAAGTTACACTTGAGCAAGAAAATAGCTTATTGAAGGGAATTATAGAGAAAGGAGTGTACAAAAGCCTTGCCGAGAGTAAGCAATTCGAGGAAATTGTGCGCAAGCAAGGAATGCACCGGAAGAATCAAGGTGTTGGTTTTGAACGAAAGTTCAATGCCAATGGAGTTGAATGGGAAGAAGATCAATACCCCAAGACAAAGTTTGTCCCTCAACAAGAGAAGTATACTTCTTTCAAGGGGACACAAGCTCAAGATGATCTTCCACCACAAAACTACGAGCAAAAAGGCAAGGACAAGCTTCAAGAGGAAATTGATGCATTTGAAGAAGCTCCTAAGACCTTAGTCAAGTGGATTCCCAAGACTACTTCAAGTTCCACTTCATCAAGTACGACTACAACTCCAAGGATTCCCATCAAGATGATGTGGATCCAAAAGAAGAAGAACTAGAGAGTTCTTGAGGGTGACTCCGCCAACATACTTCACTCTTATCATTTTGGCAAGAACAAGTGCAATCAACTTCCACATCTTGCACTAGTTCAAGGAGTCACAAACCCTCTTGTTGGTAAGACAAGGGACAAGGTAACCTAAAAGTTTTCATGGACATCATCTTTTGTGTGCATCACTCTATGTCTATGGATATCCTTGTTTATTCCTTGTGGGACTAACCCATGTAGGTATTGAAAGTGCAATTCACTCAAATGGATAGCTCCAAGAGATCTACATCAACATTGAGCATCCACATCTTCAATATCTACATGAAGTCATCATCGACAAAACCCAAGGTTAGTTCATCCCTCTTAGGGGGGATATCACATCTAGGGGGAGCTTTACTCTAAGACTTGACCTAAAGCAACTCTAAACATGTGAACACAACAATGCTTTATGTAAAAGTGGTAACCCCACTTGAGCTTAAATGATGAGTATGACCTATGATCAAGTGTTCTTACTTGACTCCTAAGTCAATATACTCATATATAGATGACCTAGTCATCGCAAATTGCTTGATAGATGCTAGAATTGGTTGTGCATGCCTTGCCACATATTTCATTTGCCATCTTATTGTGTGAGCATGCTGGTTGCATACTTTACTCATTCGAGGACATCCACTTGTTGCTTTGATTGTTCGGCTTTATCTTTTTTTTTTTGCCAAGTGGATGGACAAGAATGCCTAAGAACCTCCTCTAGCTATCTATGCTTTTCTCATCTCAAACTCTATTCATGCTGCATCACAAAATTTGATCAAGTCAGATTTGAACCACTCTGTGTGAGGAGCGCTCGGAGTCCCCGATTCGTCATAGACTTAAACTTCCAAAACCTCTTTATGATTCTCGGTCTGACCGATACTCCACTTTCGGTCCTACCGAGATCATTAAGTTGATCTAGGTTTTCGATCTCAGTGCAACTGATTTGAACCTTTCGGTCACACCGAGTTTCAATAACTGCACACAGTTATGAATCTCGGTGCCACCGAGTTGTTCCACTCGGTCACACCGACAGGGTCGGGCTATATATAGTCACGGGCAAAATTTGGAAATTTCTCCGAACCCCTTCGCCCGCGCGATAGCCTGCTCTGCCCTAGAGGTCTCCGGATCGTCTTCTCGCCGCCAGCAGCCTCCAGTCGTTGGTCTCCATCGCCGTCAACGGGATTTCTGCCCCGCCGTTGCCGCCGTAGCAAGTCCCCGCCGAACTAGGGTATGGACTTGATCTTTGTGCTATTCCTCAATCTGATTCCTAGCACATCGTGATCATATTGTTTCTAGCCACGTTTGATAAACTCCTATCCAGTCAAAACGCTCATAGATTAGGTTTGATTCGAAAATTATAGGTTTAGGTCTCCACCGAAACCATCTCGGACCCACCGAGTTGAAAAACTCGGTCCCACCGATTTGGCTTATGCCATTGCACAAGTGAGACTCGGTCTGACCGAGAATTACTTATCGGTGTGACCGATTTTTGAACTCAGTGAAACCCTAGCAGTCTCGGTGCCACCGAACTGTGACTCGGTCCTACCGAGTTCACTAGTTTAGGTTCCAAAACTGCTTCGGTATCATAGAGTTTGAAAGTCGGTAGATCCGAGATGATTTCAGTGGGAAACTAAAACTAGGTTTTTGAATTATTCTTTTGCAAAAATCTCTGCATTTTGTGATGCTCATCCACCCTATCTCCTCTATAATCTATTCACAGGGTCAGCAGTCAGTTTCCATCATGTTGGACCAGAGTGACAGTCAAAACTTGTCTGAGGAGCAAGTGCAGTTGAGTGAGGGCACTAGTCCCTCAAGTTCCTCAGATGATGGCAGCAGGAGCACACCCAGCAACCTGCCTAAAGCTGCCACTAGGCAAAGGAAGAAGAAAACCTCAGATTCTGAAGATGAGGACTATGTGGCAGAGGAAGAGGCCACTTCCAAGAGAATTGAGCCAGCCCAAGGCACTAAGCCAGGTTTGAAGATCAAAAGGCCAGCAGGCAGGCAGCTCATGTCAAAGGCTAGAGCCTCGACTGAGAATCCCACTTCCCAAGAGCCAGCTGTAGCTGAGGGTAAGAAAAGAAAGGAGAGGGTGAAAAAGACTGTGGCTAGGGTGCTTGGCAAAGCTTCCATCATGGAAGAGGAAGAGGAAGAAGAGGCAGCTGCACCAGCGCCCAAGGCACCCAAGCTTATGGGAGATGCCATAAGGTCAGGGGGAGCTGCATCCAAGCCCAAGGAAGCACCTAAGGCTGCATCTAAGCCTAAGAGTGCACCAAAGAGAAACACAAGAAGCATCCCAGCCACCGAGAAGAACAAGGCCCCAGTGCCTGAGACTGTTGCAGAGGATGAGGAAGAAAATGTCCTTCAGAAGCTCAAGCCCAAGATCCCAGACCACAACGATGCTCATCCTGTGGCTGAGGATATGAAGCTCAGGAGAGACTCAGGGCTCAGGAAATGGAGAGAAGCAGATCCATACGCCTCTAGGAGAAGGACTGCAGTGGACTATTGGTTTCATACCAACGAGCAGAAGGATTTCTATGAGACAGTGCTACTTGACAAGAAGCCAATTGTATGTGACATGAGATGGGTCGAATGGACCTATATCAAGGACAATGAAGAGTACTACCCTGGAGTATTTGTCAGCTTTAGTGCGTGTGGAGTTGCAGACTTTGTTGGGCAGAAGCTCACAAAGTGGAACGAGGAACTGATCATGCAATTCTACTCCACAACACACTTTTATCCGGATGGCAGGATCACATGGATGTCAGAAGGTACAAGGTACAACTCTACTGTCGAGGAATGGGCGAAGCTAATCAATGCTCCAGAGGAGCAAGCAGATGACTTGGACATTTATGCCAAGAAAAAGATGGACCACAACTCCATGTCCAACATGTACAAGGAGATTCCGAATGAAGCACTTGACACGTTCAAGTTTGGCTCAGTGCATTATCTGCTATCAGGATTGCCTACGATCAACTGGATCCTTAGGCACACCCTTCTGCCCAAGTCTGGAGATCACAAGATGATCAGAGGTCACGCGATCAATTTGCTTCATGTTTTTGACGTGCCTCAAAAATTCAAAGTCATGAGCCTCATAGTGGAAACGATCAAAAGGACTGCGGCAGATCAGAAGAGGAGCTGTGGATATGCCCCTCAGATTCAGGAGCTCATCAACTCCAAGATGGGCATGGGCGTATATTTGTTGGATAAGGAACACCTGCCCATCCGTCTAGATTTCGAGAACAATGAAGTTGTGATGACTGAGAACGAGCCATCGTCTGCACAAGCTTACGCAAAGAAGGAGAAGGCGGGGAAGGAGAAAGCTGCCAAGATGCCAACTCAAGAGGAGGCATCTGAGTATTTCTTGAAGACTAAACAAGAGCAGCTTGGTTAGTTGATTGCATCCACGCTGAGGATTGAGCAAAGTCTGGCCACCCTCACTCAGAATCAGCAGAGCCTAGAGAGAATCATGGAATAGAAGTTCTATGACTTGGATGCCAAGGTAACGGAAGTTCAGTCTACAGTGGAGCAGCTCCAAGAGGACATGCAGGAGAGGAGAGGTAGGACCCCCACTCATGCCTTTGCCAGAGTGCCACGAGGCCCGAGGTCATTTGCCGTGCCAGTTGCTGACACAAGAGCCACCACCTTAGCACCAGCCACAGCCTCAGTTCCACCAGCTCCAGCATCTACTTCAGCTCCAACTCCAGCGACTACTTCAGCATCTACCGAAGCCTTCGTCCTTCGAGTAATCCGGACTCCACCACCACCCGAAGATCAAGCATGAGCGTTGATCTAGTGCTATGCATTTTCTAGGAACTTTTTGGTAACTTGTTGCCAAAGGGGGAGAAGATGTATAGATCATAGGCTTCGAGAGAGAGAGTGTTGCTTTTCTCTCTTGCTTTATTTGGTGGTTTTTCGAACTTGTTTGCTTTTGAGTGCTTGAGATACTACGTCATTATTTGTGAGACATTGATGATCATGTGTTTGATCATAATCTACACTTAATGTTTGCTTAATGCTTGCTTAAATATTATCATTCTATCTATCGTTTGTGATCATTCATTGTTCTTGGTGATGAGTGCATGTATTTCATTCTTATCATTTTTGAGGGCTCCACCAAGATGTATGTGACATGGAAGAGTAACCCATAATTCTAATTCTTTGTGCATTTGCAGTCCAAAAGCAAATTTTAAATATGCACAAATTTAGGGGGAGCTCTTACTTATCACATACTTCTCAAAGCGACGATAAATTTCATGATTATTATCTTTTGTCAAAGCTTTGATCTATATGTTGTCATCAATTACCAAAAAGGGGGAGATTGAAAGTGCAACTATCCCTAGGTTTTGGTAATTCATAACAACATATAGCTCATTGAGCTAATGCTATTCCAAGATGATTGTTTCAGGAAAGCTCAATGATTGGCATGGCATGGATGTGAAAGTGGAACCCTCAAAATTCTAAGGACAAAGGATTGGCTCAAGCTCAAAAGCTCAAGACTCTTCATTTTATATTTTAGTGATCCAAGATCACATTGAGTCTTTAGGAAAAGCCAATACTATCAAGGAGGGATGAGGTGTTGCTTAATGAGCCTCTTGCTTCATGTGCTTAGTGATATGATCCAAAACCCTCAACTAATTTCCCATATCCACATTTGACCTAAACCCTAAGCCAAACTCAGTCCTACCGATTTTTCCTATCCGGCGCCACCGAGTTTCACTTGTCATTAGCCACTGCCGAACCCTAGCAATTCGGTCCTACCGATAGGGATCTCGGTCTCACGGAGATGGGGTTGCAAACTCTCTGTTTCCCTTTCATAACTTTTCGGTCCCACCGAAAGAGCGAATTGGTCCCACCGAGATTGCAATGTAAACTCGGTGTTTCCCCTTTGTAACTTTTCGGTCTCACCGAGTTCCACTCGGTCTCACCGAAAGAGCAAATCGGTCCCACCGAGTTTGCCTGACCAACTCGCTGGTTAGCTAGTTACCAAATTCGGTCTCACCGAGTTTTGTGTAATCGATCTCACCGAGATTACGTTATGCCCAAACCCTAACCGAATCGGTCCTACCGAGTTGCATGTCAGTCCCACCGAAATTCCTAACGGTCACTAGGTTTACATTTTCGGTCCGACCGAGTTTATTGATTCGGTCCCACCGAGATTGGAAAACTGTGTAACGGTTGGATTTTCTGTGGAGGCTATATATACCCCTCCCCCTCTTTCTATTTCAGTGAGAGAGCCATCAGAACACACACACCATTCCAACTCATATGTTGTGAGAGAAAACCACCTACTCATGTGTTGAGACCAAGATATTCCATTCCTACCATATGAATCTTGATCTCTAGCCTTCCCAAGTTGCTTTCCACTCAAATCTTCTTTCCACCAAATCCAAATCCTATGAGAGAGAGTTGAGTGTTGGGGAGACTATCATTTGAAGCACAAGAGCAAGGAGTTCATTACCTACACACCATTTGTTACTTCTTGGAGAGTGGTGTCTCCTAGATTGGCTAGGTGTCACTTGGGAGCCTCCGACAAGATTGTGGAGTTGAACCAAGGAGTTTGTAAGGGCAAGGAGATCGCCTACTTCGTGAAGATCTACCGCTAGTGAGGCAAGTCCTTCGTGGGCGATGGCCATGGTGGGATAGACAAGGTTGCTTCTTTGTGGACCCTTTGTGGGTGGTTGCTTCTTCATGGACCCTTCGTGGGTGGAGCCCTGTGTGGACTCGCGCAACCGTTGCCCTTGGGTGGAGCCCTGTGTGGACTCACGCAACTGTTACCCTTCGTGGGTTGAAGTCTCCATCAACGTGGATGTAGGATAGCACCACCTATCCGAACCACGGGAAAAACATTCGTGTCTCCAATTGCGTTTGAATTCTCCAAACCCTTCCCTTTACATTCTTGCAAGTTGCATGCTTTACTTTCCACTGCCAATATACTCTTTGCATGCTTGCTTGAATTGTGTGATGATTGCTTGACTTGTCCTAAAATAGCTAAAATCTGTCAAGAATAATTGGGAAAAGGTTAAGTTTTTATTTGGTCAAGTAGTCTAATCACCCCCCCTCTAGACATACTTTCGATCCTACACTGAAGAACAATTTATACATCTCCTTGAGCGTCATGCCAAGGAAGTGCTGAATAGTTCGCGGTCCTTCCGGGTTGAATTCCCACATACGGAGGGGTCGACGTTTGCAAGGCTGGACTCGACGAACTAGCATAACTTGCATTACCATAACCAGGCTAAAATCTCTCTCAAAGAGATCTCGGATGCGGCTCTGCAATATCGGCACATCCTTTGCTGGAACCCACCTCAGACCCCTGCTGATCCATGAC